>NC_041380.1:254561173-254611148 GCF_002162155.2 Triticum dicoccoides
GGTTGATCTCCATGATCGCCGTTGAGCCTGCACCGCCCGTATCTAGGATTCGTCTGCCGTTGTATTGACCGGCTGCCCTAGAAAGTCTTTTACTCGATTCATTGATTTGGTTTTTTTCTCTCTCGCCGATTGGTTGATCAGTGTTCCTTTTTTGTTTTCCGGTCTATGATTGGTTTAAGTCACCCACCGCCATCTGTAGTCTACAATATGCATCTGCTCCACCGTCGGCATTGATCTCCATCGACAGCTTCTTCGTCTCTGACATGACCTATGCACCGCAGCAGGAGCGCTGATGTGGTGGCCGGGCGCGTAGTGCACTCCGATACGGCGTGGCCCGACGCGCGCCCGACTGCCTTTGTGGAACATGCTCACGAGCATGGCATGTGCAGCCGCTTGCTGCACGAGCACATGCATCGTCCTGGATGCTGGATGTGGACGTTCGAACCCCGCAAGCTGCACCGATCTACATCACGCGCCGTTTTCTCACAGGATCCTTGCAGGCTGTCCTCAAGTGCCGCGTGCTTCACCTTCGCGTAACGGGACAGCGACCACGTCACCGTCTGTGCCGCCGCCTGTGGTCGTCACCACCGCCGACTGCTTGATCCAGTGAACATCATTATCGAGCATATGTGTGCCTCCACTGATTGAGCATTGGGTTACCGTTGCGTCGTCCCTTTGAGTCACAGCGTCGCCGACGCATGGTTCTTCCTATGCGCTGCCGCTGGGTTGCCTCTTTGGACCGTAGTGCTGCGGCCTACCGTCCATCGTCGTCTCGAAGACGTCCGCTTTAGGCCGTTATTGTAGCTGCACTGACTTTCATGTTGCCGCTGCGTCGCCCCACCAAGCCGGAGCGAGCGTGGCACGTGGTCCCAGCCGTCCCCATGTGGTTCTTTCCGTGGCTGCATCGACCCGTGCACTGCCGCTGCGTCGCCCCTTCGGGCCATAGTGTCATAGCCCGCGGTCCATCGCCTCCCCCAGACCGTCTGCTCTAGGTCGTCTCTGTGGCTGCACCGACCCCCACGTTGCTGTTGCGTCGCCCTATCAGGCCTAGCGAGCGTGGCGCACGGTCCCTGCCGCCGCCCTGAGGTCTTTACCGCCATCGCCCTGATACGTCTTCAACGAATCTATAATTTTTGATTGTTCCATGCTATTATATTATCTGTTTTGGATGTTTAATGGGCTTTAATATGTTTTTTTATATTATTTTTGGGACTAACCTATTAACCGAAGGTCCAGTGTCAGTTTCTGTTTTTTTGCCTATTTTAAAGTTTTGCAGAAAAGGAATATCAAACGGAGTCCAAATGGAGTCCAAACGGAACGAAACCTTCGCGATGATCTTTCATGGACCGAAAGCAATCCAGAAGACTTGGAGTCGAAGTTTGGAACTCCACGAGGAAGCCACGAGGCAGGAGGGCGCGGGGTAGGCGCGCCCCCCACCCTCGCGGGCCCCTCGTAACTCCACCGACGTACTTCTTTCACCTATATATACTCTTATATCGTAGAAACATCGAGGAGAGCCACGAAACCACTTTTCCACCGCCGCAACCTTCTGTACCCGTGAGATCCCATCTTGGGGCCTTTTCCGGCGATCTGCCGGAGGGGGAATCGATCACAGAGGGCTTCTACATCAACACCATTGCCTCTCCGATGAAGCGTGAGTAGTTTAACATAGACCTTCGGGTCCATAGTTATTAGCTAGATGGCTTCTTCTCTCTCTTTGATTCTCAATACAAAGTTCTCCTCAATGTTCTTGGAGATCTATTCGATGTAATACTCTTTTGCGGTCTGTTTGTCGAGATCCGATGAATTGTGGATTTACGAACAAGATTATCTATGAATATTATTTGGTTCTTCTTTGAATTCGTATATGCATGATTTGATATCTTTGCAAGTCTCTTCAAATTATCGGTTTAGTTTGGCCTACTAGATTGATCTTTCTTGCAATGGGAGAAGTGCTTAGCTTTGGGTTCAATCTTACCGTGTCCTTCCCCAGTGACAGTAGGGGCAGCAAGGCACGTATTGTATTGTTGCCATCGAGAATAAAAAGATGGGGTTTATATCATATTGCTTGAGTTTATCCCTCTACTTCATGTCATCTTGCTTAATGTGTTACTCCGTTCTTATGAACTTAATACTCTAGATGCATGCTGGATAGCGGTCGATGCGTGGAGTAATAGTAGTAGATGCAGAATCGTTTCGATCTACTTGACACGGACGTGATGCCTATATTCATGATCATTTACTTAGATATCTTCATAAATTTGCGCTTTTCTATCAATTGCTCAGTAGTAATTTGTTCATCCATCGTAATGCATGATATCTTCAGGGAAGCCACTGGTGAAACCTATGGCCCACAGGTCTCTTTCCTATTATATTACATCTCTTTTATTTACATCGCATCTCGTTTACTATTTTGCAATCTTTACGTTCCAATCTATACAACAAAAATTCCAAAAATATTTACTTTACTATCTCTATTAGATCTCACTTTCGCGACTGACCGTGAAGGGATTGACAACCCCTTTATCGCGTTGGTTGCAAGGTTCTTGATTATTTGTGCAGGTACTAGGTGACTTGTGCGTTGCCTCCTACTGGATTGATACATTGGTTCTCAAAACTGAGGGAAATACTTATGCTACTTTGCTGCATCACCCTTTCCTCTTCAAGGAAAAACCAACGCATGCTCAAGAGGTAGTAAGAAGGATTTATGGCGCCGTTGCCGGGGAGATCTACGCGAAGTCAAGACATACCAAGTACCCATCATAAACTCTTCTCCCTCGCATTACATTATTTGTCATTCACCTCTCCTTTTTCTCTCCCCCATTTCTAAAATGATTTTCGAAAACCTTTGCCTTTTCTTCGCCCCTCTTCCGTTCATCTCTTTTCGCTTGCTTCTTGTGCGTCCGTGAGTTAGGTCGTTTGTTTCGCCTTCATGGCTAGTCCTCCTATCATTGTTAATACTCCTGAAATTCTCAATTTTAAACAAAGGGAGGGAGAAAATCTAAAAGATGCTTGGTATAGAATTTGCAATGCTCAAAATAGATACTAGAAAGCAATCCACTTTCGTTCTTCTTCGCAATTTTTACGTAGGCATCACTCCTTGGAATAGATATATTCTTGACACTATTACCGGAGGGAATTTCTTGGGAATCCATACTTTTGATTCTTATAATGCTATGCTAGATTTGTTAGGCCCACCACCTCTTTTGGTCAATGGAACTATTTTAGTTTTGGAACATGTGATGCAAAGGCTTGATATTATTGAAAATAAAATTGCCACTGTAGAGTTAATTAAAAATATGAATAAAAAGATCCACAACCAAATTACCCAATATGGATCTAAGGTAGGAGTTACTCTGAAAAATCTTAGGGAGAAGGAACCCATAGTTAATGAGAAGATAGATCAAGATTCCACTAGAATTGATAAACTCGAAGATATTATTACCAACTTGGGGTCTGCTTTTTCTGCCATTAAAAATACCTCAAATCCTCCTCCTACCAAAGTTGCCAAGTTTATTTATGTTCCTAAAAATAAGGGTGAATCTTCTAGTAAGGAAAATGAAGACCTCAAATCAATAAGTGTTCACCCCAACTTTTTTGATATCATTAAGGAACCTTTTGCTACAAATGAATTTCTTAATTTCTTGCCTAGGAGTTTGATAATTAGCAAAACCAAAGAACCTCCTAAGGGTTATGTGTGTTCAATTGAAGAATTGCATACCAAAGATGGCAATATGTAGATCTATTATTGTTTTTACGCCTAGCTAGGGGCGTTAAACGATAGCGCTTCTTGGGAGGCAACCCAATTTTATTTTTGTTCTTTGCTTTTTGCTCCTGTTTAGTAATAAATAATTCATCTAGCTTCTGTTATGATTGTGTTTTTATGTTTTAATTAGTGTTTGTGCCAAGTAAAGCCTTCAGGATCTTCTTGGGTGATAGTTGTTTGATCTTGCTGTAAAAAAACAGAAACTTTTACGCTCACGAAATTAATTTTCATTTTTTACCAGAGAGCGATAAAATACCTAGTCCACTTGCAGTAGATCAATATACAAATTGCTCAAGCCTTCCTAATTTTTCAGAATTTTTGGAATTACAGAAGTATTCGAAAGTTACAGATTGCTACAGATTGTTCTGTTTTTGACAGATTCTGTTTTTTGTGTGTTGTTTGCTTATTTTGATGAATCTATGAGTAGTATAGGGGGTATGAACCATAGAGAAGTTTGAATACATTAGGTTTAACACGAGTATAAATAAAGAATGAGTTCATTATAGTACCTTAAAGCGGTGGTTTATTTTCTTATACTAACGGAGCTCATGAGATTTTCTCTTGAAGTTTTGTGTCGTGAAGTTTTCAAGTTTTTGGGTAAAGATTTGATGGATTTTGGAATAAGGAGTGGCAAGAGCCTAAGCTTGGGGATGCCCAAGGCACCCCAAGGTAAAATTCAAGGACAACCAAAAGCCTAAGATTGGGGATGCCCCGGAAGGCATCCCCTCTTTCGTCTTCGTCTATCGGTAACTTTACTTGAGGCTATATTTTTATTCACCACATGATATGTGTTTTGCTTGGAGCGTCTTGTATGATTTGAGTATTTGCTTTTTAGTTTACAACAATCATCCTTGTTGTACACACCTTTTGGGAGAGACACGCATGAATCGGAATTTATTAGAATACTATATGTGCTTGACTTATATCTTTTGAGCTAGATAATTTTGCTCTAGTGCTTCACTTATATCTTTTTAGAGCACAGTGGTGGTTTTATTTTATAGAAATTATTGATCTCTCATGCTTCACTTATATTATTTTGAGAGTCTTTTAGAACAGCATGATAATTTGCTTTGGCTATAAAACTAGTCCTAATATGATGGGCATCCAAGATGGGTATAATAAAAACTTTCATATAAAGTGTGTTGAATACTATGAGAAGTTTGATTCTTTATGATTGTTTTGAGATATGAAGATGGTGATATTAGAGTCATGCTAGTAGAGTAGTTGTGAATTTGAGAGATACTTATGTTAAAGTTTGTGATTCCCGTAGCATGCACGTATGGTGAACAGTTATGTGATGAAATTGGAGCATGATCTATTTATTGATTGTCTTCCTTATGAGTGGCAGTCAGGGACGAGCGATGGTCTTTTCCTACCAATCTATCCCCCTAGGAGCATGCGTGTAGTACTTCATTTAGATAACTAATAGATTTTTGCAATAAGTATGTGAGTTCTTTATGACTAATGTTGAGTCCATGGATTATACGCACTCTCACCCTTCCACCATTGCTAGCCTCTCTAGTACCGCACAACTTTCGCCGGTACCATAAACCCACCATTTACCTTCCTCAAAATAGTCACCATACCTACCTATTATGGCATTTCTATAGCCATTCCGAGATATATTGCCATGCAACTTTCCACCGTTCCATTTATTATGACACGCTCCATCATTGTCATATTGCCTTGCATGATCATGTAGTTGACATCGTATTTGTGGCAAACCCACCATTCATAATTCTTTCATACATGTTACTCTTGATTCATTTCACATCCTGGTACACCACCGGAGGCATTCACGTAGAGTCATATTTTATTCTAAGTATCGAGTTGTAATTCTTGAGTTGTAAGTAAATAAAAGTGTGATGATCATCATTATTAGAGCATTGTCCCAGTGAGGAAAGGATGGTGGAGACTATGATTCTCCCATAAGTCGGGATGAGACTCCGGACGAAAAAGATAAAAAAAGGAGGCCAAAAAAGAGGCCCAAAAAACAAAAAAATGAGAGAAAAAGAGAAAAGGGACAATGCTACTATCCTTTTTCCACACTTGTGCTTCAAAGTAGCACCATGATCTTCATGATAGAGAGTCTCTTATTTTGTCACTTTCATATACTAGTGGGAATTTTTCATTATAGAACTTGGCTTGTATATTCTAATGATGGGCTTCCTCAAAATGCCCTAGGTCTTCGTGAGAAAGCAAGTTGGATGCACACCCACTTAGTTTCTTTTGTTGAGCTTTCATACACTTATAGCTCTAGTGCATCCGTTGCATGGCAATCCCTACTCACTCACATTGATATCTATTGATGGGCACCTCCATAGCCCGTTGATACGCCTAGTTGATGTGAGACTATTTTCTCCATTTTGCCTTCTCCACAACCACCCCTCTATTCCACCTATAGTGCTATATCCATGGCTCACACTCATTTATTGCGTGATTTTATGGGTTTCCACTGAAGATGCCCTTACCGCGTCATTTTTTATCAGTGTGAATTATATTTTGAGTTTTAAAGAGAGACCGTATTCCATTTGTACAATTTCATATTACCTCCGTATCAAAATATAAGATGTTTTTATAGACTAGTTATACAAACGTCTTATATTTCGGCGTGAAGATAGTACTTCCTAAATAAATATACAATCGCCGGCACTTCACTCCTGAGAAGGTAACAACAAGTCTTCAAGCGTTTGTCATGAGTATAATGTTTATTTAGAAAACATAGGATAGCGTCAAAATTATTTCACCTTGCCTTGTACTTCAAAATGATCATGTACTTCTATATATATACCCACGAGGGTCAAGTAATACACCAACGATTCCACCAGTCCCTTTCTATCCCTTCTAACATGGTATCGGCCTAACTGCCATCGCTTCCGCACAGTGGCACCCCCGGGGCGGTCGATCTCCACATGATCACCGCTGAGGCTACGCCACCCGTACCTAGGATTCGTCTACCGTCATGTTGACCGGCTACCCTAGAGAGTCTTTTACTTGATCCATTGATTCATTTTTTTTCTCTCTTGTCGATTGGTTGATCAGTGTTCCTTTTTTGTTTTTCGATCTATGATTGGTTTAAGTCGCCCGCCGCCATCTGTAGTCTACTATATGCATCTGCTCCACCGTCGGCATTGATCTCCATCGACAGCTTCGTCGTCTCTGACATGACCCATGCACCACATCAGGAGCACGGGTGTGGTGGCCGGATGCGTAGTGCACTCTGATACGGCGTGCCCGACTGCCTTTGTGCAACATGCTCACGTGCATGGCATGTGCAGCCGCTTGCTGCACAAGTGCATGCATCGTCCTGGATGTTGGATGTGGATGTTCGACCCCCGCAAGCTACACCGATCTACATCACGCGCCGCCCTCTCACAGGATCCTTGCAGGCTGTCCTCAAGTGTTGCATGCTTCACCTTCGCGTAACGGGACAACAACCACATCGCTGTCCGCGCCGCCGCCTGTGGTCGTCTCCACCGCCGACTGCTGGATCCAGTGAACATCATCATCGAGCATATGTGTGCCTCCACTGATTGAGCATTGGATTACCGTTGCGTCGTCCCTTCGAGTCACAGCACCGCCGACTCATGGTTCTTCTCATGCGCTGCCGGTGGGTTGCCTCTTTGGACAGTATCTCTGCGGCACACCATCCACTGTCGTCTCGAAGATGTCCGCTCTAGGCCGTCCCCGTAGCTGCACCGACCTTCACGTTGCCGCTGCGTCTCCCCACCAAGCCATAGCGAGTGTAGCACGCGGTCGCCACCATCGCTACATGGTTCTTTCCGCGGCTACATTGACCTGTGCGCTGCCGCTACGTCGCCCCTTCGGGCCATAGTGTCATAGCCCGTGGTCCACCGCCTCCTCGAGACCGTCTGCTCTAGGTCGTCCCCATGGCTGCAACGACCCTCGTGTTGCTTTTGTGTCGCCCCATCAGGCCTAGCGAGCGTGGCACACGGTCCCTGCCGCTGCCCTAAGGTCTTTCCTGCCGTCGCCTTGATATGTCTCCAACGTATCTATAATTTTTGATTGTTCCATGCTATTATATTATCTGTTTTGGATGTTTAATGGGCTTTAATATGCTCTTTTATACTATTTTTGGGACTAACCTATTAACCGGAGGCCCAGTGCCAGTTTTTGTTTTTTTGCCTATTTTAGCGTTTTGCAGAAAAGGAATACTAAACGGAGTCCAAACGGAATAAAACCTTCGCGATGATCTTTCTTGGACCGAAAGAAATCCAGAAGACTTGGAGTCGAAGTGGAACTCCACGAGGAAGCCACGAGGCAGGAGGGCGCGCCCAGGGGGGTAGGCGCGCCCCCCACCCTCGTGGGCCCCTCGTAGCTCCACCGACGTACTTCTTTCGCCTATATATACTCTTATTCCCTAAAAACGTCAAGGAGAGCCATGAAACCACTTCTCCACCACCGCAACCTTCTATACCCGTGAGATCCCATCTTGGGGCCTTTTCCGGCGATCTGCCAGAGGTGGAATCGATCACGGAGGGCTTCTACATCAACACCATTGCCTCTCCGATGAAGCGTTAGTAGTTTACCACAGATCTTCGGGTCCATAGTTATAGCTAGATGGCTTCTTCTCTCTCTTTGATTCTCAATACAAAGTTCTCCTTGATGTTCTTGGAGATCTATTCGATGTAATGCTCTTTTGTGGTGTGTTTGTCGAGATCCAATGAATTGCGGATTTATGAACAAGATTATCTATGAATATTATTTGGTTCTTCTCTAAATTCTTATATGCATGATTTGATATCTTTGCAAGTCTCTTGGAATTATCGGTTTAGTTTGGCCTACTAGATTGATCTTTCTTGCAATGGGAGAAGTGCTTAGCTTTGGGTTCAATCTTGCAGTGTCCTTTCCCAGTGACAGTAGGGGCAACAAGGCACATATTGGGTTGTTGCCATCAAGGATACAAAGATGGGGTTTATATCATCACTACAAAAAAATACACTTCCGTGATGATACGTGTTTGTCACAGTAGGTCACGTTTTCTGTCATGCATGTACATCCATGACAATTTTATAAAGAATCAAGATAGTCATACTTGTGCTGTCGTAGAAGTGTTCCATGACATTACCAAAATTATCGTCACGGAAGTGTCCACTTCCATGATGATAAATCGCGCGTCGCAGAAGTGCTTTCGTCAAGGGTGACCGACACGTGGCATCCACCATAACGGGTGGCCGTTAAGCTATCGGGTCCGGTTTTGGATCGATAACCCGTTAACAACCCGGACCAATGGGAAATTTCCATGTGTAAAATTCTGATTGGCCGGAGGAAACACGTGTCAGCTCGTCAGTGGGTCAGATAGGCACCTGCGATATGTCGACATGTGCAACGGCCCACCACCGGCCCATTTAGCTTACAAAGGCCGACCCGTTTGACTTGGTCAAAAGTTAGCGGGCTGGCACATGAAAAGCCTGTTAACGGTCTCTTCGCAAATAGCCCATTTTACAACCCGGTAACTCACGGCCCGTTAGGGCCTACCCGAAATTGTCCCAACAATGTCATGTGGGCCGTCGAATATAACACCAGCCTGTTTCACTTTCGGCCCATGTATGGCCCACGATGTCTTTCGACCCATATGAGTCCTTCGTATCTTTAGGCCCTTTAGAGGCCCACGATGATTCTAGCCCATAATGAACAGTAAATTTCTCTGTACCCGTTAACGGCCCATGATTCGCATGGGCTGTTTCCAGGCCGTGTTAGCTTTCGGCCTACTGCGGCCCATACGTTCTTGGGCTCCTGATACATCCATTTTGCATCATGCTTTTATATCGATATTTGTTGCATTATGGGTTGTTACTACACATTATGTCACAATACTTATGCCTTTTCTCTCTTATTTTACAAGGTTTACATGAAGAGGGAGAATGCCGCCAGCTGGAATTCTGGGTTGGAAAAGGAGCAAATATTAGAGACCTATTCTGCACAACTCCAAAAGTCACGAAACTTCACGGGAGCATGTTTTGGAATATATAAAAAATATTGGCGAAAGAATTAACCAGAGGGGGGCCACACCCTGGCCACGAGGGTGGGGGCACGCCCTACCCCCTAGGCGCGCCCCCTGTCTCGTGGGCCCCCTGGCAGGCCTCCGGTGCCCATCTTCTGCTATATGAAGTCTTTCGTCCGAGAAAAAATAATAAGCAAGCTTTTGGGACAAAACACCGCCGCCACGAGGCAGAACCAATCTAGGGCTCCAGCGGAGCTGTTCTGCCGGGGAAACATCCCTCCAGGAGGGGAAATCATCACCATCATCATCACCATCGATCCTCTCAGCGGGAGGGGGTCAATCTCCATCAACATCTTCACCAGCACCATCTCCTCTCAAACCCTAGTTCATCTCTTGTATTCAATCTTTGTCCCAAAACCTAAGATTGGTACCTGTGGGTTGCTAGAAGTGTTGATTACTCCTTGTAGTTGATGCTAGTTGGTTTATTTGGTGGAAGATCATATGTTCAGATCCTTTATGCATATTAATACCCCTTTGATTATGAACATGAATATGATTTGTGAGTAGTTACGTTTGTTCCTGAGTACATGGGAGAAGTCTTGCTATAAGTAGTCATGTAAATTTGGTATTCGTTCGATGTTTTGATGAGATGTATGTTGTCTCTCCTCTAGTGGTGTCATGTGAACGTCGACTACATGACACTTCACCATCGTTTGGGCCTAGGGGAAGGCATTGGGAAGTAATAAGTAGATGATGGGTTGCTAGAGTGCCAGAAGCTTAAACCCTAGTTTATGCGTTGCTTCGTAAGGGGCTGATTTGAATCCATATGTTTCATGCTATGGTTAGGTTTACCTTAATACTTCTTTTGTAGTTGCGGATGCTTGCAAGAGGGGTTAATCATAAGTGGGATTCTTGTCCAAGGAATGGCAGTACCCAAGCACCGGTCCGCCCACATATCAAATTATCAAAGTACCGAACGCGAATCATACGAGCATGATGAAAAATAGCTTGACGATAATTCCCATTTGTCCTCGGGAGCGTTTTCCTTTATATAAGAGTTTGTTCAGGCTTGTCCTTTGCTACAAAAAGGATTGGGCCATCTTGCTGCACCTTATTTACTTTTATTACTTGTTACCCATTGAGGGAGTCCTGGATTAAGGGGTCCTCGGGCATCCGGCCTGTTAGCTATGGGCTGGACTGATGGGCTGTGAAGATACAAAAACCGAAGACTGCACCCGTGTCCGGACAGGACTCTCCTTGGCGTGGAAGGCAAGCTTGGCGATTAGATATGCAGATTCCTTTCTTTGTAACCAACCTTGTGTAACCCTAGATCCTCCTGGTGTCTATATAAACCGGAGGACTTAGTCCGAAAGGATACTCATTATCATAGCCATACAAGCTAGACCTCTAGGGTTTAGCCATTACGATCTCGTGGTAGATCAATGCTTGTAATACTCATATTCATCAAGATCAATCAAGCAGGACGTAGGGTATTACCTCCATAGAGAGGGCTCGAACCTGGGTAAAACATTGTGTCCCCTGTCTCCTGTTACCATCGACCTTAGACGCACAGTTCGGGACCACCTACCCGAGATCCGCCGGTTTTGACACCGACATTGGTGCTTTCATTGAGAGTTCCACTGTGCTGTCGCCAAAAGGTTTGATGGCCCCTTCAATCGTCAATAATGACGCTATCCAAGGAGAAACTTTCCTCCCCAGACAAATCTTTGTGTTTGGCGGCTTCGCGCCGCAGGCCAATTCGTTTGGCCATCTGGAGCAGATCGAAAGCTACCCCCTGGCCATCAGGTCATATTTGGGAGCTTGAACTACACTGCGGATGTCCGTGGAGACTTGATCTTCGCCGGATTCGGGATCGCGGCTACCACTCCTAGTCACCCCGAGAGACATGGCCTAAATCTATCATCGGACTGCATCCAGGAGACAGCTCCCGTAACCGCTCTGGCCTTAGATCCGGAGCAGACTGCGCCATCCAAGGATGGGAAGCTCAACCCCACCACGGAGGCCATAGATTCCTCGGTGTTCGAGCCGCACATAGACTTAATATCACACGATACATGTGCCACCGGAACCCTGGACTCGTCTCTGGTCGTAAGTTCAGAACCATGTGAGCCCGCGGACGGCTAACTTGTTCGTTTATCGATCTTCGAATTCAGCGCTGCAGACATCTTCCAGCACTCGCCTTTGGGCGACATGCTAAACTCATTGAAAAACCTATCCTTGGCGGGGGACTCACAATTGAACTATGTTCGGTTCGAACTAGGGGCTGATAGAATCTTGCTTCCCACCCGCCACCCACTCCATAGCCACTGTCGAGGACTTAACCGAAATGCTCGATTACGGCTCCAAAGACTTCGACGGTATAGACGGCGATGCCGAAGAAGAGCAGGGCCGAAACCTGCCACTCATCGGACGCGGGATGGTCACTTGTTCATACGACGTATACACGGTGGATACACCTAAAGAAACTAACGATGATGACAAAGAAGATCCAGTTGAGGATGAACCTCCTGAGACACAGCCGAGACGCTGACGTCAGCGGCGCCGCTCTAAGTCACGTCATGCAAAAGACAGTAATACCGGCACCGGAGAAACAACACCCCGGACGATGCCAAAGACAATGAAGCCCCTGTTGGGGCAACATCCGAACAAGATGAACTGGAAGACGGGCACGATAGCCCACATGAACAGGCCATACACGAAGACTCAGAGGATAGTAATTATCTTCCGCTCTCCGAGGATGAGGAGAGCCTCGGCGACGAGGATTTCATCGTGCCTGAGGAACCTCTCGAGCAGGAGCGCTTTAAACGCCGACTATTAGCCACTGCAAGGAGCCTGAAAAAGAAACAACAGCAACTTCAAGATGACCAAGACCTGCTCAACGATGGATGGATAGATATCCTAGTGGCCAAAGAATACGACCCCAGGCGCACAACCAAGGGTTACCCGCAGCGCAGATTGCTACCTCAGCTCGATAAGGAAGCGTCGGAGCCTGTACCACACGGTCGGGACAATGCGGCTAACCGACCACCATGCAGTCGGGATAAAGCGGCAGCTTGAACCAAACAGCAGCCCACCTCACCCAAAGAAAAAATAGAGATAAAACAGCTCGGGGTCATACATACGACCCTCGGCAGGACCTGGACAGTAGAGCAGGACATACCAGATCAATCTACGGATCATGAGGACGTGCCTCGACACGCAACGTCGGCTACCTATTCAGACGGGACAAGTCTAGTCACGCCCGGGCCGAAAACCGCAGACGGACTCCATCTAAGCCACGTCGCGACTTGGCCCAATACAGAGGCGCCACACACCCACTCTGCTTCACTGACGAAGTAATGGAGCATGAATTCCCAGCAGGGTTTAAACCCGTTAATATCGAATCATATGATGGAACAACTGATCACGCGGTATCGATCGAGGATTTTCTTCTCCATATTCATATGGCTCGAGGAGACGACCTTCATGCCATCAAATACCTCTCACTAAAACTCAAAGGACCAACAAGGTACTGGTTAAACAGTCTACCTGAAAACTCTATCGGCAGCTGGGAAGATCTGGAAGACGCCTTCCGCGACAACTTCCAAGGTACATACATCCGGCCACCAGACACCGATGACTCAAGTCACATCGTCCAGTAGCCCGGAGAGTCAGTCACGAAGCTCTGGACTAGGTTCTTAGTTAAAAAGAACCAAATCGTAGACTGCCCGGACGCGGAAGCCCTAGCGGCCTTTAAACACAGTGTCCGGGACTAGTGGCTCGACCGCCACCTTGGTCAGGAAAGACCAAAATCCATGTCACCCCTTACCACTCTGATGACCCGCTTTTGCGCGGGAGAAGACAACTGGATCGCTTGTAGAAGCAACAACGCTAGTGACCCGGGCACTTCTGAAGTTCGAGACGGCAACGGGAAACCACGACAAAATAAGCACAAACGTGGCAATAGTAATGGGGGAGCGCACGACACAACGGATAACGCCGGATTCAGTGGCCCCAAACCCGATCAACGGAAGAAGCCATTCAAGGCAAACAGAGACGGACTATCCAATTTGGATAAGATATTGGATAGGCCCTGCCAGATTCATGGCCACCCCAATAAACCAGCTAACCACACCAACAGAAGTTGCTCGGTCTTCAAACAGGCCGGCAAGTTAAACACCAAATACAAGGGGAAGAAGCCGCCCGGCGACGACGACAACGAAACTCGCCAACCAAACACCAGGGGTCAGAAGAAGTTTCCCCCGAAGTAAAGACAGTGAACATGGTACACATGACATAGTCCCCTACAGGGGAACGCATGGAGCGCTCTCTCCGTGCAAAGGATCACACTGCGGCTATCTCAGCCGAACTACACAACGGGGGCATTACACCACATACCTCGTCGGCCATTAAGCCACCGGTCTCCATTCAACATGATCATTCAAATCCCATACATGACTAGCAGTTCGGCTTCGCCCGTCCACCGCATATAACCGGACAATCTATACCGCGCATACATAACTATGCACTTAAAATACCCTGGGCACCGACGAAAGCACAATACGGACGGACGTGAAAGTACCCCCATAACCTTCCTTTTTTACTATTTCTTCTTCTTCCTTTTTCTTGTTTCCCTCCACAGGTGGCTCAATGGCTGGCCTCGGACTCTGTCGAAGTTCAGGTTTGTACACTCACCCAAGGGCTATTTCCGTCAAGGAGTCCCTTCACCTAGGACAGGCAGCGCAGACGTGCGACACGAGGTCCAAAATAACTTTTTGTATACCGCACTCTCTATTTCGAGCCTGTAAAGTGACTTTCTCCTCCGCCTTCAACCCCTGGCATATCAAATAGCCAGGGTTGTGGCTTTGTTATCTATATACACGATTGTCACATCACTCAGATCCTAGTAAAAATAATCCATTCTTTTCTAAAAGGACCAAGTTTTGCCCCTACGGTCGTCTCAAACGTACGCCTCGACATAACTTGCCAGGGGCTCGGTATGGGAACAAACGAGTTGCCGACAAAGTCTGAACAACTCTATAGCATACTTCGGCGTCGCGAGTTTGGCCTTATGTGCATCAGCTCCGAATCATGTCTTGGGTCAATAGTTGGGTTGCCCGGCTCCTGTGCTTGCTATCCTACGTTCCGCTCTATCGGCTAGGGTAGTAAAGGGAGAACTACTGCGATTGTGCTTCCGGTTCACCTGGTTAAGCACCTCAGTAGAGAAAGCCGAAAACTGACTGTCATGATGCGGCGAGAGCTGGTCAACCACTCGATGACTTATCGGAATCTTTCGTGATTCCCTCCTGTCACATGAAGGACCTCTTTCCGGTCAAATATGTAAACGCATCGTATGAATAAGCCGCATACATACCAAGGGCTATGTCGTAGACCCACCATAAAACTCTTATGGCTAAGTGAAAGTGTTAACGCCCTATAGTTTGGTTGCCTGGTTCGTCGCATTGACACCTCCTTCACAGACCAAGACGTCAGGTCAAGTGTGATCAGATGCTTTTTTGAACACCCCCGTACTTCCTACGAGGGGGCTGAAGCCGACAACTGGAAAACTTTCAGTTCATATACAAACGGTCGCACAGGAGGAACAAAAGCCTTTAGGCAAAATCGAAATATAGACTGATTATAACAATTGTCTTTTACAACTCGTAAAGAGTTCACTCGAATATTATGCCTTTCGAACATTGACCCTCTATCAAGCGGGCAGCCTCTAAGACGTGCTCAAAGTAATGCTCTGGTGCGTGATGGTCCTTTCCCTTGGGTGGACCCTGCGCTGCAACATCGACGGCCTTCATCTTCCCCCAGTATGTCTTGACTCGGGCAAAGGCCATCCGTGCACCTTCAATGCACGCCGACCGCTTCACGGCGTTGATATGTGGCACCGCATCAGCAAGCCGCCGCACCAAGCCGAATAGCTATTCGGAATCGTCTCAGTCGGCCACAGCTGAAGTATGACATTCTTCATGGCAGCGCAGGACATCCTGTGAAGCTCGGCCCACTAGGACATCTGTTCATTTAGCAGCAGAGGGCTTTTTGATGCGCCAAACTGTGACCAGAAAAGCTTCTCCGTTGCATATCCCTCTTGCGCTTGGTAAAACTGCGCCGCATCGGATGAAGTCTTCAGCAGGTCCAAAAACACGTCTGGAGAACTCCACACTTGGTTAACCTGAGCATAATTTGGATCGCCGAACTTAGTCTGTAATAAAAATGGCTTACCAGCCGCAATCTCCCCAGCTTGCTGGATCTCCTCACGGGCCGCTCTAGATTCGGACCGCGCTTCTTTCGCCTCTCGCAAGGAATTGTCAAGCTCAGCCGCTTTGGCTTTATTCTCCTTCTCCAGGAATTCACAGCGGCTGGTAGCATTTTTTAGTTAGAGCGCCATCGAGGATATTTTCTCCTCGTCTTGGTGCCGAGAAGATTGTTCGGCCTTTAACTCGGTCGATGCCTTTTCGGCAGCCGCATTACTAAACCGAGCCTGCTCCTTGGCCCGGGCCAGTCCTCCCGAAGAATCTCAACGGCGGCGGTACCATCTGCAGCCATGCATATTCCAGTATGCAACTTTCAGCGTCACGCTTATATTACAAACACGTATATGTAAGGATTGCTCCGAACACGTACCTTGCGACTCGTCAAGACGCCTATTGATCAACACGATATCAGTATCTGCCTCATCAATCTTGTGTTGCAAATCTGCAATCTCTACAGTCCGGACAGTTTCTGGGGAGGTCACAGCCTGTGTTCCAATTAATCATATTACTTCCTGGGTATATCTTTTGATCCTCTGATCGCCTCCCTCGGGAAGCCAATCAGAGTCTCAGGGGCTACTATCTATACACAGGTGTATTCTTGAATAAAACACAATCGGACATATTACGATACAAACCTTGAAGCCTCTTAGCAGGCCCACGAAGGCCTCATTCAATCCGCTTTTCACGGCCAGGACCTTTTCGACCACCGTGCCCATCAAGGAATGATGTTCCTCTGAGACGGACACCTGTCGCAGCATGTTCGTCAATATATCCTGCGCCTCTGGGTCTCCTGAGGCTGTTGTAGGAGTACGGCCTCCCTTTGAAGGGGTCCATTTATTCGTATCCGGCTATAGACCGGAATGTTCAGGGCCTTTATTGTTGGTCCCCGGACCCTGGGCCACCGAAGTATCACCTTCGGGTTGTATCTTCATCATCCCTCGCACCACTTGTTGATCGGGAGAGGCCCTCCGTGACGACACCTCGAAGTCATCCGCCCTGTTGGGCGAGGATATTGGTGGAGGCGTCTCGCTTTCCATCATCTCCGGGAGAAGATCCCCCAAGGAAGAGGATTGTTGAAGAAGACTACGTGCCGAACTGCAAAAAACATATATTCTAGACATTACAAGAAAGGGGCGGGACGTGTTTAAAACACCCTTGTTCACTTACGATTTGGCCTGAGGCTTGTCCTCGTCATGGGACTGCGCGATGACGTCATCCTCCAAGCCCGAGCCACCCGACGAAGGCATCTTGCCTCGCTTAGGGGCCTTTTCCTCCCAATCTTCGGAGGCGGCCCTTTTCTTCCCATGGGGGGAAGAGACATTGACTTCCCAGTCATTTTTGTCTTCGGAGGATGGAATCTTGTCTGGCACACCTTCGGGATGGGGGCCATCTTTGGTCCTCTCTGCCTTGCCCTCCTTCACAGGCATCTGGTACGGTGTCGGGGCTAGCATCCTTGTTAATACAGGATCCGCTGAACCTTCGGGGAGGGGGGACAGACACCTAATCAGCTCTGCTTTCTTTATCCAGCCCTGGAAGGAGATAGTTTGCTCAGTAATGTATTACGGCATACTTAAAAAAAGGGTGTTCAGAAGTCAAGTGCTTACCGGGGTATCCGGACGGCGACAGTCGAGGCCTGTGTCCTCAGTAGTGTCCGGCCAATGTTTTCATTTTTCGAAAAACAACTTCCACATCCCTTTGTGCATAATGCCGAAGAAGTGTTGGAGGGTTCGTGGTCCTTCTGGATTGAACTCCCACATACGGAGAGGCCTACGTTGGGATGGTAGGATTCGGCGAATCAGCATTACTTGAATCACGCTGACAAGATCGATGTCCCTCTCGAGGAGGGTTTGGATGCGGCTTTGTAGAGTCCTCACTTCATCAACTGATCCCCAATCCAGCCCCTTGTTGGCCCATGATGCAAGCTGTAACGGCGGGCCAGGGAGAAATGTGGGTGCAGCTACCCACTTGGTGCTGCGGGGCTCCATAACGTAAAACCACTCTCGCTGCCATTGATTGGAAGTTTCGGCAAAAGAGCCTTTTGGCCAAGGAGTGTTGGTGAGCTGGCTGACTACAGCACCGCTGCACTCCACCTGTTCCCCGTCGACTACCTTTGGTTTCACACTAAAGGTCTTGAGCCATAAGCCAAAGCGTGGGGGGATTCAAAGGAAGGGCCTTGCACATAATGATGAACGCTGAGACATGGAGGAAAGACTCTGGGGCTAGATCATGAAAATCTAGTCCATAATAGAACATTAGCCCCCAGACGAAGGGATCAAGATCGAGCCCTAGCCCTCGAAGGAAGTGTGATACGAATACGACCCTCTCGCCATATCTGGGGGTCGGGATAACCTGCCCTTGAGCAGGAAGCCTGTGGTGGATCTCCGTGGTCAGGTATCTGGCCGCTCGAAGCTTCGCAATATCCTCCTCTGTAACGGAGGAAGCCGCCCATCGGCCTTGAGGGCTGGGTCCGGATATAATGGGGAAGCCTAAAGCAACGAAATCGAACCTTGGGTGCTAGAAATCGAGGTTGGATAAGCTGAGGAGAAGTTTGGCGTAAAAAGGACGACCCTTGGTTCCTTTATAAAGGCAGTGGGGATTAAACGCCTCCTCCTGAGCCTGAAAGCATGCCTATTTCTAAGGGATCTTTCCAATAGAACGGTTGGGTTACCCACACTCGTGTTAATGAGAATACCGCAATGAGGGGACACGATCTCTGTTTCGATAGAGCATGCAAATAGCAACCATGCCTCGAAACGTGGAACAGCGGGATGGGGAACGGTTCGAAAAATCAGGCGAGTGTGACATCACGTTATAAAAGTTGTCATCAGATCGGACTCGTGGAATATTATATTCTCTTCGCAGTTCTGTGTAGTGTTGTGTTACAGGTCCGGACACGTTCAATACATCCGAAGACTACCCTGGAGTTCGGAAGGAGGAACCCGCCTTGCAATGCCGAAGACAGATCTACGCGTCGGATACCTTGTCATTGAAGCCAGGTTCAGGGGCTACTGAGGGAGTCATGGACTAAGGGGTCCTCGGGCGTCCGGACTGTTAGCCATGGGCCGGACTGATGGGCTATGAAGATACGAAGACCGAATAATGCACCCGTGTCCGGACAGGACTCTCCTTGGCGTGGAAGGCAAGCTTGGCGATTAGATATGTAGATTCCTTTCTTTGTAACCGACCTTGTGTAACCCTAGATCCTCCCGGTGTCTATATAAACTGGAGGACTTAGTCCGGAAGGATACTCATTATCATAGCCATACAAGCTAGACCTCTAGGGTTTAGCCATTACGATCTCATGGTAGATCAACTCTTGTAATACTCATATTCATCAAGATCAATCAAGTAGGACGTAGGGTATTACTTCCATAGAGAGGGCCCGAACCTGGGTAAAATATTGTGTCCCCTGTCTCCTGTTACCATCGACCTTAGACACACAGTTCGGGACCCCCTACCCAAGATCCGCCGGTTTTGACACCGACACCCGTTAGAAATTACCTTATCACAAAACTATCTGTTACCGCTAATTTCAGTGCTTATAGAGAATACCTTGCTGAAAACTGCTTATCATTTCCTTCTGCTCCTCATTGGGTTCGACACTCTTACTTATCGAAAGGACTAAGATAGATCCCCTATACTTGTGGGTCATCAAGACTCTTTTCTGGCACCATTGCCGGGGAGTGAAGCGCCTTTGGTAGGTGGAATTTGGTAAGGAAAAATTTATATAGTGTGCTGAAATTTACTGTCACTTGTTACTATGGAACATAATCCTTTGAGGGGCTTGTTCGGGGTATCTTCACCCCGACCAGTAGAGCAAAGAGTTGCTCCTCAATCTACTGAACCTACTAAAAATGTTTACTTTGAAATTCCTTCGGGTATGGTAGAGAAACTGCTAGCTAATCCTTTCACAGGTGATGGAACATTACATCCCGATTTGCACCTAATCTATGTGGATGAAGTTTGTGGATTATTTAAGCTTGCAGGTATGCCCGAGGATGTTATCAATAAGAAGGTCTTCCCTTTATCTATGAAGGGAAAGGCATGGACATGGTTTAGGCTATGTGATGATTTGGGATCATGGAACTACAACCGATTGAAATTGGAATTTCATCAGAAGTTTTATCCTATGCATCTGGTTCATCGTGATCGTAATTATATATATAATCTTTGGCCTCGCGAAGGAGAAAGCATTGCTCAAGCTTGGGGGAGGCTTAAGTCAATGTTATATTCATGCCCCAATCATGAGCTCTCAAGAGAAATTATTATTCAAAAAATTTATGCTCGTCTTTCTCTCAATAATCGCTCCATGCTCGATACTTCTTGTACTGGTTCTTTGATGATGAAGACTATTGAATTCAAATGAGATTTATTGGAAATAATTAAATGCAACTCTGAAGATTGGGATCTCGACGAAGGTAAGGAGTCAGGTATAACACCCATGTTTGATTGTGTTAAATCTTTTATGGATACCAATGTTTTCCGTGAATTTAGCACTAAATATGGACTTGACTGTGAGATAGTAGCTTCTTTGAATGAATCCTTTGCTACTCATGTTGATCTCCCTAAGGAGAAGTGGTTTGAATATAATCCTCCCATTGAATTAAAAGTAGTTGCGCCTATTAAAGTTGAAGAAAAGACTATCACTTATAATGTTGATCATGTTGTTCCTACTGCTTATATTGAGAAACAACCTTTCCCTGTGAGAATAAATGATCATGCTAAAGCTTCAACTATGGTTGTAAGAGTAATACTAGAACACCTACACCCCCTGAGAAAATTAAAGTTGAACCTAGTATTTCTATGGTTAAAGATCTCTTGGCCGATAATATCGATGGGCATGTTATTTACTTCTATGATGAAGCTGCTAGGATTGCTAGACCTGACATTAAAAATAAACATAGACCTGTTGTAGGCATGCCTGTTATTTCTGTTAAAATAGGAGATCATTTCTGTCATGGCTTATGTGATATGGGTGCCAGTGCAAGTGCAATACCTCATTCCTTATACAAAGAAATTATGCATGATATTGCACCTGCTGAGATAAAGGAAATAGATGTTACAATTAAGCTTGCCAATAGAGACACTACCAGTTGGGATTGTTAGAGATGTTGAAGTCTTGTGTGGGAAAGTTAAATATCTGGCTGATTTTCTTGTTCTTGGTTCCCCACAAGATAACTTTTGTCCCATTATATTTGGTAGACCCTTCTTGAATACTGTTAATGCTAAGATAGACTGCAAAAAGGATATTGTTTCTGTTGGTTTACGCGATATGTCTCATGATTTTGATTTTGCTAAATTTCGTAGACAAACCCATGATAAAGAATTACCTAGTAAAGATGAAATCATTGGTCTTGCTTCTATTGCCATGCCTCCTAATGATCCTTTAGAACAATATTTGCTAGACCATGAAAATGATATGTTTATGAATGAAAGAAGGGAAATATATGAAGTATTCTTTAAACAGGGACCTATTTTGAAACACAACTTTCCTGTCGAAATTCTAGGGGATCCTCCTCCACCCATGGGTGATCCCGTGTTTGAGCTTAAACCATTGCCTGATACTCTTAAATATGCTTATCTTAATGAAAAGAAGATATATCCTGCTATTATTATTGCTAACCTTTCAAAGCAGGAAGAAGAGAAATTATTGAAAACTCTGAAGAAGCACCATGCTGCTATTGTATATACTCTTGATGATCTTAAGGGAATTAGTCCCACTCTATGCCAGCACAAAATAAAATTGGAGAAATATGCTAAACCGGTTGTTGATCACCAATGACGGTTAAATCCTAAGATGAAAGAAGTGGTAAGAAAAGAAATACTAAAGCTTCTGGAGGCAGGTATAATTTATCCCGTTGCTGATAGTCAGTGGGTAAGTCATGTCCATTGTGTCCCTAAGAAGGGAGGTATTACTGTTGTTCCTAATGATAAAGATGAATTGATCCCACAAAGATTTGTTACAGGTTATAGAATGGTAATTGATTTCCGCAAATTAAATAAAGCTACTAAAAAGGATCATTACCCTTTACCTTTTATTGATCAAATGCTAGAAAGATTATCCAAACATACACATTTTTGCTTTCTATATGGTTATTCTGGTTTCTCTCAAATACCCGTGTCAAAATAGGACCAAGAAAAGACCACTTTTACTTGCCATTTCGATACCTTTGCTTATAGACGTATGCCTTTTGGTTTATGTAATGCACCTGCTACCTTTCAAAGATGTATGATGGCTATATTCTTTGACTTCTGTGAAAAGATTGTTGAGGTTTTCATGGATGATTTCTCCGTGTATGGAACTTCTTTTGATGATTTCTTAAGCAACCTAGAGCGAGTTTTGCAGAGATGTGAAGAAACTAATCTTGTCTTGAATTGGGAGAAGTGCCACTTTATGGTTAATGAAGGTATTGTCTTGGGGCATAAATTTTTTGAAAGAGGTATTGAAGTTGATAAAGCTAAGGTTGATGCTATTGAAAAGATGCCGTGTCCTAACGATATCAAAGGTATAAGAAGTTTCCTTGGTCATGCTGGTTTTTATAGGAGGTTCATTAAAGACTTCTCTAAAATTTCTAGGCCTCTGACTAATCTCTTACAAAAAGACGTTCCTTTTGTCTTCAATGATGATTGTGTAGAAGCATTTGAAACACTTAAGAAAGCCTTGATTTCTGCACCTATTGTTCAACCACCTGATTGGAATTTACCCTTTGAAATTATGTGTGATGCTAGTGATCATGCTGTAGGTGTTGTTCTAGGACAAAGAGTTGATAAGAAATTAAATGTTATCCAATATGCTAGTAAAACTCTAGACAGTACCCAGAGAAATTATGCTACCACTGAAAAAGAATTTTTAGCAGTTGTATTTGCTTGTGATAAGTTCAGACCTTATATTGTTGATTCTAAAGTAACTATTCACACTGATCATGCTGCTATTAAATATCTTATGGAAAACAAAGATGCTAAAACTAGACTTATTAGATGAGTTCTCTTGCTACAAGAATTTGATTTGCATATTATTGATAGAAAGGGAGCTGAGAACCCCATTGCAGACAATTTTTCTAGGTTAGAGAATGTTCTTAATGACCCACTACCTATTGATGATAGCTTTCCTAATGAACAATTAGCTATCATAAATGCTTCTCGTACTGCTCCATGGTATGCTGATTATGCTAATTATATTGTTGCCAAATTTATACCACCTAGTTTCACATACCAGCAAAAGAAAAAAGGTTTTCTATGATTTAAGACATTACTTCTAGGATGACCCACACCTTTATAAAGAAGGAGTAGATGGGGTTATCAAACGTTGTGTACCTGAGCATGAACAGGAACAGATCCTACGCAAGTGTCACTCCGAGGCTTATGGAGGACACCATGCTGGAGATAGAACTGCACATAAGGTATTGCAATCCAGTTTTTATTGGCCTACTCTCTTTAAGGATGCCCATAAGTTTGTCTGGTCCTGTGATGAATGTCAAAGAGGTGGTAATACTAGTAGACGTCAAGAAATGCCTATGAATTATTCACTTGTTATTGAACCATTTGATGTTTGGGGCTTTGATTATATGGGACCATTCCTTCCTCTAATGGGTATACACATATTTTAGTTGCTGTTGATTACGTTACTAACTGGGTAGAAGCTATTCCAACTAGTAGTGTGCTACGTCTTGAGCTTGTGTTGGTTTTCCCCGAAGAGGAAGGGATGATGCAGCAGAGTAGCGTAAGTATTTCCCTCAGTTTTTGAGAACCAAAGTATCAATCCAGTAGGAGGCCATGCTCAAGTCCCTCGTACCTGCACAAAACGATAGCTACTCGCAACCAACGCGATTAGGGGTTGTCAATCCCTTCACAGTAACTTACGAGAGTGAGATCTGATAGATATAATATTTTTGGTATTTTTGGTATAAAGATGCAAACTGTAAAGTAAAAGCAAAGTAAAAAAGCAAAGCAAGATTAAAGTGATGGAGATTGATATGATGAGAATAGACCCGGGGGCCATAGGTTTCACTAGTGGCTTCTCTCAAGAGCATAGGTATTCTACGGTGGGTGAACAAATTACTGTTGAGCAATTGACAGAATTGAGCATAGTTATGAGAATATCTAGGCATGATCATGTATATAGGCATCACGTCCGTGACAAGTAGACCGAAACGATTCTGCATCTACTACTATTACTCCACTCATCGACCGCTATCTAGCATGCATCTAGAGTACTAAGTTAAAAACAGAGTAACGCCTTAAGCAAGATGACATGGTGTAGAGAGATAAATTCATGCAATATGAAATAAACCCCATCTTGTTATCCTCGATGGCAACGATGCAATACGTGCCTTGCTGCCCCTTCTGTCACTGGGAAATGACAAGCAAGATCGAATCCAAAGCTAAGCACTTCTCCCATGGCAAGAACTACCAATCTAGTTGGCCAAACCAAACAGATAATTCGAAGAGACTTGCAAAGATAACCAATCATACATAAAAGAATTCAGAGAAGATTCAGATATTATTCATAGATAGACTTGATCATAAACCCACAATTCATCGGTCTCAACAAACACACCGCAAAAAGAACATTACATCAAATAGATCTCCACAAGAGAGGGGGAGAACTTTGTATTGAGATTCAAAGAGAGAGAGAAGAAGCCATCTAGCTACTGACTATGGACCCGAAGGTTTGAGGTAAACTACTCACACTTCATTGGAGGGGCTAGGATGATGTAGAAGCCCTCCGTGATGACGGCCCTCTCCGGTAGAGCTCCGGAACAGGCCCCAAGATGGGATCTCGTGGATACAGAAAGTTGCGGCGGTGGAATTAGGTTTTTGGCTCATGTTCTGATTGTTTGGGGGTACGTATGTATATATAGGAGGAAGGAGTACGTCGGTGGAGCACTAAGGGGCCCACGAGGCAGGTGGCGCGCCCTAGGGGGGGGGGGGCGCCCCCACCCTCGTGACCTCCTCTTTGACTCCTTGGAGTAGGGTCCAAGTCTCCTGGATCACGTTCGGGCCCGAAGGTTTTATTCCGTTTGGACTCCGTTTGATATTCTGTTTCTCCAAAACACTGAAATAGGCAAAAAACAACAATTCTGGGCTGGGCCTCCGGTTAATAGGTTAGTCCCAAAAATAATATAAAAGTGAAAAATAAAACCCAATATAGTCCAAAACAGTAGATAATATAGCATGGAGCAATCAAAAATTATAGATACGTTGGAGACGTATCAGGCATCCCCAAGCTTAATTCCTGCTCGTCCTCGAGTAGGTAAATGATAAAAAGAGAATTTTTGATGCAGAGTGCTACTTGGCATAATTTCAATGCAAATCTTCTTAATTGTGATATGAATATTCAGATTCGAAAGATTCAAGACAAAAGTTTATATTGACATAAAAATAATAATACTTCAAGCATACTAACAAAGCAATTATGTCTTCTGAAAATAACATGGCCAAAGAAAGTTATCCCTACAAAATCATATAGTCTGGTTATGCTCTATCTTCACCACACAAAATATTTAAATCATGCACAACCCCGATGACAAGCCAAGCAATTGTTTCATACTCTAACTTTTTCAAAACTTTTTCAATCTTCACGCAATACATGAGCGTGAGCCATGGATATAGCACTATAGGTGGAATAGAATGGTGGTTGTGGAGAAGACAAAAAGGAGAAGATAGTCTCACATCAACTAGGCGTATCAACGGGCTATGGAGATGCCCATCAATAGATATCAATGTGAGTGAGTAGGGATTGCCATGCAACGGATGCACTAGAGCTATAAGTATATGAAAGCTCAAAAAGAAACTAAGTGGGTGTGCATCCAACTTGCTTGCTCATGAAGACCTAGGGCAATTTGAGGAAGCCCATCATTGGAATATACAAGCCAAGTTCTATAATGTAAAATTCCCACTAGTATATGAAAGTGATAACATGAGAGACTCTCTACTATGAAGATCATTGTGCTACTTTGAAGCACAAGTGTGGTAAAAGGATAGTAGCATTGCCCCCCTTTTTTGGGCCTTCTTTTTTTGGCCTTTCTCTTTTTTTATTGGGACAATGCTCTATTAAATGATGATCATCACACTTTTATTTATTTACAACTCAATGATTACAACTCGATTACTAGAACAAAGTATGACTCTATATGAATGCCTCCGGTGGTGTATTGGGATATGCAATGAATCAAGAGTGACAAGTATGAAAAAATTATGAACGGTGGCTTTGCCACAAATACTATGTCAACTACATGATCATGCTAAGCAATATGACAATGATGAATGTGTCATGATGAACTAGATGGTGGAAAGTTGCATGGCAATATATCTCGGAATGGCTATGGAAATGCCATAATAGGTAGGTACGGTGGCTGTTTTGGGGAAGGTATATGGTAGGTGTATGATACCGGCGAAAAGTGCGCGGTATTAGAGAGGCTAGCAAAGGTGGAAGGGTGAGAGTGCGTATGATCCATGGACTCAACATTAGTCATAAATAACTCATATATTTATTGCAAAAATCTAGAAGTTATCAAAGCAAAGTATTACGCGCATGCTCCTAGGGGGATAGATTGGTAGGAAAAGACCATCGCTCGTCCCCGACCGCCACTCATAAGGAAAACAATCAATAAATAAATCATGCTCCGACTTCATCACATAACGGTTCACCATACGTGCATGCTACGGGAATCACAAACTTTAACACAAGTATTCTTTAAATTCACAACTACTCAACTAGCATGACTTTAATATTATCACCTCCATATCTCAAAACAATTATCATGCTTCAATCTTTTCTTAGTATTCAACACACTCAAAAGAAAGTTTCACACATCTTGAATACCAAGCATATTATTATTAAGCAAATTACCATGCTATTAAGAGACTCTCAAAATAATTTAAGTGAAGCATGAGAGATCAATAGTTTCTTTAAAGGGACAATTGCATTTTTACCCCTAGTTGATTCCTACCCACGGGTTTTGCCCTTACTTTTTGAGCTTGCTCAGTTTTGCCCCTACTTTTTCTGTCGTGGTCCCTTGAATGCCCTTTGACCGTTTGACCAAAACTTGGAAAATTCATAACTAATTCATATGAACTCAGAAAAATGCAAATAAAATATCAAAATGTTCAGATAAACATTACCTTTATGTGCATATCATTTGCATTCAGGACAAAAGCACCCTTTATACTACCTGAGGTAATTAATGTTATTAACATTATTAAAAAATAAAAAGGTATAAACAATATTTTTTCATGAATAAAAATTACATGCAAATGTAGGTGATGTTTTCTGAACATCTAGATATCTTATTTGCATTTTTCTGAGTTCGTATCGTCTTGTAATGAATGTTCTAACGACTTTGACCATTATTTTGAAACTTCATAACAAATTGATATGAACTCAGAAAATTGCAAATAAGATATGAGGATGTTCAGAAAACATCACCTACATTTGCATGTAATTTTTATTCATGAAAAAAATATTGTTTATACCTTTTTATTTTTAATAATGTTAATAGCATTAATTACCTCAGGTAGTTTAAAGGGTGATTTTGTCTTGGATGCAAATGATATGCACATAAAGGTAATGTTTATCGAAACATTTTGATATCTTATTTGCATTTTTCTGACTTCATATGAATTAGTTATGAATTTTCAAAGTTTTGGTCAAACGGTCAAAGGGCATTCGAGGGACCTCAACGGAAAAAGTAAGGGCAAAACTGAGCAAGATCGAAAAGTAAGGGAAAAACCCGTGGGTAGGAACCAACTAGGGGCAAAAATGCAATTGTCCCTTCTTTAAAACAAATCCACCACCGTGCTCTAAAAGATCTAAGTGAAGCACATAGAGAAAAATTATAACGCTCAAAAGATATAAATGAAGCACATAGAGAAAAACTACTTAGCTCAAAAGATATAAGTGAAGCACATAGAGCAAAACTACACAACTCAAAAGATATAAGTGAAGCACATAGAGTATTCTATCAAATTTTAATTCATGTATGGCTCTTTCAAAAGGTGTGCACAGCAAGGATGATTGTGGCATACTAATACGCAAAGACACAAATAATACAAGACGCTCCAAGCAAAACACATATCATGTTGGTGAATAAAAATATAGCTTCAAGTAAATTACCGACGGAAGTGGACGAAAGAGGGGATGCCTTCCGGGGCATCCCCAAGCTTTGACTTTTTGGTGTCCTTGGATTATATTGGGGGTGCCATGGGCATCCCCAATCTTAGGCTCTTGCCACTCCTTTTTCCATAATCCATCACAAGAATTCACCCAAAACTTGAAAACTTCACAACACAAAACTTAAAGTAGAAAACTCGTGAGCTCCGTTAGCGAAAGAAAACAAAAGACCACTTCAAGGTACTGTAATGAACTCATTATTTATTTATATTCGTGTTAAACCTACTGTATTCCAACTTCTCTGTGGATTAGAAACTATTTTACTAACCATAGATTCATCAAAATAAGCAAACAACACACGAAAAACAGAATCTGTGAAAAACAGAACAGTCTGTAGTAATCTGTAGCTAGCGCAAGATCTGGAACCCCAAAAATTCTAAAATAAATTGCTGAACGTGAGGAATTTATCTATTAATCATCTTCAAAAAGAATTAACTAAATAGCACTCTTCATGTAAAAATGACAGCAGTTCTCGTGAGTGCTAAAGTTTCTGTTTTTTACAGCAAGTTCAACAAGACTTTCCCCAAGTCTTCCCAACGGTTCTACTTGGCACAACCACTAATTAAACACAAAAAACACAACCAAAACAGAGGCTAGATAATTTATATATTACTAAGCAGGAGCAAAAAGCAATGAATAAAAATAAAATTGGGTTGCCTCCCAACAAGCGCTACCGTTTAACGCCCCTAGCTAGGCATAAAAGCGAGGATAGATCTAGGTATTGCCATCTTTGGTAGGCAATCCATAAGTGGCTCTCATGATAGTTTCATATGGCAATTTTATTTTCTTTATTGGAAAGTGTTCCATGCCCTTTTTTAATGGAAATTGAAATCTAATATTCCCTTCCTTCATATCAATAATCGCACCAACCGTTCTAAGGAAAGGTCTACCAAGAATAATAGGGCAAGAAGGATTGCAATCTATATCAAGAACAATGAAATCTATGGGCACATAATTACTATTAGCAACAATAAGAACATCATTAATTCTTCCCATAGGTTTATTAATAGTAGAATCCGCAAGATGCAAGTTTAGAGAGCAATCATCAAAATTACGAAAATCTAGTAAATCACACAAAGTTTTGGGAATAGTAGAGACACTAGCACCCAAGTCACACAAAGCATAAAACTCATGATCTTTAATTTTAATTTTAATAATTGGTTCCCACTCATCATAGAGTTTTCTAGGGATAGAAACTTTCAACTCAAGTCTTTCTTCATAAGATTGCATCAAGGCATCAACAATATGTTCGGTGAAGGCTTTATTTTGACTATAAGCATGTGGAGAATTTAGCACGGATTGCAACAAGGAAATACAATCAATTAAAGAGCAACTTTCATAATTAAATTCCTTGAAATACAATATAGTGGGTTTAGCAACATCTAGATTTTTATTTCTTTCAATCCCACTTTCATCAATTTCATCATTAAGATCTAAATACTCCGAATTTTTAGAACGCCTTCTAGGTAAAGGAAGATAATATTCAGTTTCATCAAGATTCATATTGCAAAACAAAGATTTAATAGGGGACACATCAATAACTTTTAGATCTTCATCTTGATTTTCATAGGAATTGGAAGAACATGCTTTAATAAAGGCATCTTTGGAAGCACACATCCTAGCGGTTCTTTCCTTGCACTCATCAATGGAAATTCTCATGGCTTTGAGAGACCCATTGATATCATGCTTAGGAGGAATAGATCTAATCTTTAAAGAATCAATCTCAAGAGAAATTCTATCAACGTTCCTAGCCAAATTATCAACTTTAAGCAATTTCTCCTCAAGCAAAGCATTAAAATTCTTTTGTGAATTCATAAACTCTTTAACACTATTCTCAAATTCAGAGGGCATCTTATTATAATTTCCATAAGAGTTGTTATAGGAATTCCCATAATTATTAGAAGGATTACTAGGATACGGCCTAGGATTAAAATTCCCTCTATAAGCGTTATTACCAAAATTATTCCTACCAACAAAATTCACATCCATAGATTCATTGTTATTCTCAATCAAAGTAGACAAAGGCATATCACTAGGATCAGAAGAAACACTCTTAGTAGCAAATAATTTCATAAGTTCATCCATCTTTCCACTCAACACATTAATTTCTTCTATCGCATGCACTTTTTTATTCGAAGATCTTTTAGTATGCCATTGACAATAATTAACCATAATATTAACTAGGAGTTTAGTAGCATCTCCTAAAGTGATTTCCATAAAAGTGCCTCCCGCGGCCGAATCTAAAAGATTTCTAGAAGCAAAATTCAATCCGGCATAAATTTTTTGTATAATCATCCACAAATTCAAACCATGAGTAGGGCAATTACGTATCATTAATTTCATTCTCTCCCAAGCTTGTGCAACATGTTCATGATCAAGTTGTTTAAAGTTCATAATATCGTTTCTAAGAGAGATGATCTTAGCGGGAGGAAAATACTTAGAGATAAAAGCATCTTTGCACTTGTTCCATGAATCAATACTATTTTTAGGCAAAGACGAAAACCAAGCTTTAGCACGATCTCTAAGTGAAAAAGGAAATAGCTTCAATTGAACGGCATCATTATCCACATCTTTTTTCTTTTGCATATCACATAAATCAATGAAGCTATTCAGATGAGTAGTGGCATCTTCACTAGGAAGGCCGGTGAATTGATCTTTCAGAACAAGATTCAACAAAGCAGTATTAATTTCACAAGATTCAGCATCAGTAAGAGGAGCAATCGGAGTGCTAAGGAAATCATTATTATTGGTATTGGTGAAGTCACACAATTTAGTATTATCTTGAGCCATTGCGACAAACAAGCAAACTAGCACACGAGCAAACAAGAGCTAACGGGCAAAAGAGGCAAATAGAGAGGGAGGATAGAGAGAGAGGGCGAATAAAACGGCAAGGGTGAAGTGGGGGAGAGGAAAACGAGAGGCAAATGGAAAATAATGTAATGCGAGAGATAGGTATTGTGATGGGTACTTGGTATGTTGACTTTTTGCGTAGACTCCCCGGCAACGGCGCCAGAAATCCTTCTTACTATGTCTTGAGCTTGCGTTGGTTTTCCCCGAAGAGGAAGGGATGATGCAGCAGAGTAGCGTAAGTATTTTCCTCAGTTTTTGAGAACCAAGCTATCAATCCAGTAGGAGGCCACACTCAAGTCCCTCGTACCTGCACAAAACGATAGCTACTCGCAACCAACGCGATTAGGGTTGTCAATCCCTTCATGGTCACTTACGAGAGTGATATCTGATAGATATAATATTTTTGGTATTTTTGGTATGAAGATGCAAAGTGTAAAGTAAAAGCAAAGTAAAAAGCAAAGCAAGATTAAAGTGATGGAGATTGATATGATGAGAATAGACCCGGGGGCCATAGGTTTCACTAGTGGCTTCTCTCAAGAGCATAAGTATTCTATGGTGGGTGAACAAATTACTATTGAGCAATTGACAGAATTGAGCATAGTTATGAGAATATCTAGGCATGATCATGTATATAGGCATCATGTCTGTGACAAGTAGACCGAAATGATTCTGCATCTACTACTATTACTCCACTCATCGACCGCTATCCAGCATGCATCTAGAGTATTAATTTAAAAACAAAGTAACGCCTTAAGCAAGATGACATGATGTAGAGAGATAAATTCATGCAATATGAAATAAACCCCATCTTGTTATCCTCGATGGAAACGATGCAATACGTGCCTTGCTGCCCCTTCTGTCACTAGGAAAGGACACCGCAAGATCGAACCCAAAGCTAAGCACTTCTCCCATGGCAAGAACTACCAATCTATTTGGCCAAACCAAATGGATAATTCGAAGAGACTTGCAAAGATAACCAATCATACATAAAAGATTTCAGAGAAGATTCAAATATTATTCATAGATAGAATTGATCATAAACCCACAATTCATCGGTCTCAACAAACACACCGCAAAAAGAAGATTACATCGAATTGATCTCCATAAGAGAGGGGGAGAACTTTGTATTGAGATTCAAAGAGAGAGAAGAAGCCATCTAGCTACTAACTATGGATCCGAAGGTCTGAGGTAAACTACTCACACTTCATCGGAGGGGCTAGGATGATGTAGAAGCCCTCCATGATGACGGCCCTCTCCGGCGGAGTTCCGGAACAGGCCCCAAGATGGGATCTCGTGGATACAGAAAGTTGCGGCGGTGGAATTAGGTTTTTGGCTCCTGTTCTGATCGTTTGGGGGTACGTATGTATATATAGGAGGAAGGAGTACGTCGGTGGATCACCGAGGGGCCCACGAGGTAGGGGGCGCGCCCTAGGGGGGGGCGCCCCCACCCTCGTGACCTCCTCTTTGACTCCTTGGAGTAGGGTCCAAGTCTCCTGGATCACGTTCGGTGAGAAAATCATGTTCCCGAAGGTTTTATTCCGTTTGGACTCCGTTCGATATTCTGTTTCTCCAAAACACTGAAATAGGCAAAAAACAGCAATTCTGGGCTGGGCCTCCGGTTAATAGGTTAGTCCCAAAAATAATATAAAAGTGGAAAATAAAGCCCATTATAGTCCAAAACAGTAGATAATATAGCATGGAGCAATAAAAAATTATAGATACGTTGGAGACGTATCATAGTGCTGATCGTAACATCTCTATTAATATGCTTAAAGAAGTTATTTTCCAAGGTTTGGAGTCCCTAGATATTTAATGACTGATGGTGGTTCACATTTTATTCATGGTGCTTTTCGTAAAATGCTTGCTAAGTATGATGTTAATCATAGGATTGCATCTCCATATCATCCAGAGTCTAGTGGTCAAGTAGAACTGAGTAATAGAGAGCTCAAATTAATTTTGCAAAAGACTGCTAATATATCTAGAAAGAATTGGTCCAAGAAACTTGATGATGCATTATGGGCCTATAGAACTGCATACAAAAATCCTATGGGTATGTCTCTGTATAAGATGGTTTATGGTAAAGCATGTCACTTACCTCTTGAACTGGAACATAAGGCATATTGGGCCATTAAAGAGCTCAATTATGATTTCAAACTTGCTGGTGAGAAGAGACTATTTGACATCAGCTCTCTTGATGAGTGGAGAACCAAGGCCTATGAGAATGCCAAACTGTTTAAAGAAAAAGTTAAAAGATGGAATGACAAAAGGATACAAAAACGTGAGTTTAATGTAGGTGATTATGTACTATTATACAACTCTCGTTTAAGATTTTTTGCAGGAAAACTCCTCTCTAAATGGGAAGGCCCTTACGTTATCAAGGAGGTCTATCGTTCCGGTGCCATAAAAATCAACACCTTCAAAGGCACATATCCGAGGGTGGTGAACGGTCAAAGAATCAAACACTATATCTCAGGTAATCCAATAAATGTTGAAACTAATGTTATTGAAACCGTAACCCTGGAGGAGTATATAAGGGACACCTTCCAGAACGTTTCAGCCTCCGAAAAGGAAGAGGTATGTGGTACGGTAAGTAAACCGACTCCAATACAGTTCTAATAGCAATTTTTCTCCGTTTTGGAATATTTAAGAAAATAGGAAAATAAGAAGTGATCCGGGAAGGACATGAGGCGTCCACGAGGGTGGAGGGCGTGCCCCCTACCTCATGGGCACCTCGTGTGCTCTCCGGACTCCGTTTTCTTGCACGACACTTCTTTTGGTCGGTAAAAATTCGTTATATAATCTATCGAAGGTTTTGACCACCGTACAACATAAATATCCTCTGTTTATGTTTCGAGCTGTTTTTCTGACAGATCTAGATCACCATGACATCTCCAAGTGCCCCCAAGGACAAGTTCTTCGAGAAGGTCATCAACCCCTACCTCGCGGAAGTGCTGCAACATCCTCAAACCATTGAGATGCGTGAGGGGTTGCTGCACATCCGCGATGTTGAGGGACCAAGGAGGACCGGAAGCATGGAGACAAGGCTCGAGGCAATGGAGCAACAAGTTTTCAAGTGCCAGGAGATGGTGGAACATGGACTCGACGCCAATCATATAATGATCACGGAGCTCACCAACAACCACAAGCTGGATGCCAAGAACATTGGGGAGGTCATCTTCAAGTTTCACGAGAAAATTGAGCGCCTCCAAGCCCAGATCTATGACCTGCAAAACCAAAACTGTGAGTATGAATATAGATTCAAGAGGGTGAGTTTGGCTACAGATTTGAGGATCCCGGAGACCCGATCATCCTTTTACGATGGTGAGCCTATGCCTTGGAAGATGGACGACAAGCCTACATCATCAACAACTCCACCATCACCACCCTCGAGGAAAGAGATATAAACACATGGGTATGGGCACTCCCCTTGGCAACTGCCAAGCTGGGGGGAGGTGCCCCGGTATCGTACCACCATCACACTCCTATCTTTACCATTTTTCTTAGTTCGATCCTTTTGGTAATGTCTTGATCTATTAGAATAAAGTTTTAGCATGATTTAGTTTTGAGTTTTGCTTTATGATCCTTCTGTGTAATCGAGTTCGTGAGGTATATATAATAAGGATTAGTTTCCAGTCAAGGGCTTTGATTATCTTACTACGATCTTGAGAGAATAAAAGAAAGAATAAAAAGAAATGAAAAGATCATATTGATCTTATGCAGGGTAATGACTTCACACATAAAGAGTATGATGAATAAAAGTTGTTGAGAGTTGGCAAACATAGTTTTGGTCATCGTTGCAATTAATAGGAGTAATAAAGAAAGAGAGGTTTTCACATATAAATATACTATCTTGGACATCTTTTATGATTGTGGGCACTCACTAAAATATGACATGCTAAAAAGTTGATGTTGGACAAGGAAGACAATGTAATGGGTTATGCTTTCTTACATCTGAAATAAATTATATTGTCATGGATCATCCAACATGTTGAGCTTGCCTTTCCCCCTCATTCTAGCCAAATCCTTTGCACCAAGTAGAGATACTACTTGTGCTTCCAAATATCCTGAAACCCAGTTTCCATGAGAGTCCACCATATCTACCTACCTATGGATTGAGTAAGATCCTTCAAGTAAGTTGTCATTGTTGCAAGTAATAAAAATTTCTCTCTAAATATGTATGATTTGTTAGTGTGGAGAAAATAAGCTTTATACGATCTTGTGATGTGGAAGAAATAAAAGTGACAGACTGCATAATAAAGGTTCATATCACAAGTGGAAATATAAAGTGACGTTCTTTTGCATTTAGATTTCGTGCATCCAACCATAAAAACATATGACAACCTCTGCTTCCCTCTGTGAAGGGCCTATTTTTTGTTCTTGTCTTATACTTCATACAAGAGTCATGGTGATCTTCACCTTTTCTTTCTACATTTTATCCTTTGGCAAGCACATTGTGTAGGAAAGATCCTGATACATATATCAAATTGGATGTAAGTTAGCATGAACTATTATTGTTGACATTACCCTTGAGGTAAAAGGTTGGGAGGCAACACTATAAGCCCCTATCTTTCTCTGTGTCCGATTAAAACTCCATACCCATAAGTATTGCGTGAGTGTTAGCAATTGTGAAAGACTAAATGATAGTTGAGTATGTGGACTTGCTGAAAAGCTCTTATATTGACTCTTTCCGATGTTATGATAAATTGCAATTGCTTCAATGACCAAGATTATAGTTTTTTTGGGTTTCAATGAAGTTTCTGATTCATATTTTACATTGTGAATAGATTATTACTTGAGCATAAGAAATCATATGACAATATTTATATATGTTGCTGTTATAAGAATGATCATGATGCCCTCATGTCCGCATTTTATTTTATCGACACCTCTATCTCTAAACATGTGGTCATATTTTTCGTTATCCGCTTCCGCTTGAGGACAAGCAACGTCTAAGCTTGGGGAGTTGATACGTCCATTTTGCATCATGCTTTTATATCGATATTTATTGCATTATGGGCTGTTACTACACATTATGTCACAATACTTATGCCTTTTCTCTCTTATTTTACAAGGTTTACATGAAGAGGGAGAATGCCGGCAGCTGGAATTTTGGGCTGGAAAAGGAACAAATATTAGAGACCTATTCTGCACAACTCCAAAAGTCTTGAAACTTCACTAGAGCATGTTTTGAAATATATAAAAAATACTGGCAAAAGAATTAACTAGAGGGGGCCCACACCCTGGCCACAAGGGTGGGGACACGCCCTACCCCCCTGGGCGCGCCCCCTATCTCGTGGGCCCCCTGGCAGGCCTCCGGTGCACATCTTCTTCTATATGAAGTCTTTCGTCCGAGAAAAAATAATAAGCAAGCTTTCGGGACGAAACGCCGCCGCCACGAGGCGGAACCATGGCGGAACCAATCTAGGGCTCCGGCGGAGCTGTTCTGCCGGGGAACATCCCTCCGGGAGGGGGAAATCATCACCATCGTCATCACCATCGATCCTCTCAGCGAGAGGGGGTCAATCTCCATCAAAATCTTCACCGGTACCATCTCCTCTCAAACCCTAGTTCATCTCTTGTATCCAATCTTTGTCCCAACACCTAAGATTGGTACCCGTGGGTTGCTAGTAGTGTTGATTACTCCTTGTAGTTGATGCTAGTTGGTTTATTTGGTGGAAGATCATATGTTCAGATCCTTTATGCATATTAATACCCCTCTGATTATGAACATGAATATGATTTGTGAGTAGTTATGTTTGTTTCTGAGGACATCGGAGAAGTCTTGCTATAAGTAGTCATGTGAATTTGGTATTCGTTTGATATTTTGATGAGATGTATGTTGTCTCTCCTCTAGTGGTGTCATGTGAACGTCGACTACATGACACTTCACCATTGTTTGGGCCTAGGGGAAGGTGTTGGGAAGTAATAAGTAGATGATGGGTTGCTAGAGTGATAGAATCTTAAACCCTAGTTTATGCGTTGCTTCGTAAGGGGCTGATTTGGATCCATATGTTTCATGCTATGGTTAGGTTTACCTTAATACTTCTTTTGTAGTTGCGGATGATTGCAAGAGGGGTGAATCATAAGTGCGATTCTTGTCCAAGGAAGGGCAGTACCCAAGCACCGGTCCATCCACATATCAAATTATCAAAGTACCGAACGCGAATCATACGAGCGTGATGAAAAATAGCTTGACGATAATTCCCATGTGTCCTCGGGAGTGTTTTCCTTTATATAAGAGTTTGTCCAGGCTTGTCCTTTGCTACAAAAAGGATTGGGCCATCTTTCTGCACCTTATTTACTTTTATTACTTGTTACTCGTTACAAATTACCTTATCAAAAAACTATCTGTTACCGCTAATTTCAGTGCTTGCAAAGAATACCTTACTGAAAACTACTTATCATTTCCTTCTGCTCCTCGTTGGGTTCGACACTCTTACTTATCGAAAGGACTATGATAGATCCCCTATATTTGTGGGTCATCAGCTCCTTTCCGGCCCTTGATTACTTCCGGCCTGTTACTGGCCTGTTCCCCTAATGGGCCAAATTCGGCCCGTGGCAAGAGTCAGCCCATTTCTGGCCTGTTAACCCGTTGCACCATTTCCAACCCATCCTATATTCTGGCCCATTAAGGAGCCGTTATGCCTGTGAGAATTAAGCCTCTGCTAACCTCCGTCATATTAACGGCCTGTTACCGTGCTGGGCTGATACCAATTACGCCTCTTTACGACCCATGTAGACCCATTTATCCAACGGCCTGAGGCCCACCGATTCTACGGCCGTGTTGGAGTCCCATTTAAAGATGGCCCGTAGAGGCCCATGGATCCTACAGCCCATAGCAGGGTCAAGGTTACCACGATCTGTATATGGCCCATGGTTGTTGCGGCCACTAACAAACCAGGGAAAAGAAGACTAGGAAATAAATAAGCCCGAAACTAACACTAGGCTATTAAGGCGGTTGCACAGATTACATCCACTAGGCACCTAAGATCGCCACCAGTGCAAATATAGGGAACACCCTACACTATACAAAAATGGCTTGCTGTTTTCTTCAGCCGGTGGCTGCACGTTAAGAACAAATTTTGTATTGCAACAAAACAAATTACAACTATAAAACAAAAGGAAGGTTGGCATAAAAGTTAACAGTCTGGCAGATAAAATGCACCACTAGAAGTTCAGAAGCTCAATTCATTTGACCCGACTCTTACGTTTTCATGATGTATTGTCCGATGGAGCACCATAACCTTTGCCTTCATTTCTCCTAGGCTCCTGAACAACATAGAAAATGTCTGATAGTCTGGTTTCAAAACCATGCATATCTTGACGACATCAAACAATGTCTTTCCTTGTTTCACAAAGGGTCTCTATTAGGGAACGGACTTGTGTCTGGAACGCGGATATAACATTGTTTTGAGCTTGCATATCTTGATCATGAGGCAGTTTGGACGAGATTGCCTTAACAACCAACCCAGTATTACGCATGAATGTGCTTTTGGCACTGTTAGTGGACAGGTACTGACCCCCTGCAGCAAGAGCTGACATTGCGTTTATGGTTGCCTCGCCACCTTTAGAAGGTGGCGGTTCCACCATTTTTTCCATAGCTTGCTGAAAACTTGAGTTTTTACATTAGTAGTACCAGAACAGAAGATATTAAGGAGGCAGCAAAACCAAACAAAATAGCTTTGGTCTATATAGAGAACTTATTCTGGTAAACCCATGTAAATATTAGTTGTATTTTACTGCAAAGTACATAATAAAACCAGGTTCCAAACATATGACCATGTACCATGGCTAATGTATTGTCTATTTCTTCACATTTTATTGGCAGCTAAGGATAAAGAGACAAAGTTTATAATATGGTAAACATAGTATGACATCATTCATATCACAAAACAACTGAGAACAGACAAACATGCAATTGTAATGTTGTGTGGGCAAGTCCATCACGGAACTAGATTACAGGTCAATATCAAAGGAACACCACTCCTCTCTTTTAAACCATGTAAGGTGCAATGATACACGAAGACAATTGTGTATAAAATTGAAAAGAGTAATAGACATTGGCTGCAAACCATGCAGTTCAAGGCACAAGTCAGATTAAGTAGTATTTAAAAGGCATGAGGATTAAGGACTTACAACAGCGGCTTTGACTAGTGTAGTCATGCCCTTCGTCTTGCTGGTGTGACAGTCCTTGAAGATTTCCACAGCATTTGGTTTAGGTACTTTTTGGTCCTTGCAGGCTTTCCTCTGCATTTGGAACAAGTCAATATAGATCTGATAATATGGTACAACGAAAAGAGTGAAACAACAGCTAATTACAAGAGCCTCGCGGTGTGCAATATAGCTACGAGATCCTGTCGTCTGTTGGAATTTCAATTTCGTACGGTTGGCCTAGTTCTTTGAACAGTTCACCTACAAGAAGATAGATTTGTGTGGCACATTGCTACCTCTTGAGCATGCATTGGTTTTCCCTTGAAGAGGAAAGGGTGATGCAGCAAAGTAGCATAAGTATTTCCCTCAGTTTTTGAGAACCAAGGTATCAATCCAGTAGGAGACTACACACAAGTCCCTCGTACCTGCACAAACAAACAAGAACCTCACAACCAACACGATAAAGGGGTTGTCAATCCCTTCACGGTCACTTACGAAAGTGAGATCTCATAGAGATAATAAGATAAATATTATTGGTATTTTTGTTGTATAGATTGGAAAATAAAGATTGCAAATAAACAGCGAAAGAAATAGCTTGTTGACGGGAAAATAATATAATGGAGAATAGACCCGGGGGCCATAGGTTTCACTAGTGGCTTCTCTCAAGAGAGCAAATTCTACGGTGGGTGAACAAATTACCGTCGAGCAATTGATAGAAAAGCGCATAGCTATGAGAATATCTAGGCAAGATCATGTGTATAGGCATCACGTCCGCGACAAGTAGACCGAAATGATTCTGCATCTACTACTATTACTCCACACATCGACCGCTATCCAGCATGCATCTAGAGTATTAAGTTCATAAGAACATAGTAACGCATTACGCAAGATGACATGATGTAGAGGGATAAACTCAAGCAATATGATATAAACCCCATCTTTTTATCCTCGATGGCAACAATACAATATGTGTCTTGCTGCCCCTGCTGTCACTGGGAAAGGACACCGCAAGATTGAACCCAAAGCTAAGCACTTCTCCCATTGCAAGAAAGATCAATCTAGTAGGCCAAACCAAACTCATAATTCAAAGAGACTTGCAAAGATATTAAATCATGCATAAAAGATCTTAGAGAAGAAACAAATATTGTTCATAGATAATCTTGATCGTAAACCCACAATTCATCGGATCTCGACGAACACGTCGCAAAAAGAATTACATTGAATAGATCTCCAAGAGAATCGAGGAGAACTTTGTATTGAGATCCAAAAAGAGAGAAGAAGCCATCTAACTAATAACTATGGACCCGAAGGTCTGTGGCAAACTACTCACACATCATCGGAGAGGCCATGGTGTTAATGCACAAGCCCTCCGTGGTCGATTCCCCCTCTGGCGGAGCGCCGGAAAAGGCCCCAAGATGGGATCTCACGGGTACAGAAGGTTGCGGCGTTGGAAATAGGGTTTCGTGGTGCTCCTGGATGTTTTCGGGGTATATGGGTATATATAGGAGGAAGAAGTACGTGGGTGGAGCTGTGAGGGGCCCACGAGGGTGGGGGGCGCGCCTACCCCCTGGGCGCGCCCTCCTGCCTCGTGGCCTCCTCGCTTCTTTCTTGACGTCCACTCCAAGTCTCCTGGATCACGTTTGTTCCAAAAATAACTCTCCCAAAGGTTTCACTCTGTTTGGATTTTGTTTGATATTCCTTTTCTGCGAAACACTGAAATAGGAAAAAAACAACAATTTGCACTGGGCCTTTGGTTAGTTGGTTAGTCCCAAAAATAATATAAAAAGGTACATTAAAGCCCATTAAACATCCAAAACACATAATATAATAGCTTGGAACAATCAAAAATTATAGAGACATTGGAGACGTATCAAGCATCCCCAAGCTTAATTCCTGCTCGTCCTCGAGTAGGTAAATGATAAAAACAGAATTTTTGATGTGGAATGCTACCTAGCATAATTCTCAATGTAATTTCCTTTATTGTGGCATTAATGTTCAGATCCGAAAGATGCAAGTGTAACATCCCAAATTTCCAATTTGGAATGTTATACATAGGTCATTCTTGCATATCATATTTTATTGCATTTCGTCTCGCGATCCTCGAAATCCTAAGCAACTCAAGGACCCTCGGAGAGAGTTGGGGATTTCCCCGGGTTTTCAAATTTGAGTTCATCAAATTTTGAAACGAGGAATTTTGGTTTTAATTATTTTTCTCTCCAAAAATATTTCATAGTAAAATATATGAGAGGAGATAATATGACTTCTCCAAAATAATTGAAATATTGGAGGAAAAATATTAAAATCAAATATTTGATTTTTATTTGGATTTTAGTTGCATTAGAAAAAATTGCACGTTTTCATAGTTGCATTTTAGGGCCAAGAAAATGTTCATCTCGTTCTGAATATTTCATTTAGACGGTGAAAATTTGTTTTGGCATTATTAGATTTGTATTTTATTTTCTAGTATTTTTTAGTTTTGACGGATTTTTTAAAAAAGTGTGCAGTGGCTAACTGGGCCGAAGCCCAGCCGTCGGCCCGCCTCCCCCCCGCGCCGTCTCCTTCCAGGAGATCGGCCGCGCCGCGCCGCCGCCGACTCGAGGAGTCCGAGCCGGACTCCCCTCCCCGCCGCCTCTTGCCCCCTCCACAAGTCACCCCTCCCCTTTATATACCCACCCCCCACTGCCACCACCACCCAGCACTGCCGCCTCGCCCGCCCGCAGCCGCAGCCGCGCAGCTGCTGCTGCCGTGCCGCGCCGCCGCCGCCTAGCCGCACCACCGCCGCCTTGCCCTGCCGTCGCCGCCGCGTCTCGCCGGACCGACGAGGTAGCCCTTTTTTTTTTAAAGAAAACCGATTTGGTTTTTTTAAGAAAACCTTAGTTCGTTTTTTAGATCGGTTCGCTGGTTTTTCCTGGTTTTTCTTTTTCGCGGATGTTCGTCCGTACGTTCGTTTAACGAACGGTTTTCGCTCATTAGTTACAGATAACGAACGCTCGTTCGTTAGCCTGTTCGTCAGTTTTCTTTAATCAGATTTTTCCGCGATTATTTCTGATCGCGATTTCTGATCCAATTTTCGTTCTAGTTTATATTTTTGCTCGTTTGTCGGAATCAGGCGATTCAAGCGCCTAGATCTTCGTCTCGAGACCCTCTTTCCGTTTAACCAACTTGAACAAGCTTTTGCTACTGTAAAATTTGACCTAGGTCTAGATTAGTAAACGGATCTTGTTTTCTTCGCCGTTTGAGTTTCGTTGCTCCGTTCGATTTGATTCTTTTTGCAAACCGGAGTTCTTAAGTTGAACTTTCTGGTTAGATCTTCTTATTTGAGATTTACCCATGCTTCTTTGCTTGATTTCTTATGTATGCTATTGTTTGTTTGCTATAGAATTCCCGGAGTGCGAGCGTGTTATTTGGAGTCTCTAGGTTTCGCGGACCGTCAGCAAGGCAAGTAACACTTTGATCATATCCCTTTACCATCGAGTTTTTATGCATTAGTTCCAATCCTCAAACATTTCATGGTTAGGATGTGATTAACATGTGGGTTGGGAAGTAGTTGATGAGGTAGAACCTATTGCCCTATTATGTTCAAACCCTTGGGAGTTACTTCTACGTGTTGCTTAAATTGCTATGCTATGCTCGTAGACGTGGTTTGGGTGAGTGAAATCCATGACAGATGTGAGATTGTTAATTAATGGTTCAACTTAAGGTGGCAACTGAGGCACCTGGAGTACCCAGTGTTGCCTGTATTGTTGGAAATCCCGAGGTTCCGTGTGATTTTCCTATGGACCGCCACCCAGGCTCAAAGGGAACTGAGATGATTCATGCTAGAAACTTCCGTGTGCAGCCACAAGCTATTATGGGCTCTAGCATAGTTGAGTAAGTCACATGAAACTCTTGAAGAGGTGGATCAGCAGGTAGTGGGTTGTAGGTTTGGTATGGTCTGCCCGGAGTAGAGAGTTAATGTTTCTGAAAGACTATGTCTCGATCATCCGTTTCTCAAACACCATGTAGTGCGAGAAATTCAATGGAGGTGATCGAGTCTTGTGGGCAAAAGTGCGCAAACCTCTACAGAGTGGACAAACTAATCATGGTTAGCCGTGTCCCCGGTTATGGACATCTTGAGTATCTAGTACTTGGAGTATCTTAAGTATCTCATCACTCTAAATTAATATTGTTGGGTTGATAATTACTTTAATTGGGATTGAGTTGGAGGAACCTTCTCAATGATGTTTCAACTACCATGATAGTTAAATAAAATCTATTCCTTTGTTGTAGGAAAAAATTGGCTTTTCGCAAAAAAACTGTAACCATAGAGCTTTCCACCAGCCAAATATGCATGTAGTGATAGCATTATTTTGTTATTGCTCTACTGTGTTATTTTGCCAGCATATTCCATATGCTGACCCGTTTTCGGGCTGCAACGTATTATGTTGCAGACTTTTCAGACGAGGAGTAAGGTTCGTTAGGTCGTTGCCATGCAGCTCAGCTATGCCATTGGAGTTGATGGACTCACTTTATCATCCAAGCCTTCTGCTGTTATCGTATGAGATGGCCTTAAGCCATATTTATTGTAATAAGTTCTCTTTGGAGACATTTCGATGTAATAAGTGTGTGATTGCTACTCTGTTATAAATCCTCGAGTACTGTGTGTGTCAGCATTGCCTATCCAGGGATGACACTGAAGCACAAAGACTTGACCGTTTGAGGTCGGGTCGCTACAAGATGGTATCAGAGCACACGCTGAGTGTAGGACACGAACACTAAGCTAAAACCATAGATCACTATTCTCTTCTCATTTTTGACTCCTATCCATTTTCCACTCTTTAGGATGGCGGATGCAAGGAACAAGTTTGCACAACCGGATGAAGAAGCACCTTTTGGACGACACTTGAAGGAAGTCACTAGGTACCTGAACATAGGAATACCAAGCTTCACCGGGACCTACAATGCCACTTTACCAGAAGAGGAGCGATGGATGATTCAAGTTCAAGTTCCAGGAAGAACCTTCGCGCCAGTCACTAAGCCCATAGAGTTTTCCTTTGATGCACGAACCTAGAGTCTAGGCAAGAGTATGGCAGCTCACATCACCATAGGACGCATTGGAGAAGTTTATCACAAAGAGCTTAAGGATACTATCTATCAGATTTGTGGGCGCCGAGATGAGCAATGGGAGATGATCAGCACCAGGAGGGATAGATCAATTGCAGCTTTCATCGAGGAACTAAACCAGCACATTCGACGCCAGGAGAATCAGATGTGCGCAGGCATGATAGATCTTAAGAAGGCAATGACTAGGATCACTGAACTGGAGGAAGAACTCAAGGCTACACGTGAAGATTATGTGGAGGAAATTGTCGTACTAGTGGAGAAGAATGACAACCTGATTAAGAAGATCGGAATATTCATGGGAGACCCCGCACCAATAGAAGAAGACAAAGAACCCAAGGAGATTCGCCCGGAGGACTACATCATCATCGACGACACTGACTCCGACCTTAGCGATGATGACTTTGAAGACGAAGCTGGAGCAGATATCATGGAGTCTTCAATCGAGGAATATTTTTAGTAGACCACCACATCAGTAGTAGTATTCCACCATGTAAGTAGTGTAGTCAGAGCACTTTTGCGATAGTTCTAGACCGATTGTATGCCCTTGCTTGATTGATTAAGTGAAATGTTTATGTTTGTCTCATGTGCATATGGGTAGTGCTTTCTCATTAGACCTCATTCTATTCTAATCTCTCCCCTCTAAACCCATCAGATGCCTCCGAGACGTGACCCCGGATTTGCTTTCCCACCGGAGCTCACTCAGTTGATCCAGCAACAGAATACCGTGATGCAGTTGTTAGTTCAGAACCAAGGCAACAACAACAACAACAATCCACCACCACCACCACCAGTTGACAACTTAGCCCATTTTCTGAGGTTGTAGCCGCCGGTGTTTTCCAGTAGCACCGAGCCTATAGTAGCAAATGATTGGCTCCGCAGGATTGGGAGGGAGTTAACCACTGCAGGATGTACCGATGCTGAGAAGGTGCGTTTTGCCACACATCACTTGGATGGACCAGCAACCTCATGGTGGGAGAATTACACTGTCACCTACCCTATAGCCACGGTGACATGGGACCAGTTTCAGCAAGCCTTCCATACAGCTCATGTCTCAACTGGAGCAATGAGTATGAAGAAACGTGAGTTTCGCAACTTACGCCAGGGGAACCGTAATGTGGCTCGGTACGCGGATGAGTTTAGCAAGTTATCTCGCTATGCCCCTGATGATGTGGCCATAGATGCCGCAAAGCAGGAGAAGTTTATGGAAGGGCTAAATGATGAGATGAGCATGCAGTTGATGGTGGCAACATTCAACAACTACCAGGAGTTGGTAGGCTCTTATGATTGAAGGGAAGTATGGACAAGGGAGATATAACTCAGGAGCTCAGCAGAAGCCTCGCCTAACCCCGAACTCGGGAGAACTTGTTCATAACCATGGAGGCCACACCCATAATGGAGGAAGTAACCATAATCATACTGGCCCAAGGAATGGGAATGGGAATGGAGCAAGCAACAACCAGAACCACCCCAATCCAGCCACACCCACCAAGAGAGACCTAAGCCACGTTACTTGTTTCAAGTGCAGGAAGACTGGACACTATGCCACGGAGTGCCCTGAAGGGAAGAATGGAAACGGAAATGGGAGCGCTGGGAAGAAGCCCAATCCATTCAACAAAGGACAAGTGAACCACGTTAACGTGGAGGAGGTTGAAGAGCAGCCAGACGCGGTTATAGGTAAGTTTTTGGTTAAGTCATTTACCGCTCTTCTTCTTTTTGATACCAGTGCATCGCATTCATACATATCAAGGGAATTCGTGGATAAGTTTAAACTACCGACCCAAACCCTTAGGACCCCTCTATTAGTAAGTTCACCTGGAGCAGAGTATATGGCTAGTCGATGGTGCGACCAGATACCCTTAACCATTGGCAACCATGTTTTTCCGTCCGACCTAATTATCTTGGAGTTACAAGGATTGGATGTGATATTAGGAATGGACTGGATGTCAAAGTTCGGAGGAAGCATTGACTGTGTTAGTAAGTCAATTTGTCTCACCACCCCGGAGGGAAAAAGGATCAAGTATATATCTAGGCATGCACCAAGAAGTAGCCAAGTAAATACCCTCACGGGAGTTGTTCAGGAGGAAGTGCTTGTAGAAAAGGATTACCCGGATGTTTTTCCAGAGGAGTTATCAGGCATGCCACCGGATCGAGATATCGAGTTTTTGATAGAGCTATTGCCAGGCATAGGGCCAATATCCAAGAGACCCTATCGGATGCCCGCGAATGATCTGGAGGCGATTAAGAAATAGATCAGGGAGTTATTGGAGAAAGGTTACATTCGACGAAGTTCATCACCGTGGGGAGCCCCGGTGCTTTTGGTTAAGAAGAAGGATAAGTCCCTAATAATGGTTGTTGATTATCGGGCCTTGAATGAAGTGACGATCAAGAACAAGTACCCATTGCTGATGATCAATGATTTGTTTGACCAGCTGCAAGGAGCTAAGGTGTTTTCAAAGATCGATCTGCGATCAGGATACCATCAGTTGAAGATACGAGAGAAGGACATACCAAAGACAGCATTCACCACACAGTACGGGTTGTATGAATATATGGTCATGTCGTTTGGACTGACTAACGCGCCTGTCTATTTCATGAGCATGATGAACAAGGTGTTCATGGAATATTTGGATAAGTTTGTTGTGGTGTTCATTGATGATATAATGGTATATTCGAAGAACGAGGAGGAGCACAAGGAGCATTTGTGTTTAGTTCTCGAGAAACTCAGGGAACATCAGTTGTATGCCAAGTTTAGCAAATGCGAGTTTTGTTTGAAGGAAGTCGGATTCCTTGGACATGTTATATCAGGAGAAGGTATAGTAGTAGACCCCACCAAGGTACAGTCAGTCACTGAATGGTTGGCACCCACTTCAGTTAGCGAGATCCGCAGTTTTCTTGGACTCGCAGGATATTATTGGAGATTTATTGAGAATTTTTCCAAAATTGCGAAGCCAATGACGGAATTGTTGAAGAAGGATACCAAGTTCAAATGGACGGAAAATTGCGAGGCAAGTTTCCAGGAGCTGAAGAAACGTTTGACTACAGCCCCAGTGCTGACACTGCTAGATATACGTAAGGATTTCCAAGTGTATTGTGACGCGTCTCGCCTAGGACTTGGAAGTGCGCTTATGCAGGACGGAAGAGTTGTTTCGTATGCCTCGCGACAATTAAAACCACACGAGTTAAATTATGCCACGCATGATTTGGAGCTAGCAGCCGTAGTGCATGCATTGAAGACCTGGAGGCATTACCTTATTGGAAACCATTTGTGATGTGTACACGGATCATAAGAGTTTGAAGTACATTTTCACCCAGAAGGAGCTGAACCTTAGGCAAAGAAGATGGTTGGAGCTTATAAAGGATTATGACATGAAGCTTCACTATCATCCAGGAAAGGCCAATGTCGTAGTAGACGCTTTGAGCCGGAAGAGTTATGCTAATACCCTATAGAGCATGAGATTGCCGAAGGAGTTAGCAGAGGATCTCCGGGAACTTCGATTGGAGATTGTTCCTAGAGGTTTTGTTGCAACAATGGAGGTTCAGTCTACATTGTTGGGAAAGATTTGAGAAGCTCAGAAGGATGACAAAGAGATTGCCGAGATAAAAGAGAAAATGAGCGAAGGAAAGGCCAAAGGTTTTCGTGAGGATGAGCACGACACCTTATGGATTGAGGACTGTGTTTATGTGCCCAATAACACAGAGATCCGGAAGTTAATACTTCAGGAGGCCCATGACTCACCATACTCGATACACCCCGGAAACACCAAGATGTATTTGGATTTAAAGGAACGTTTCTGGTGGACAGGGATGAAGAAGGATATCGCCGAGTATGTAGCCATATGTGATGTATGTCAGAGAGTGAAGGCAGAGCATTAAAAGCCAGCAGGATTGCTACAGCATATGCCGATACCCAAATGGAAGTGGGATAAACTTCGCATGGATTTTATCACCGGATTGCCCAGGAACAAATCAGGTTATGATTCTATATCGGTAGTAGTTGACCGCTTGACCAAAGTGGCACACTTTATCCCAGTGAAAACAACTTATACCAGTGCAAAGTTGGCCAAGATATATATGACCAGGATCGTATGTCTGCATGGAGTTCTAAGGACCATCGTATCAAATAGAGGAACACAGTTTACCTCAAAGTTTTGGCATCAGCTGCACCAGACTTTGGGAACGAGATTGGAGTTCAGTACAACATTTCACTCGCAGACTGATGGACAGACCGAGAGAGTCAACCAGATTCTGGAGGATATGTTGAGAGCCTGTGCGCTAGATTATGGGTCTATTTGGGATGACAATCTGCCTTACGCAGAGTTCTCATACAACAATAGCTACCAAGCCAGTTTGAAGATGGCACCGTTCGAAGCCCTGTATGGACGAAGGTGCAGAACACCATTGATGTGGGATGAAGTTGGAGACCGACAGTTGTTTGGACCAGACTTGATCAAAGAGTCTGAGGAGAAGGTTAAACTGATTCAAGATAGACTGAAGATAGCTCAGTCAAGACAGAAGAGTTATGTAGATTAGAAACACAAGGAGGTAACCTATGAAATTGGAGACAAAGCATATCTGTGAGTATCACCTTTGCGGGGAGTGAAATGTTTTGGAGTTAAGGGAAAGATAGCCCCGATATTTGTAGGACCGTATCGTGTTTTGGAACGAATGGGAGAAGTTGCCTACAAGTTGGAGTTACCTGAAGGATTGTCAGGAGTTCACAATGTGTTTCACGTTTCCCAGTTGAAGAAGTGACATGCTGAGGTGGCCGATATACTGCTAAGAGATACCGTACCCTTGGAGGCGATTCAGTTGGACAATGATTTGACTTATGAGGAGAAGCCAGTCAAGATTTTGGAGTTTGCCAGTCAAGTCACCCGTAGCAAGGTTATCAAGTTTTGCAAAGTTCAGTGGAGCCACCATACCGAGGACGAAACCACATGGGAACGAGAGGATGATCTTCGCAAAGACCACCCACACCTATTTTCTAGCCAACCCAAATCTCGAGGGCGAGATTCATCTGAAGGGGGGTAGGTAACATCCCAAATTTCCAATTTGGAATGTTATACATAGATCATTCTTGCATATCATATTTTATTGCATTTCGTCTCGCGATCCTCGAAATCCTAAGCAACTCAAGGACCCTCAGAGAGAGTTTGGGATTTCCCTGGGTTTTCAAATTTGAGTTCATCAAATTTTGAAACAAGGATTTTGGTTTTAATTATTTTTCTCTCCGAAAATATTTCATAATAAAATATATGAGAGGAGATAATATGAATTCTCCAAAATAATTTAAATATTGGCGGAAAAAATATTAAAATCAAATATTTGATTTTTATTTGGATTTTAGTTGCATTAGACAAAATTGCACGTTTTCAAAGTTGCATTTTAGGGCCAAGAAAATGTTCATCTCGTTCTAAATATTTCATTTAGACGGTGAAAATTTGTTTTGGCATTTTTAGATTTTTATTTTATTTTCTAGGATTTTTTTAGTTTCGGCGGAATTTATTTTTAAAAAAAGTGCGCAGTGGCTAACTGGGCCGAAGCCCAGCCGCCGGCCCGCCTCCCCCGCGAGTCGTCTCCTTCCAGGAGACCGGCCGTGCCGCGCCGCCACCGACTCGAGGAGTCCGAGCCGGACTCCCCTCCCCGCCGCCACTTGCCCCCTCCCCAAGTCACCCCCTCCCCTTTATATACCCAGCCCCCCCCTC
>NC_041380.1:254611604-254624585 GCF_002162155.2 Triticum dicoccoides
GCCTCGTCCGCCCGCAGCCGCAGCCGCCGCTGCCACACCGCGCCACCACCGCCTCGCCCTGCCGGACCGATGAGGTAGCCGCCGTTTTTTAAAAGAAAACCAATCCGTTTTTTTTAAGAAAACCTTAGTTCATTTTTTTAGATCGGTTCGTCGGTTTTTCCCGGTTTTTCTTTTTAGCGGACGTTCGTCCGTACGTTCATTTAACAAATGGTTTTCGCTCATTAGTTACAGATAACGAACGCTCGTTCGTTAGCCTGTTCGTCAGTTTTCTTTAATCGGATTTTTCCGCGATTATTTCTGATCACAATTTCTGATCCGATTTTCGTTCTAGTTTATCTTTTCGCTCGTTTGTCGGAATCAGGCGATTCAAGCGCCTAGATCTTCATCTCGAGACCCTCTTTCTGTTTAACCAACTTGAACAAGCTTTTGCTACTGTAAAATTTGACCTAGATCCAGGTTAGTAAACGGATCTTGTTTTATTCGCCGTTTGAGTTTCGTTGCTCCGTTCGATTTGATTCTTTTAGCAAACCGGAGTTCTTAAGTTGAACTTTCTGGTTAGATCTTCTTATTTGAGATTTACCTATGCTTCTTTGCTTGATTGCTTATGTATGCTATTGTTTGTTTGCGATAGAATTCCCGGAGTGCGAAGCGTGTTATTTGGAGTCTCTAGGTTTCGCGGACCGTCAGCAAGGCAAGTAACACTTTGATCATATCCCTTTACCACCGAGTTTTTATGCATTAGTTCCAATCCTCAAACATTGCATGGTTAGGATGTGATTAACATGTGGGTTGGGAAGTAGTTGATGATGTAGAACCTATTGCCCTGTTATGTTCAAACCCTTGGGAGTTACTTCTACGTGTTGCTTAAATTGCTATGCTATGCTCGTAGACGTGGTTTGGGTGAGTGAAATCCATGACAGATGTGAGATTGTTAATTAATGGTTCAACTTAAGGTGGCAACTTAAATACACATCTGGGTGGATTGAGGCACCTGGAGTACCCAGTGTTGCCTGTATTTTTGGAAATCCCGGGGTTCCGTGTGATTTTCCTATGGACCGCCACCCAGGCTCAAAGGGAACTGAGATGATTCATGCTAGAAGCTTCCGTGTGCAGCCACAAGCTATTATGGGCTCTAGCATAGTTGAGTAAGTTACGTGAAGCTCTTGAAGAGGTGGATCAGCAGGTAGTGGGTTGTAGGTTTGGTATGGTCCACCCGGAGTAGAGAGTTAATGTTTCAGAAAGACTGTGTCTCGGTCATCCGTTTCTCAAACACCATGTAGTGCGAGAAATTCAACAGAGGCGATCGAGTCTCGTGGGGAAAAGTGCGCAAACCTTTGCAGAGTGTATAAACTAATCATGGTTAGTCGTGTCCCCGGTTATGGACATCTTGAGTATCTAGTACTTAGAGTATCTTAAGTATCTCATCACTCTAAATTAATATTGTTGGGTTGATAATTACTTTAATTGGGATTGAGTTGGAGGAACCTTCTCAATGATGTTTCAACTACCATGATAGTTAAATAAAATCTATTCCTTTGTTGTAGGGAAAAATTGGCTTTTCGCAAAAAACTGTAACCATAGAGCTTTCCACCAGCCAAATATGCATGTAGTGATAGCATTATTCTGTTATTGCTCTACTGTGTTATTTTGCAAGCATATTCCATGTGCTGACCCGTTTTCGGGCTGCAACGTATTATGTTGCAGACTTTTCAGATGAGGAGTAAGGTTCGTTAGGTCGTTGCCGTGCAGCTCAGCTATGCCGTTGGAGTTGATGGACTCACTTTATCTTCCAAGCCTTCCGCTGTTATCGTATTAGATTTCCTTAAGACATATTTATTGTAATAAGTTCTCTTTGGAGACATTTCGATGTAATAAGTGTGTGATTGCTACTCTGTTATAAATCCTCGAGTACTGTGTGTGTCAGCATTACTGATCCAGGGATGACAATGAAGCACAGAGACTTGACCGTTTGAGGTCGGGTCGCTACAACAAGACAAAAGTTTAATATTGACATAAAAATAATAATACTTCAAGTATACTAGCAAAGCAATCATGTCTTCTCAAAATAACATGACCAAAGAAAGTTATCCCTACAAAATCATATAGTCTGGCTATGCTCTATCTTCATCACACAAAGTATTTAATCATGCACAACCCCGATGACAAGCCAAGCAATTGTTTCATACTTTTGATGTTCTCAAACTTTTTCAATCTTCACGCAATACATGAGCGTGAGCTATGGATATAGCACTATAAGTGGAATAGAATGGTGGTTGTGGAGAAGACAAAAAAGGAGAAGATAGTATCACATCAACTAGGCGTATCAATGGGCTATGGAGATGCCCATCAATAGATATCAATGTGAGTGAGTAGGGATTGCCATGCAACAGATGCACTAGAGTTATAAGTGTATGAAAGCTCAACAAAAGAAACTAAGTGGGTGTGCATCCAACTCGCTTGCTCACGAAGACCTAGGGCATTTTGAGGAAGCCATCATTGGAATATACAAGCCAAGTTCTATAATGTATGATTCCCACTAGTATATGAAAGTGACAACATAGGAGACTCTCTATCATGAAGATCATGGTGCTACTTTGAAGCACAAGTGTGGTAAAAGGATAGTAACATTGTCCCTTCTCTCTTTTTCTCTCATTTTTATTCTTTTTTTCCTTTTTTTATTTCGTCCAGAGTCTCATCCCAACTTGTTGGGGAATCATAGTCTCCATCATCCTTTCCTCACATGGGACAATGCTCTAATAATGATGATCATCACACTTTTATTTACTTACAACTCAAAAATTACAACTCGATACTAGAACAAAATATGACTCTATGTGAATGCCTCCACCGGTGTACCGGGATATGCAATGAATCAATAGTGACATGTATGAAAGAATTATAAAGGTGGCTTTGCCACAAATACGATGTCAACTACATGATCATGCAAAGCAATATGACAATGATGAAACGTGTCATAACAAACGGAACGGTGGTAAGTTGCATGGCAATATATCTCGGAATGGCTATGGAAATGCCATAATAGGTAGGTATGGTGGCTGTTTTGAGGAAGGTATATGGTGGGTGTATGGTACCGGCGAAAGTTGCGCGGTACTAGAGAGGCTAGCAATGGTGGAAGGGTGAGAGTGTGTATAAATCATGGACTCCACATTAGTCATAAATAACTCACATACTTATTGCAAAAATCTATTAGTTATCGAAACAAAGTACTACGTGCATGCTCCTAGAAGGATAGATTGGTAGGAAAAGACCATCGCTCATCCCCGGCCGCCACTCATAAGGAAGACAATCAATAAATAAATCATGCTCCGACTTCATCACATAACGGTTCACCATACGTGCATGCTACGAGAATCACAGACTTTAGAACAAGTATTTCTCAAATTCACAACTAATCAACTAGCATGACTCTAATATCACCATCTTCATATCTCAAAACAATCATCAAGTATCAAACTTCTCATAGTATTCAATGCACTTTTTATGAAGGTTTTTATTATACCCATCTTGGATGCCTATCACATTAGGACTAATTTTATAGCCAAAGAAAATTACCATGCTATTCTAAAAGACTCTAGAAATAATATAAGTGAAGCATGAGAGATCAATAATTTCTATAAAATAAAACCACCACCGTGCTCTTAAAGATACAAGTGAAGAACTAGAGCAAAATTTTCTAGCTCAAAGGATATAAGTGAAGCACATAGAGTATTCTAATAAATTACGATTCATGTGTGTCTCTCCAAAAGGTATGTACAGCATGGATGATTGTGGTAAATTAAAAAGCAAAGACTCAAATCATACAAGACGCTCCAAGCAAAACACATATCATGTGGTGAATAAAAATATAGCCTCAAGTAAAGTTACCGATGGACGAAGACGAAAGAGGGGATGCCTTCCGGGGAATCCCCAAGCTTAGGCTTTTGGTTTTATTTGAATTTTACCTTGGGGTTCCTTGGCCATCCCCAAGCTTAGGCTCTTGCCGCTCCTTATTCCAAAATCCATCAAATCTTTACCCAAAACTTGAAAACTTCACAACACAAAACTCAACAGAAAATCTCATGAGCTCCGTTAGTATAAGAAAACAAACCACCACTTCAAGGTACTGTAACAAACTCATTCTTTATTTATATTGGTGTTAAACCTACTGTATTCCAACTTCTCTATGGTTTATACCCCCCTATACTAGCCATAGATTCATCAAAATAAGCAAACAACACACGAAAAACAGAATCTGTCAAAAACAGAACAGTCTGCAGTAATCTGTAGGTTTCGAATACTTATGTAACCCCAAAAATTCTGAAATAAATTGGTGGGCGTGAGTAATTTGTCTATTAATCATATGCAAAAATAATCAACCTAATCGCACTCTTCAGTAAAAAATGGCAGCAAATCTCGTGAGCGCTAAAGTTTCTGTTTTTTACAGCAAGATCGCAAAGACTTCCCCCAAGTCTTCCCAAAGGTTCTACTTGGCACAAACACTAATTAAAAACATAAACCACATCTAAACAGAATCTAGATGAATTATTTATTATTAAACAGGAACAAAAAAACAAGAAACAAAAATAAAATTGGGTTGCCTCCCAAGAAGCGCTATCGTTTAACGCCCCTAGCTAGGCATAAAAACAAGAATAGATCTAGGTATTGTCATCTTTGGTATGCAATCCATAAGTGGCTCTCATAATAGATTCATAAGGACATTTAATTTTATTTCTAGGAAAGTGTTCCATGCCTTTCCTTAACGGAAATTGGATTCTAATATTTCCTTCTTTCATGTCAATAATTGCACCAATCGTTCTAAGGAAAGGTCTACCAAGAATAATAGGACATGTAGGATTACAATCTATATCAAGAACAATGAAATCTACGGGCACATAATTCCTATTTGCAACAATAAGAACATCATTAATTTTTCCCATAGGTTTCTTAATAGTGGAATCTGCGAGGTGCAAATTTAAAGAACAATCATCAAATTCACGGAAACCTAGCACATTACACAAAGTTTTTGGAATCGTGGAAACGCTAACACCGAAATCACATAAAGCATAGCATTCATGATTTTTTTTCTTAATTTTAATGGTAGGTTCCCACTCATCATAAAGTTTTCTAGGGATAGAAACTTCTAGTTCAAGCTTTTCTTCATAAGAATGCATTTAAGCATCAAAGATATGTTTAGTAAAAGCCTTATTTTGATCATAAGCATGAGGAGAAATTAACACGGATTGCAACAAGGAAATACAATCTATCAAAAAGCAATTAGATAATTAAATTCCTTGAAATCCAAAATAGTGGGTTCGTTGCTATGTAAAGTTTTGACCTCCTCAATCCCACTTTTATTAATTTTAGCATCAAGATCTAAAAACTCCGAATCATTGGGACGCCTTTTAACTAAAGTTGACTCATATCCAGTCCCATCTTTATCAAGATTCATATTGGAAAAAAAAGACTTAATAGGAGACACATTAATCACTTTTAGATCTACATCATTATTATCATGAAAACTAGAAGAACACGCTTTCACAAAGCAATCTTTTTTACCATGCATCCTAGCGGTTCTTTCTTTGCACTCATCAATGGAAATTATCATGGCTTTGAGAGACTCATTGATGTCATGCTTAGGTGGAATAGATCTAAGTTTTAAAGAATCAACATCAAGAGAAATTCTATCCATGTTCCTAGCCAACTCATCAATCTTAAGCAATTTTTCTTCAATCAAAGCACTGAAATTCTTTTGCGAATTCATAAATTATTTAACACTAGTCTCAAAATCAGAGGGCATCTTATTAAAATTTCCATAAGAGTTGTTGTAGGAATTACCATAATTATTAGAGGAATTACTAGGAAACGGCCTAGGATTAAAGTTTCCTCTATACGCATTGTTACCAAAATTGTTCCTACCAACAAAATTGACATCCATAGATTCATTATTATTCTCAATCAAAGTAGACAAAGGCATATCATTAGGATCGGAAGAAACACTCTTATTAGCAAACAATTTAATAAGTTCATCCATCTTTCCACTCAAAACATTAATTTCTTCTATAGCATGAACCTTTTTACTAGTAGATCTTTAGGTGTTCCATTGAGAATAATTAACCATAATATTATCTAGGAGTTTAGTAGCTTCTCCTAAAGTGATTTCCATAAAAGTGCCCCCCGCAGCCGAATCTAAAAGATTTCTAGAAGCAAAATTCAATCCAGGATAAAAAATGTATGATCATCCATAAATTTAATCCATGAGTAGGGCAATTACGTATCATTAATTTCATCCTCTCCCACGCTTGTGCAACATGCTCATGATCAAGTTGCTTAAAATTCATAATATCGTTTCTAAGAGAGATGATCTTAGCTGGAGGAAAATACTTAGAGATAAAAGCATCTTTGCACTTATTCCATGAATCAATACTATTTTTAGGCAAAGACGAAAACCAAGTTTTAGCACGATCTCTAAGCGAAAATGGAAATAACTTTAATTTAACAATATCATTATCCACATATTTCTTCTTTTGCATATCACACAAATCAACAAAGTTGTTTAGATGGGTAGCGGCATCTTCACTAGGAAGGCCAGAAAACGGATCTTTCATGACAAGATTCAGCAAAGCAGTACTAATTTCACAAGATTCAGCATCGGTAAGAGGAGCAACCAGAGTGCTAACAAAATAATTATTGTTGGTATTGGAAAAGTCATACAGTTTAGTATTATCTCGAGTCATCATGACAAACAATCAATCCAACACACAAGCAAACAAGAGACAAGCGAAAAGAAGGCGAACAGAAAAAGGGGTAATGGAAAAGAGGGCGAATAAAACGGCAAGGGTGAAGTGGAGGAGAGGAAAACGATAGCTAAATGGAAAATAATGTAATGCGAGGGATAAGAGTTTGTGATGGTTAGTTGGTATGTCTTGACTTGTGCGTAGATCTCCCCGGCAACGATGCTAGAAATGGCTAGTTGCTGGGAGATCAAATCTTGACTTGACTTGGTGTAAGCCTCCCCGGCAACGGCGCCAGAAATCCTTCTTGCTACCTCTTGAGAATGTGTTGGTTTTCCCTTGAATAGGAAAGGGTGATGCAGCAAAGTAGCGTAAGTATTTCCCTCAGTTTTTGAGAGCCAAGGTATCAATCCAGTAGGAGACTACACGCAAGTCCCTCGTACCTGCACAAACAAACAAGAACCTCGCAACCAACGCGATAAAGGGTTGTCAATCCCTTCATGGTCACTTATGAAAGTGAGATCTGATAGAGATAATAAGATAAATATTTTTGGTATTTTGTTGTATAGATTGGAAAATAAAGATTGCAAATAAACGGTGATAGAAATAGCTTGTTGACGGGAAAATAATATAATGGAGAATAGACCCCGGGGCCATAGGTTTCACTAGTGGCTTCTCTCAAGATAGCAAATTCTACGGTGGGTGAACAAATTACCGTCGAGCAATTGATAGAAAAGCGCATAGTTATGAGAATATCTAGGCATGATCATGTATATAGGCATCACGTCCGCGACAAGTAGACCGAAACGATTTTGCATCTACTACTATTACTCCACACATCGACAACTATCCATCATGCATCTAGAGTATTAAGTTCATAAGAACAGAGTAATGCATTAGGCAAGATGACATGATGTAGAGGGATAAACTCAAGCAATATGATATAAACCCCATCTTTTTATCCTCGATGGCAACAATACAATACGTGCCTTGCTGCCTCTACTGTCACTGGGAAAGGACACCGCAAGATTGAACCCAAAGCTAAGCACTTCTCCCATTGCAAGAAAGATAAATCTAGTAGGCCAAACCAAACTGATAATTCGAAGAGACTTGCAAAGATATTAAATCATGCATAAAAGATTTCAGAGAAGAAACAAATACTGTTCATAGATAATCTTGATCATAAACCCACAATTCATCGGATCTCGACAAACACACCGCAAAAGGAATTACATCGAATAGATCTCCAAGAGAATCGAGGAGAACTTTGTATTGAGATCCAAAGAGAGAGAAGAAGCCATCTAGCTAATAACTATGGACCCGAAGGTCTTTGGTTAACTACTCACACATCATCGGAGAGGCTATGGTGTTGATGTAGAAGCCCTCCGTGATTGACTCCCCCTCCGGCGGAGCACCGGAAAAGGCCCCAAGATGGGATCTCACGGGTACAGAAGGTTGCGGCGATGGAAATAGGGTTTAGTGGTGCTTCTGGATGTTTTTGGGGTATATGGGTATATATAGGAGGAGGAAGTACGTCGGTGGAGCTGCGAGGGGCCCACGAGGGTGGGGGCGCGCCCTCCTGCCTCGTGGCTTCCTCGCTTCTTTCTTGACGTCCACTCCAAGTCTCCTGGATCACGTTTGTTCCAAAAATAACTCTCCCGAAGGTTTCATTCCATTTGGATTCCGTTTGATATTCCTTTTCTGTGAAACACTGAAATAGGCAAAAAAAACAGCAATTTGCACTAGGCCTTTGGTTAGTAGGTTAGTCCCAAAAATAATATAAAAAGGTATATTAAAGCCCATTAAACATCCAAAACAGATAATATAATAGCATGGAACATCAAAAAATATAGATACGTTGGGGACGTAGCTCACATGCGTAGATAGGACTTCAACATGTGATCTGATCACATATATATATATATATATATATATATATATATATATATATATATATATATATATATATATATATATAATGTACCTGATACTTTGGATCAGACAAGTGTTTAATGAGGCCTCTCCAGTCTTCATCCGATATATTTTCCACTGGAGATGTTTGGGCAAGTTCACTGTTAGCCTTGCCTTCAAAGTGAGTTTTCCTCAAGTTATACCGATACTGTCGCAGAGCAGACTTGAAAATATGGGTGCAAGCTTGTCTAGTTGCATCATCTTGGCTATCCAACTTGAACCTCATCTGTTGAAAATTATGGGAGTCTCATTATCAGCAACCTGGAAAGTATTGAACAGAGCAAGACGATATTACTAGTTTCCATACATAACCATACTTAAAGATAAATGGTCGAGGAAGGTGTTGAATTGGTTTTCGTCTTTGTCATTCCTGTACTGAATCCATGTTGGGAGGATATGTACATGACACCTAACGACAACCGTTGCCTATGATACTAACTTGGCTGACTCTGTAGCATCACGTGGCCTTTTTAAACCTGCCTCAAAACGGATCTCCATTCTTCCTCCTCTAGATTTAGTTAACCTATCAAGCATTATCCCTGATGTTTGTTTCCTCTTGCGCCTAGGTGCTAGTCCAACAATGAACATAGGAGGTGTTAGTGTACATCAAACTGTGAGACTACATATAAAGAAGCATGCAATTGTAACTTGACTCCAGCAACTACCTTCTTGCTGTTGAAGCTCACAAAGTTCATCTGATCTTGCCAACTCATCTTCTGTCAAGAGTGCTTCGGAAGTAGTGGCAAGGGAGCTTGGGAACATGCTGCCAGCTGAGTTGCCCAATGAGTAAATCATGCAGCTGGTGGTATTGTGGAAGGTGTTGCAACAACTAGGGTTGTCTCTGCTTGTTTGGTGGCAGCTATTTGTTTCTGTTTGGCTTGTTCTACAGCTCATGTAGCACGGGATACCCCGTCAGTTCAATTTTTCGCTAGACTTTGACCTTCTATTGCACCATCAGTACCAGCAGAATCTGCAGGATTCTTCTGCTTCCCTCTCCCTGTCGTTCTGTGTTGCTTCCTCTTTCTCTGTGCCATGTTAAGTCAAGCCGACAAGAAAAATCAATAACAATTTAGTTCTTTAGAACAAATTGATGCGTGATACAGACGAACTGAACTTTGATGTTAGACAACCACATGATAGGAGGATGTAATATGTACGAAAAACAGGACGACATGAGATAACCAGAACTATGATGTGTAAACTAAGCAGAAGACATTTCACTAAATTAGAAGGAATGCAAAGGAAGGTAGACACCAAATGAAAGATGCTACAAATATCGTTGTGCCAAGTTAACAGTGTCTCATCATAAATGTCGTTTAAACAAATGTGAAGCGGTACAAGAAATAAATCATATGCAAGATGCAAACAACATCACACTATCAAGTTAAAGGTCTCTCATCATTAGTGCCATTGCATATTCACAGCATTGCATATTCATAACTTATGATGTGTAAACTAAGGAGAAGGCATTTCAACAAATTAGAAGCAATGAAAGCTAGACACCATATGAAAGATGCAACAAATATCACTCTACCAAGTTAAAATTGTCTCGTCATAAGTGCCATTTCAACAAATTAGAAGTAGTACAAGCTAGAAAAGAATGCGAGATGTAACCTATATCACACTCCCAAGTCAAACGTGTCTTATGATAAGTGATTGTTGCAGGTTACACAATAGTAGTACTTTGATGTAAGAACATGGCGTGATAGACAGATATTGTATGTTCTAGAAATAGGAACACGTGTCTTAGTCACAAGTATAATGTGTAAAGTAAGCAGATGAAATTCAACATAATTAGAAGCAATACAAGCTAGACATCATACATACATGCAACCATATATAATAGTGCCAAGTTAGAGGGAGCACCTGTGATGGTGCACGTACTAGGGGAGACGTGCTCATCACCAACACAGCTACGTTGAGTGTCTATGCATGTGTTGTCTTGGAAATCATTTTGGGAGGATGGAGGAGTAGAATCTGTAGAGGCCCTCCGTTCGGAAGGAGTACCATCATCCGCTGCCTTGCTAACTTCCTTCCGCTTTATTGATTTTGAAATGTCAAGTAAAACCGAGAAGAAAAAGCAATAAAATTCACTCTTCAGAACTCATTCGTGCATGATAGTGACAATCACTACTTTGATGTAAGGCAAACACATGATTCTAGGATGGAATGATACGAAAAATAGGACGACATGCACTAGTAGAAAAAGGGTCAAATGTGAAGCACGTTAGTGCCGGTTTGAATTTAAGCCGGCACTAATGTGACCATTGGTGCCGGTTCCAATGGCTAGGTGGGCGGACATCATTAGTACTGGTTCGTGGGCAACCTTTAGTACCGGTTCATGCCACGAACCGGTACTAATGAGGCCAGTGCGGCTATGGTCAGGCTGGGGCCCCCACGAAGACCTTTAGTACCGGTTCATAGCATGACCGATACTAGAGTTTCTTAGTAAGCTGATTTTTAGTCCCACCTCGCCAAGAGAGAGGCAGTATGAGCGGTTTATAAGCTGTGAGTGCAGATACAATGATGATGAGGCGCAATGCTCACCTGCACGTTGCTTAGATTCAAGCCTTTCGGAATAGCATAGATTGCACTGAGCTATGTGCAGTGTAGTCTACACTATTCCGAAAGGCTTGAAGAAAATTAACCAGCATTGCACCTCTTTTTTAATTTTAATAACTTATTTGATCTCCGGGCTTCTTGTGTTCAGTATGCATCATTCAAAGCGACGTTATCAATTTCCAGCATGTTCTGACATCATTTGTTGTTTTTCAGTCATTTACCGAATTGTTTAAAGAGCTAAATGACCGTGAAATTGAAAATCACTACAAAATGAACTGTGAAAATGTTGAAATTTAGCATGGTATCATCATTTCACCCGCATAGCATGTGCGAAAGAGTAGAGAGGGTCACGGCAAAAACTGGACGCACTTCGTGTACAAACTGGACAATTTCTTTCGGAGTATCAGGGTTTTGGACGAGAACTCATCTGTTACACAGGCACTTCAATGTTTTATAAATAAAGCAGAAAAGAAAAAATAGCAGAAAAGAAAAAAATATAGCAAAAAAGAAAAAAACTATATAAAAAATTACTCAGAAATAAATAGAAGAAAATAAATATAGCAGAAAAAAAACTACTCAGAAATAAATAGAAGAAAAAATAAAGCACACAAGAAAAAACTATATAAAAAATTTGGGGCGCTGCCCTGTGGGCCTGCTAGACCACGGGTGTGCAATTTCAGGCCCACAAGGCCCAGCAGACTCATAGGGCAGCGCGCCGTAGTTAGGCCCAGAAGCCTGCTTTATAGAGGAGTTCAAAAGGGCAGCCGCGGCTGGGTTTATAAACCAGTGCGGCTGCCCTTCACCCGGCGAGGTGGGACTAAACTTTGTGCAACGCCGGTGGCAGCGCACCACCTTCAGTACCGGTTGGTGGCTCCAACCGGTACTAAAGGGTGGTCTTTAGTACCGGTTGGAGCCATAAACCGGTACTAATGGCCAGCTCTTCCCGCCTCTTGGCCTGGCCAAAGTTGGCCTTTAGTACCGGTTGGTGGCTCCAACCGGTACTAAAGGCCTCTCCTATATATACAACACTTACGAAAAATTTCAGTTAATTCATGTTCGTCTTCGTCGCCGCCCCCGCCCCCGCCCCGTATCGCGCCCCGTCCCCGTCGCCTCGCGCCCCAGCCATCCCTGGCGTCGCGCGCCCTGGCCGTCCCCGACCCTATCATCGCGCGCGCCCCGGCTGTCCCCGCCCCCGTCGGGCCGTCCCCGTCGTCGCCATCTCGCGTCGTCCCCGTCGTCGCCGTCTCGCTCCGCCGCCCGTACGTCGCCGCCCCTGCTCGTACGTACACACACACACAATTTTTTTACTTATTTTCTGTTTTCTGTTTTTTAGATTAATGCATGTCAAATTGTTAATTAGATGAATTACCTAGATGAGAATGTTAGATTAATGTGAAATGTTAGATATGAATTAGATAGAAAATTTAAATATTAATGTCAATTGTTAGATGAATTAGCTAGATATTAATTAGGTATATGAGATTTGAACTAGTTGAATTAATATAACTAGTTTATTTTTAGTAAATGCTTAGTTGAATTAGTTGAATTAATAGAACTAGTTGAATTAGTTGAAATAATAGAACTAGTAATGTTTCACCTATATATAGAACTTAACTAGTTTATTTTTGTCAATTGTTAGATTAATGTGAAATGTTAGATATGAATTAGATAGAAAAGTTAAATATTAATGTTAATTGTTAGATGAATTAGCTAGATA
>NC_041380.1:254625082-254636008 GCF_002162155.2 Triticum dicoccoides
TTGAATTAATAGAACTAGTAAGTGTTTAATGTTTCACCTATATATGAACATATGTTAGATATTAATGTCAAATGTTAGATGAATTAGGTATAAATTATATGTTAGATATATATTTAATTTAGTTATATGAGATTTGATTATCTAATTAACATTTTACTATGTAGAACTAGCTACCTTATTTTTATTAATAAAATTAATAGAACTAGTTTAGTTGAATTAGTTGAATTAATTAGTTGAACTAGTTAGTTGAATTAGTTGAGCTACTTTATTTAGGTATATTTTTCATAAGTGCTTAGTTGAATTAGTTGAATTAATTAGTTGAACTAGTTGAATTAGTTGAATTAATAGAACTAATAAGTGTTTAATGTTTCACCTATGAACATAGGAATGCCGTCTGATGACGAACACGATTTCATTATGTGTGAATACTGCGAAGACCAGCGCGGCCTATGCGGCATAAATTTTCTAGTTGATGATAGGCGCTTCAGCATCAAGCTGGATGAGAACTTCGAAGTGGATACAGTAAGTCAGAACGACAAGTCTTTTTCCATATTTAAGCATGACTTATGCTTCATTTTCTTCAACTTTTAATTTTAATTTTTTCACTATTCTACTAGTGTATCCCCTGCCATGCAAGAATTTTTGTCTTGGATAAGATAGGTTTCAGTCCTAACAAAACTATGGAGGTAAAAATAGTTTACTTGAAGACCGAGCATGGTTATACCTTCAACGTCAAATTATACAATGCAGACACTACACCTATTTTGAATGCAAAACTTGGCAAGCACTATGCAAAGCTTATGCATTTGAGCCTCATATGGTTATCACCTTTGATATTCGTCCGGAAGATGATATTGAAGGTAATAGAGACATCTGGGTCGATGTGCAGACGCCTCCAGTTCTACCATTATGTGAGTTTCTCAACCATATTTATGTCTTCAATATTGTTTATTCAAAAAGAGTTGACAAGTAATTTATATTGACAGCTTATTTCCAATCAAGCAAACATGTCCGGTGCTTGGTAGACAGGACCGTCCACTGTCCCAGGGCTGAACTAAACTGCACAAGTCATTATGTTTCATGGCTTGAGGATCTTGATGCTGTCAAGACAATTTTTTCCTGCACTTAGAAATGTTAGTACTCAAAACGTGCGACCAATAGTGTTCGTACTGAACTACGGTCACATATATTAAGGAAAGATGGTAATATTTCTACTATTTCTCCTCAGTGCATCTTTTGCATACATTATTTTCTTAAGATAAACTTCATTGCTAAGTATGTTACTATATGATGTTCTTCAAAAGGGACTCCCGATGAATGTTGTGCCTGATTGGATCGAGACTAAAGGTACCATGAATATTGTTAGCTTACGGCCAAGATATCCTACAATGCACTTTAGTGCATTCAGGATTTCTAATAGCGAGGAATGCTTAATAGTAAAAGACTGGAGAAAAATTGTGAACGGTCGCAGAGAAGTACTAGGGGCAGCAATCAGAGGCGCAACCCACGATTAGGAGACAGGTTCATCTGCATGCTCCAATATGATGAATCAGGAAATCTATACATGTTCTATGCTATTTTACCTGAGAGAGAGCAGCAGGAGTGATTAGCTAGTTCATGCTCTTAGTACTTGTCCTCTCATGTCCGTGTTCTTCGTCCTGAACTTAATCTCAAAGAGTGATTTGCTTTTGTGGTGTTATGAATGCTTATAATATCATTACCATGTTGAACTCGATGATATCTTGGCTTCTGGTACAAGTGAATGTTTCTTCTTTAAGCTAGTGTTGGTGGTGATTAGATAGCGGTAATGACTATATGATGATTAATTAGTGGTAATGAGATGACTATTATATGATGATTTTTAGCTAGCTATGAAAACTGTTGTTGGTGATGATATATATGATGCAAGAGTTTTTATATTAATATGATGATGATGATGATGATGATGATGATGATGATGATGATGATGATGATGATGATGATGATGAGTTATTATATCATTTATGAAAGAAACCGCAGATTAGTTTCAACTAGATGGATTCTAGCTAAGTGATCAAGTATATGCCATATCCATATTACCTCGATCACTTAATTAGGTGATCAAGTATATATAATATGGATATGGCATATACTTGATAACTTAGCTAGGATCCACATGCATCCAGTCAAACTAATCTGCGGTACTTTCACCTAAAGATTTGACAACTCATTATAATGTAAAACAATCACTAAATTAAATTAAAAACACAAAATTAAAGTAAAAATAAAAAATAAAACCAAAACACACCCAAACATTTAGTACCGGTTGGTGTTACCAACCGGTACTAATGTCCTACACGCCCCCGGAGCTGGCTCGTGCCACGTGGTTGCCCTTTAGCACCGGTTCATGCTGAACCGGTACTAAAGGGGGGGCCTTTAGTGCCCACACTTTAGTGTCGGTTACCGAACCGGCACTAAAGGGCCTTACGAACTGGTGCTATTGCTCGGTTCTGCACTAGTGATGGCATATTCACAATGGTTTGTGTAAACTAAGAAGAAACCATTTCAACAAATAAGAAGCAATGCAAGCTAGGCACCACATGAAAGATGCAACCAATATGACTCTACCAAGTTAAAAGCGTCCCATCATAAATGGCATTTCAACAAATTAGAAGCAGTGCATGCTATAAATCATATGAAGGATGCAACTAATATCACACTGCATATACTAAAGGTGTCTCGTCATATTGATTTATGCGGGATACAAAAAAACAATAGTTTTATGTAAGGACATGCTTAATAGACAGATGTACTATGTACTAAAAACAGGAAGGCATGTCACTGATGTCTACTACACAACCTTCTTCTTGTAGACGTTGTTGGGCCTCCAAGTGTAGAGGTTTGTAGGACAGTAGCAAATTTCCCTCAAGTGGATGACCTAAGGTTCATCAATTCGTGGGAGCCATAGGATGAAGATGGTCTCTCTCAAACAACCCTGCAACCAAATAGCAAAGAGTCTCTTGTGTCCCCAACACACCCAATACAATGGTAAATTGTATAGGTGCACTAGTTCGGCGAAGAGATAGTGATACAAGTGCAATATGGATGGTAGATATAGGTTTTTGTAATCTGAAAATATAAAAACAGCAAGGTAACTAATGATAAAAATGAGCACAAACGGTATTGCAATGCTTCGAAACAAGGCCTAGGGTTCATACTTTCACTAGTGCAAGTTCTCTCAACAATAATAACATAATTGGATCATATAACAATCCCTCAACATGCAACAAAGAGTCACTCCAAAGTCACTAATAGCGAAGAACAAACGAAGACATTATTGTAGGGTACGAAACCACCTGAAAGTTATCCTTTCTGATCGATCTATTCAAGAGTCCGTAGTAGAATAACACGACGCTATTCTTTCCGTTCGATCTATCCTAGAGTTCGTACTAGAATAACACCTTAAGACGCAAATCAACCAAAACCCTAATGTCACCTAGATACTCCAATGTCACCTCAAGTATCCGTGGGTATGATTATACGATATGCATCACATAATCTTAGATTCATCTATTCAACCAACACAAAGAACTTCAAAGAGTGCCCCAAAGTTTCTACCGGAGAGTCAAGATGAAAATGTGTGCCAACCCCTATGCATAAGTTCACAAGGTCACGAAACTCGCAAGTTGATCACCAAAACATACATCAAGTGGATCACGTGAATATCCCATTGTCACCACAGATAAGCACATGCAAGACATACATCAAGTGTTCTCAAATCCTTAAAGACTCAATCCGATAAGATAACTTCAAAGGCAAAATTCAATCCATTACAAGAAGGTAGAGGGGGAGAAACATCATAAGATCCAAGTATAATAGCAAAGCTCGCGATACATGAAGATCATGCCGAATCAAGAACACGAGAGAGAGAGAGAGAGAGAGAGAGAGAGAGAGAGAGATCAAACACATAGCTACTGGTACATACCCTCAGCCCTGAGGGTGAACTACTCCCTCCTCATCATGGAGAGCACCGGGATGATGAAGATGGCCACTGGTGAGGGATCCCCCCTCCGACAGGGTGTTGGAACAGGGTCCTAATTGGTTTTTGGTGACTACAAAGGCTTGCGGCGGCGGAACTCCCTATCTAGGTTATTTTCTGGAGGTTTGGGTATTTATAGAAATTTTTGGCGTCGGGAACAAGTCAGGGGGTCTCCAAGTCATCCACGAGATAGGGGGCGCGCCTCCCACCCTTGTGGAAGGCTCGAGACTCTTCTGGCCCAACTCTTTTACTCCGGGGGCTTCTTTTGGTCCATAAAAAATCATCAAAAATTGGCACGTCAATTGGGCTTCGTTTGGTATTCCTTTTCTGTAAAACTCAAAAACAAGGAAAAAACAAAAACTCGCAATGGGCTCTAGGTTAATAGGTTAGTCCCAAAAATCATATAAAATAGCATATAAATGCATATAAAACATCCAAGATTGATAATATAATAGCATGGAACAATCAAAAATTATAGATATTTTGGAGACGTATCAGTCACATTAACTGGTATAATGTATAAACTAAGCAGAATAGCACATGCAATTTAACCAGATTGGAAGAATTACAATCTAGACACCATATGCAACATGCAACCACATATCACGATGCCAAGTTAGAGCAAGCACATGCGATGCTAGTGTAGGGGAAATGCGGTAATCAACTATAGAGCTACGTTCACTATCTTCATCTAGCCTTGTTGTTTCTTGAGAATCATGTGGGGAGGCTGGCGCTGCATTCTTTAAATGAGGATTTTTTATCACAGTAGTCCACTGGCCTGACTACCTCATCATAAGTGATTGATGAGGGATACACAAGAACATTAGTTTGATGTAAGAACATGGTTAATAGACATATGTACTAGTATGTACCAAAAACAGGAAGGCATGTCATATTCAAAGGTATAGTGTGTAAGCTAAGCAGATGCAATTTAACCAAATTGGAAGCAATACAAGCTAGACATCCGGTTGGAGTGGGAGGCAGGCTGCTTCGCCACCATCGTGGTTTTTTAGTTGGCTTCCAGGTGATGCATGTCTGTGCTGGGCTTGTCACTGGCTCGGCCAGTGCCCTGACTAGCTATTTGTCTTTTGGAGCTCCCGGGATGGTGGTTCATGTAAAAAATATCTTTCCTTATCTTGATAAAGACCGACTTCAGCCTTTTGAATACAAGCTAGACACCATATGCAACATGCAACCACATATGACACCGTGAAGTTAAAGCAAACACCTAGGATGGTAGTTCACGGCGAGCGAGATCATCAACTCCAGAGCTACGTTTACCGTCTCCATCTGTTAAACGTCCAACCTTTAAAGCGAAAACACGTGTCTTGCCTACCCGCGAAGCAAGAAGGAGCGCCTTCTCTCTTTTCTTTTCTGCTTTTGTGAAGGCAGAGTCTGAAATACCCTTGCATAAAAACACAATAGTGAGAGTATGGGTGAAGTGTGTGCAGAACTAGTGCATTGTAAAAGTAGCAGATAGCAGGTGGCTAAAAAATAAATGACAGGAGACATATGATAGCTCTACAACATTGCATGTCAAAGAAAATTAGATTCTACTCCGTATGATTTTGTAATATATGAGCACAGAAAATGCAGGTATTCCTCCAGCACCCGACCACATGTGGTCCTATCAAGATAACAGTCGACTGGAAATAAATAGGTCAGTCGATTTTTTATGAACCGTTTGATCTATAAGGAATGGGCAGATGGCCTTCGTCTACCTCCCGCCAGTCACTATTGACGATCTTTCTCGAACCGCCAGCGACCATCGGCTGCTACCTCTTGAGGACTACGTTGGTTTTCCCCGAAGAGGAAGGGATGATGCAGCAAAGTAGCGTAAGTATTTCCCTCAGTTTTTGAGAACCAAGGTATCAATCCAGTAGGAGGCTACGCGCGAGTCCCTCGTACCTGCACAAAACAAATAAATCCTCGCAACCAACGCGATAAGGGGTTGTCAATCCCTACACGGACATTTACGAGTGTGAGATCTAATAGATATGATAAGATAATATTTTTGGTATTTTTATGATAAAGATGCAAAATAAAATAAAAGCAAAGTAAAAAAGCAAAGGAAATTACTAAGTATTGGAAGATTAATATGATGAAGATAGACCCGGGGGCCATAGGTTTCACTAGTGGCTTCTCTCAAGAGCATAGGTATTCTACGGTGGGTGAACAAATTACTGTTGAGCAATTGACAGAATTGAGCATAGTTATGAGAATATCTAGGCATGATCATCTATATAGGCATCACGTCCGAGACAAGTAGACCGACCCCTGCCTGCATCTACTACTATTACTCCACTCATCGACCGCTATCCAACATGCATCTAGAGTATTAAGTTAATGAAAACAGAGTAACGCCTTAAGCAAGATGACATGATGTAGAGGGATAAACTCATGCAATATGATGAAAACCCCATCTTGTTATCCTTGATGGCAACAATACAATACTTGCCTTGCTGCCCCTACTATCACTGGGAAAGGACACCGCAAGATTGAACCCAAAGCAAAGCACTTCTCCCATTGCAAGAAAGATCAATCTAGTAGGCCAAACCAAACTAATAATTCGAAGAGACTTGCAAAGATAACCAATCATACATAAAAGAATTCAGAGAAGATTCAAATATTGTTCATAGATAGACTTGATCATAAACCCACAATTCATCGGTCTCAACAAACACACCGCAAAAAGAATATTACATCGAATAGATCTCCACAAGAGAGGGGAGAACATTGTATTGAGATCCAAAAAGAGAGAAGAAGCCATCTAGCTAATAACTATGGACCGGAAGGTTTGAGGTAAACTACTCACACTTCATCGGAGGGGCTATGGTGATGATGTAGAAGCCCTCCGTGATCGATGCCCCCTCCGGTGGAGCTCCGGAACAGGCCCCAAGATGGGATCTCATGGATACAGAAACTTGCAACGGTGGAATTAGGGTTTTGGCTCCGTATCTGATCGTTTGGGGGTACGTATGTATATATAGGAGGAAGGAGTACGTCCGTGGAGCAACAGGGGGCCCACGAGGGTGGAGGGCGCGCCTGGGGGGCAGGCGCGCCCCCCTACCTCATGGCCTCCTCCTTTGTTTCTTGACGTAGGGTCCAAGTCTCCTGGGTCTTGTTCGTTGAGAAAATCACATCCCCGAAGGTTTCATTCCATTTGGACTCCGTTTGATATTCCTTTTCTTCAAAACCCTAAAATAGGCAAAAAAAACAGCAATTCTGGGTTGGGCCTTCGGTTAGTAGGTTAGTCCCAAAAATAATATAAAAGTGGATAATAAAGCCCAATAATGTCCAAAACGGTAGATAATATAGCATGGAGCAATCAAAAATTATAGATACGTTGGAGACGTATCAAGCATCCCCAAACTTAATTCCTGCTCGTCCTGGAGTAGGTAAATGATAAAAATAGAATTTTTGATGTGAATTGCTACTTGGCATAATTTTAATGTAATTCTTCTTAATTTTGGTATGAATATTCAGATCCGAAAGATTCAAGATAAAAGTTTAATATTGACATAAAAATAATAATACTTCAAGCATACTAACAAAGCAATCATTTCTTCTCAAAATAACATGGCCAAAGAAAGTTATCCCTACAAAATCATATAGTCTGGCTATGCTCTATCTTCATCACACAAAGTATTTAAATCATGCACAACCCCGATGACAAGCCAAGCAATTGTTTCATACTTTTGACATTCTCAAACTTTTTCAATCTTCACGCAATACATGAGCGTGAGCCATGGATATAGTACTATAAGTGGAATCGAATGGTGGTTGTGGAGAAGACAAAAAGGGAGAAGATAGTCTCACACCAACTAGGCGTATCCCCTGGAATGGCAGCATCGGCACCTGCATTTGGTTTTGGAAGTAAACTGTCAGTCACGGGGACTCAGCAATCTCACACCCTCGCGATTAAGACTATTTAAGCTTATGGGTAGGAAAAGGTGGTGAGGTGGAGCTGCAGCAAGCACTAGCATATATGGTGGCTATCTTACGCAAATGAGAGCGAGAAGAGAAGCAAGGCACGGTCGATATGCTATAAGATCAAGAAGTGATCCTAGAACTACTTACGTTCAAGCATAACACGAGACCGTGTTCTCTTCCCGGACTCCGCCGAAAAGAGACCATCACGGCTACACACGCTGTTGATTCATTTTAATTAAGTTAAATTTCAAGTTCTCTACAACTGGATATTAACAAATTCCCATCTACCCATAACCGCGGGCATGGCTTTTGAAAGTTCAAAACCCTACAGGGGTGTCCCAAATTAGCCCATCACAAGCTCTCACGGTCAACGAAGGATATTCCTTCTCCCAGGACAACCCGATCACACTCGGAATCCCGGTTACAAGACATTTCGACAATGGTAAAACAAGACCGGCAAAACCGCTCGATGTGCCGACAAATCCCGATAGGAGCTGCACATATCTCGTTCTCAGGGCACACCAGATGAACACTACATACAACTAAAACCAACCCTCAAGTTTCCCCGAGGTGGCGCTTCAAGTGTCTCTGTTTTGGAGCAACACTCAGAGGAGCACTGGCCCGGGGGTTTAAAATAAAGATGACCCTTGAGTCTGCAGAACCCAAGGGAAAAAGGCTTAGGTGGCAAATGGTAAAACCAAGGTTGGGCCTTGCTGGAGGAGTTTTATTCAAGGCGAACTATCAAGGGGTTCCCATTATAACCCAACCGCGTAAGGAACGCAAAATCAAGGAACATGACACCGGTATGACGGAAACTAGGGCGGCAAGAGTGGAACAAAACACCAGGCATAAGGCCGAGCCTTCCACCCTTTACCAAGTATATAGGTGCATTAAAGTAAACACGATATAATAATGATATCCCAATAATAAACATGTTCCAACAAGGAACAAACTCCAATCTTCACCTGCAACTAGCAACGCTATAAGAGGGGCTGCGCAAAGTGGTAACATAGCCAAACAATGGTTTGCTAGGACAAGGTGGGTTAGAGGCTTGACATGGCAATATGGGAGGCATGATATAGCAAGTGGTAAGTATCGCGGCATGGCAATAGAGCAAGCAACTAGCAAGCAAAGATAGAAGTGATTTCGAGGGTATGGTCATCTTGCCTGCAAAGTTCTCCGAGTTGACGTAAGCTTGATCCTCGTAAGCGTACTCAACGGGTTCCTCGATCACGTACTCGTCTCCCGGATCTACCCAAGGCAAGAACAGAACCAAAAGAAACCACAATCAACCACGATGCAATGCGCAAGCAACATGATGCAAAACATGGCATGATATGCGGGATGTAATATGCAATGCATATGCGTGCTCTGGAAGGAAAAGATTGAACCAGGCCTCAACTTGGCAAACCAAGTGCCCCGCTGGAAACATGAGTTGATTCCAGTCGAAATCGATATAAAGATCACCAGAATCGGATGCACGGTTTGCAAATGGCAAGCAAAACAATATGGCACTATTCTACGATTAACAGCACGATGACATCTAAAATGCAACAAGAAACTAAGCTACTGCACTCTAACATAGTAACAAAACACATGGCAGTGATCTACTCACGATGCTTGAAAAATATGAACACTGAGCTACGGATAAATCACACAATAGCAGGTTCAAACAAGCATGGCAAAAGTGCAAAAGATATCAGCTTCATAGACTTAGTGAAAATACTAACATGTCAGGCATTAACATCAGGAAGCAATGTTTAGAGCAAGATATCAACATGCTACGGGAACAGAACATAGCAAACAAAGGCATGGTATGAATCTACTCAAAGCATATAACAAAAGTCCCTTACTGACCATAAGCCAAAAAGGACCATAGGATATGATGGCACTTATGTAAACATAGCAAGTTTCGTTAACAGATTCAAACTTAGCAGAAAACTGGACATGGCAAAAACAGAGTTACGTAGGCATGTTTGCGAGCTCGATGCACTCAACACAAGGCATTTCATGACAAGCTATGCATACTACCAGCAAGAAGACATGTTCATGAAGCTAACCAAAGCAAGAAAAAGCTCATAGAATGCATGGATCAACTACAACAACCTTGGCAAAATTGATTAACACGTAAACAATCTGCCAGGAACATTTTATAGCAAAAGTAGAGCAAGATTGAGTCATGCTAGGGTACTCCATAAATGCATACAGTGACATGGATGGATAGAGCATAACCATATGTCAAAATCATCCTTATTGAACATACTCAAAAGAGGCATGGATCACTCTGTATCAACATGAACACATGGCATAAAAATAACAACAGGGAAATGACTTGGTGAAATTCTAAGTCCCTGAAATCAGCAACATTACGAGAGCTACTTTGCATGCATGTGCTAGTCACCACATTGATCACAAAAATACATGGCATACACCCTTGTAAATATGGCATGGCATAGCCCAAAACACATGTAGGGCTCAAGTTCATATGCAGCACACAATAATCATGGCAAAAATGACAAACGCTCAAGATCTGCTAAGTAACAGGAACTAACATTATGAAGCACTCTTGCATCAACCATTTTGGCATCAAGATGGACTCAAGCAAGCATGGTGCAATGGAACAAAATGAAGAGCACATCCTAACGAACATTTTGATATATTGCACACGCAAAACGGAGCTACGGATGCGGAGTTATGATGCGATGAACAGGGCTAGAAAATGTTAGGGACTTAGGGGAAAACGGTGTCAGCCTAGGGTTTGACCCGATCTGGACCTGGATCTGGCGCGGTTCCGAGGATCGCCGGAGGAGTAGCCAGAGACAGAGGGGACGACGGTCGGAGCTTGAGCTCGCCGAAGTTGGGGCCGGAGTGGGGAGGCGATGATGTGGCGGTGCGGCGGCCTTGGGCGGCGCGGACGGCGACCGGGACCGGCAGAGGCGGCGAGGCGGCGGGCGCGCTCCGGCGATGGCGCGGCC
>NC_041380.1:254636526-254667948 GCF_002162155.2 Triticum dicoccoides
GGGCGGCGATCTCGCCGGCGTGGAGGAGCGGCGCGGGAGGCACGCGGAGTCGGGGCGACGGGCAAGGCGCGGGGGCCGGCGGCAGGGCGCGGGTGGCGCTGCCACGTGGCGTCATCTCACTAGTGCGGTGCGGCGGCGGTTTTTGTCCGGTGGTGCGCGGACATGTCCATCGGGCAAGAGGGAGGAGAAGACTAGGGTTTCGTCCGAAAATTTCGGAGGGGAGGTGTTTATATAGGTAGAGGGAGCTAGTAAAGTCCAAATGGAGTGCGGTTTTCGGCCACGCGATCGTGATCGAACGGCCGAGAGGATGGAGGGGGTTTGGATGGGTTTTGGGCCACTTTGGAGGGGTGTTGGGCTACAATACACATGAGGTCTTTACGATTCCTCGGATAACCGTTGGATTATCAAACGAACTCCAAATGGCACGAAACTTGACAGGTGGTCTAACGGTGGTGTACCAAGGCCGCTTGGCAAATCTCGGTCTAATCTGAGAATGTTTAACACCCGCACATGAAAAGAGGCAAAAGGGGGCTCTGGAGGACATAGGAGTGCCAGATCCTAAAACGGATAACGGGGAAAATGCTCGGATGCATGAGACGAACACGTATGCAAATGCGATGCACATGATGACATGATATGAGATGCATGACATGGAAAAAATGCAAAACAAATACAAAACCCAACCACGAGGGAATATCATAACTTAGAGCCGAAAATGGCAAGGGTTGGAATACAAATATGGCAAGTTACATACGGGGCGTTACAGTGTGCATCCAACTTGCTTGCTCATGAAGACCTAGGGCATTTTGAGGAAGCCCATCATTGGAATATACAAGCCAAGTTCTATAATGAAAAATTCCCACTAGTATATGAAAGTGATAACATAGGAGACTCTCTATCATGAATATCATGGTGCTACTTTGAAGCACAAGTGTGGTAAAAGGATAGTAACATTGTCCCTTCTCTCTTTTTCTCTCATTTTTTTTATTTGGGACTTTTCTTTTTTTATGGCCTCTTTTGTTTCTTTCTTTTTTTTGTCCGGAGTCTCATCCCGACTTGTGGGGGAATCATAGTCTCCATCATCCTTTCCTCATTGGGACAATGCTCTAATAATGATGATCATCACACTTTTATTTTCTTACAACTACAATTACAACTCGATACTTAGAACAAATATGACTCTATATGAATGCCTCCGGCGGTGTACCGGGATATACAATAAATCAAGAGTGACATGTATGTAAGAATTATGAGTGGTGTCTTTGCCACAAATACGATGTCAACTACATGATCATGCTAAGCAATATGACAATGATGGAGTGTGTCATAATAAACGGAACGGTGGAAAATTGCATGGCAATATATCTCGGAATGACTATGGAAATGCCATAATAGGTAGGTATGGTGGCTGTTTTGAGGAAGGTATATGGTGGGTGTATGATACCGGCGAAAGGTGTGCGGTATTAGAGAGGCTAGCAATGGTGGAAGGAAGAAAAGTGCATATAATCCATGGACTCAACATTAGTCATAAAGAACTCATATACTTATTGCCAAAATCTACAAGTTATCAAAGCAAAGTATTACGCGCATGCTCCTAGGGGGGTAGATTGGTAGGAAAAAACCATCGCTCGTCCCCGACCGCCACTCATAAGGAAGACAATCAAAAAATAAATCATGCTCCGACTTCATCACATAACGGTTCACCATACGTGCATGCTACGGGAATCAAAAACCTTAACACAAGTATTTCTCAAATTCACAACTACTCAACTAGCATAACTCTAATATCACCATCTTCATATCTCAAAACAATTATAGAGCATCAAACTTCTCATAGCATTCAACACACTCATAAGAAAGTTTTTACTATTCTTGAATTCCAAGCATATTAGGATTATTTAAGCAAATTACCATGCTATTTAAGACTCCCAAAATAATCTAAGTGAAGCATGAGAGATCAACAGTTTCTATAAAACAAATCCACCACTACGCTCTAAAAGATATAAGTGAAGTACTAGAGCAAAACTATACAACTCAAATGATATAAGTGAAGCACATAGAGTATTCTAACAAATTCCAAATCATGTATGGCTCTCTCAAAAGGTGTGTACAGCAAGGATGATTTTGGTAAAATAAAAAGCAAAGCTCAAATCATACAAGACGCTCCAAGCAAAACACATATCATGTGGTGAATAAAAATATAGCTCCAAGTAAAGTTACCGATAGAAGTAGACGAAAAGAGGGGATACCTTCCGGGGCATCCCCAAGCTTTGGCTTTTAGGTGTCCTTAGATTATCCTGGGGGTGCCATCGGCATCCCCAAGTTTAGGCTCTTGCCACTCCTTGTTCCATAATCCATCAAATCTTTACCCAAAACTTAAAAACTTCACAACACAAAACTTAAGTAGAAAATCTCGTGAGCTCCGTTAGCGAAAGAAAACAAAAGACCACTTCAAGGTACTGTAATGAACTCATTATTTATTTATTTATATTGGTGTTAAACCTACTGTATTCCAACTTCTCTAAGGTTTATAAACTATTTTACTAGCCATAGATTCATCAAAATAAGCAAACAACACACGAAAAACAGAATCTATCAAAAACAGAACAATCTGTAGTAATCTGTAGCTAGCGCAAGATATGGAACCCCAAAAATTCTAAAATAAATTGCTGAACGTGAGGAATTTATCTATTAATCATCTGCAAAAATAATTAACTAAATATCACTTTCCAAATAAAAATGGCAGCAGTTCTCGTGAGCGCTAAAGTTTCTGTTTTTTACAGCAAGATTAACAAGACTTTCCCCAAGTCTTCCCAACGGTTCTACTTGGCACAAACACTAATTAAACACAAAAAACGCAATAAAAACAGCGGCTAGGTGAATTATTTATTACTAAACAGGAGCAAAAAGCAAGGAATAAAAATAAAATTGGGTTGGCTCCCAACAAGCGCTATCGTTTAACGCCCCTAGCTAGGCATAAAAAAGCAAGGATAGATCTAGGTATTGCCATCTTTGGTAGGCAATCCGTAAGTGGCCCTCATAATAGATTCATAAGGTAATTTAATTTTATTTCAAGGAAAGTGTTCCATGCCTTTCCTTAACGGAAATTGGAATCTAATATTTCCTTCCTTCATATCAATAATTGCACCAATCGTTCTAAGGAAAGGTCTACCAAGAATAATAGGACATGAAGGATTGCAATCTATGTCAAGAACAATAAAATCTACGGGAACATAATTCCTATTTGCAGCAATAAGAACATCATTAATTCTTCCCATAGGTTTCTTAATAGTGGAATCCGCAAGGTGCAAATTTAGAGACCAATCATCAAAATCACGGAAACCTAACAAATCACACAAAGTCTTTGGAATCGTGGAAACACTAGCACCCAAATCACATAAAGCATAGAACTCATGTCCTTTAATCTTAATTTTAATAGTTGGTTCCCACTCATCATAAAGTTTTCTAGGGATAGAAACTTCCAATTCAAGTTTTTCTTCATAAGATTGCATCAAGGCATCAACGATATGTTTAGTGAACGCTTTATTTTGACTATAAGCGTGAGGAGAATTTAGCACGGATTGCAACAAGGAAATACAATCAATAAAAGAGCAATTTTCATAATTAAATTCCTTGAAATCCAAAATAGTGGGTTTAGCAACATCTAGGGTTTTAATTTCTTCAATCCCACTTTCATCAATTTTAGCATCAAGATCTAAAAACTCTGAATTTTTGGAATGCCTTCTAGGTAAAGGTGGATCATATTCAGTCCCATCATTATTAAGATTCATATTGCAAAACAAAGATTTAATAGGGGACACATCAATAACTTTTAGATATTCATCTTTATTTTCATAGGAATCCGGTTTAGCGGCCATCCTATTAACTAAGGTGGCTTGCTTATCCGAAATTTCAGCGGTCAATTTCTCAAGACGAGCAATTTGGGATCTTAAACCATCAAATTCGTTAGACATATCATCGAGCTCTTTATTCATAAAACTCATAAAACTTTTTTGTTCCTTAAGCTCGTTTCTAAAGAAACTATTATGCTCGAATTGCAAGACCATAAAACTCCTAACGTGGTTTTAGATTTCTTCTAACCTTTTAAGGTGAAGATCACCAAATCGGGGAAGAGCCATCGAGACAAGCAAGCAATCCAAAACACAAGCAAACAAAAAGCCAGCGGGCAAAAAGAGTCAAATAGAGAAAGAGAGGGAGGATAGAGAGAGGGTGAATAAAACGGCAAGGGTGAAGTGGGGGAGAGGAAAACGAGAGGCAAATGGCAAATAATGTAATGCGGGAGATAAGGATTGTGATGGGTACTTGGTATATTGACTTTTGCGTAGACTCCCCGGCAACGGCGCCAGAAATCCTTCTTGCTACCTCTTGAGCACTGCTTTGGTTTTCCCCGAAGAGGAAGGGATGATGCAGCAAAGTAGCGTAAGTATTTCCCTCAGTTTTTGAGAACCAAGGTATCAATCCAGTAGGAGGCTACGCGCGAGTCCCTCGTACCTGCACAAAACAAATAAATCCTCGCAACCAACGCGATAAGGGGTTGTCAATCCCTACACGGCCATTTACGAGAGTGAGATCTGATAGATATGATAAGATAATATTTTTGGTATTTTTATGATAAAGATGCAAAGTAAAATAAAAGCAAAGCAAAAAAGCAAAGGAAATTACTAAGTATTGGAAGATTAATATGATGAAGATAGACCCGGGGACCATAGGTTTCACTAGTGGCTTCTCTCAAGAGCATAGGTATTCTACGGTGGGTGAACAAATTCATGTTGAGAAATTGACAGAATTGAGCATAGTTATGAGAATATCTAGGTATGATCATGTATATAGGCAACACGTCCGAGACAAGTAGACCGACTCCTACCTGCATCTACTTCTATTACTCCACTCATCGACCGCTATCCAGCATGCATCTAGAGTATTAAGTTCATGAAAATAGAGTAACGCATTAAGCAAGATGACATGATGTAGAGGGATAAACTCATGCAATATGATGAAAACCCCATCTTGTTATCCTCGATGGCAACAATACAATATGTGCCTTGCTGCCCCTACTGTCACTGGGAAAGGACACCGCAAGATTGAACCCAAAGCTAAGCTCTTCTCCCATTGCAAGAAAGATCAATCTAGTAGGCCAAACCAAACTCATAATTAGAAGAGACTTGCAAAGATAACCAATCATACATAAAAGAATTCAGAGAAGATTCAAATATTGTTCATAGATAGACTTGATCATAAACCCACAATTCATCGGTCTCAACAAACACACCGCAAAAAGAAGATTACATCGAATAGATCTCCACAAGAGAGGGGGAGAACATTGTATTGAGATCCAAAAAGAGAGAAGAAGCCATCTAGATAATAACTATGGACCCGAAGGTTTGAGGTAAACTACTCACACTTCATCGGAGGGGCTATGGTGATGATGTAGAAGCCCTCCATGATCGATGCCCCCTCCGACGGAGCTCCGGAATAGGCCCCAAGATGGGATCTCGTGGATACAGAAAGTTGCGGCGGTGGAATTAGGGTTTTGGCTCCATATCTGATCGTTTGGGGGTACATAGGTATATATAGGAGGAAGGAGTATGTCGGTGGAGCAACAGGGGGCCCATGAGGGTGGAGGGTGCGCCTGGGGGGGTAGGCGCGCCCCCCTACTTCGTGGCCTCCTCCTTTGTTTCTTGACGTAGGGTCCAAGTCTCCTAGGTCTTGTTCGTTGAGAAAATAACGTTCCCGAAGGTTTCATTCCGTTTGGACTCCGTTTGACATCCCTTTTCTTCGAAACCCTAAAATAGGCAAAAAAAGCAGCAATTCTGGGCTGGGCCTTCGGTTAGTAGGTTAGTCCCAAAAATAATATAAAAGTGGATAATAAAGCCCAATAATGTCCAAAACAGTAGATAATATAGCATGGAGCAATCAAAAATTATAGATACGTTGGAGATGTATCACCGACCCAGACCCCTGCCTCCGCCGCCCCACCCTCCCCTCGACCTCACACCACCGCCGTGCTTGGCAGCGCCCCCAGGCCATCCCTTTAATCCCGGCTGACCTCCAGATCGGGCGTCAGCAGCTCTAGGCCCCACATGCCCCTAAGATAAACACCGAGGCACTACTTCCCGAGCGTAATAGGCGGACTGGCGCCTGTTACGCCGGGGAATGATTCCGTTAATTGGGAATCAACTGACCAGGAATTGAAATCCAGGGGGCGACGGACCTCTAGCTAAGGTGAAATAGTATATGAGGAGAAACCTTGTGCATCGTGAGTTACTAGGAACATCTAGTATCAAGAAGAAGCGGTCAACTAGTGTCTTCTGTGGGATGAATACCGTGCAAGCAGACACATAAGATTTGCACGAATAAGGGAAGAGGAGTACCATTTTAGGTTGTCGGTGTGGTCTCCTCCACATGTCGCGGCGATCTTCTTATTTTTGCCAGGGGAACCGATGTTTCGGAGGAGGGTGCAGGCTTGGACGAACCCATGGACAAATTGTTGACTGTGTTGCCGTGGCCATATGTCGGCGGAGGGGAAGCAGATCCGAGGCTGCGAAGGAAGGCGTAGCAGGAACAACTCCGGTGCAGTGGACGTTGGCAAAGTTGGAGCGGCAGCAGTGAGGCACAGGATGGCATGGTTGAACTGGCTCGAGTACGGATGGCTCGGCCTCGGCTTCCACTACTAGCCATGGAGGGTGTTGCAGTTGAGGTTGCGGTGGACGACGACGTTGAGGTATCGGCTCTGGCGTGAGGGAGGAGGGCGGCGGTTGATGGGTGGGATGGGGTGGCGGACGAAGGACGCCGGGGTTTTGCGGCTGGTGGAGAGGTAGTTTTGGCGCCCATAGAGTACGAATGGGCAATCGGGCGGGGGGCGGGGCGGGGGGAGCTAAGGGAGATCCATGTTTCGGTCTGGGACACGTTTGTTTTTGGCTTTTTTGAATAGATGGGACGCGCTTGTTTGAAATTTGGGGAAAGTACAAACTTTACCCCCCCCCCCTCTTAAATTTCGGTCCTACTGCGGGTCAGGGGTAGGATGGTAATCCTAGGTGTCCCAAGTAGTGGGCGGGAACGATTTCGGCCGCGCGCATGTGTGCTTAGGCGACCATTGTGTATGAAAGTTTTTCGGAGGTGGTTGTGTGGCGTCTAGATGAAGCAACAAACCTACCCCGGTTTAGACCTTTGGACGTCGGGCTGGTAGGTTTCATGGGTCGGAGTTAGAAAGGTAATTTCCTTCTACTACTAAACATTGGTCTCACGCGGTTTCAGGTGAGTAGAGGCTCTTTTGGTGCTTCATTCGAAATTTTGAAATAGAAGCATTCACGTTTAGAGTACTCTTGAACTTTGAGGATTGGCCTAAATAGACAATGTTAAATTTGGCCTTGTATGCTTGAAAACCTCGTTAAATTATCTGCTTCTTTTTGAAATTTAGACACTTGAAAATCCTATAACTACGATTATTTTGGAATGGAGGAGCTAAATTTGAATCTATTTTGTACATGACTATATATGCTATTATGTACAAAATCAGAGCAAAGATTGGTGCCCCCATAATTTAGGTATGATTTACACATGCCATGATATCGAATTCAAATAATTGAAAGGACTTCATGTTGAATTCGATTTTTTTAAACCACCTTAAGTTGAATTCAAATGTATGCCAGTTCATAGCTAACTATTTATAATGTTCATTGTGTAACTTTCGTATGTATAATGTGCTTTACACACACAACATGAACTATACTCATGTTTATATTCGATTGCTAAAGCGATGCATTGTCACGAGTTCAAAATACTAACTATGTGGATCAATTATGTCGAACAATAACATAGACATGCTCAAATTCGATAGAATCCAGATGTCTGATGGATCAATGACCGTTCCTTACGCGAATTGCAAATATCATCATCCCATCCTAATATTTGGATACAATTTATATCTTTAATCAATGTGTACATCAGTCTTTTACGTGTAGTTTCATTCTCCATCGGTGGTCTCTCACACATGATCACACTCTCTCTCCCGAGGTGTCTTTCTCACAGACATGCTCTCGATATAACCCTCCCTCCCTCTCGTAACCATTTACGACTGTTTTCACTAACCTTTATCACAAGCATACACATGCACAATCCCCATCGACCCTTTCTATATACATAGACCTGCCTACATGTCTCCTGTACGCACACTATCTTTAGGTCTGTCTCTCACACATTGTCTCACACCTCTCTTCCTAATCGACGAGTATGATTCTAGCAGAGCATTCTGTAGGATGCCCCTTAAAGTTAGGTTGGATGAATAGTAATATCAGAGATAAGGGGTTACCTTAGTCCGAGAACCCAGGGTTACAAATCCTAGCCGGCTTTGACAGTGGACACAGAGTCCTTCACAGTTCTGCTATCGTTGTCTTGTACAACAAGTCATCGATGGGTCTCCCTAAATGCGTCACGGGCCGACCAATGTGGCGCAGGACGGAACCGAACCAAGGGCCTCACCTCGACCCACCGAACCTCACGCGGTAACACACCCTCTGCCCCCAGGTCTCGTTATCTTCTCACACCCACACAGACACCACACACAAAAAATCTCCTCGTGCCTCTATCCCCTCCCCCCTTGCATATACACACTCAAGGGAATCTCTCGCTGTGACATCATATTAGTCTCCCTCTCTCTCTATATACCTCTCTCATTTCTCGTGCTATCTCTCCCACGCCCCCCTCCCCCGGTCGGCCCCTCTATCCATGCCTTTCTCGAATACGTAATACACACACATACCTCTCTAGGCCCTGCCAAATACATCAACCACACATTCACACATGTTACATCACATACCCCATTGATCTAAAAAGCCCTCTCTTCATGTTTATTTCGCATACAACATTCCTTTTGAATAAATTGTGGCCAATATTTTTTTAGAATTTCTACATATATACAACATTACAAAGTTGTATGGAGGAGTATGAACATTAATTTGCATTGCATGGTGCCCACAATGATATTTATTCCGCACTGTGAATTTTTATATTTTCATACTATATATAAAGTTAGTCATAATAAAGAGAAACGAAGAGCATCTCTCTCCCCATCGCATACACCCCCGCTATGCCCCTTTCACATACGCACACAAACTATCTCCAGGTCCTCTAAAAGTAAGCCCCCAGCACATTCACAAATGTTTCATCTTTCTCTCGCGATATATACAGCGACGATCATTGTATTTGGAGCGAAAGCACGATACATACATTGGACTTCAGAATCCACTCATTACGGTCACCATTTATGTTTTGTGGTTATTATACAGTCACATGCTCACTGTACAGCTCTGTATTTGCTCAAGACACGACTAGTTGACTAGTTAAACACTCCACATGGCACCTCTAGTGTTGCATCACATTATCTCACTACCATTGGGCCGACCTGTCGGCTTGTATCTACTCTTCCACACTCTTATAAAAACAGAGTTGCTGATGATGGTGTGCCTCTCATCCTGCAATATACGCCGTCCGATTTATATCTGAAGGATAGGAAGGAAACTATGGCATTTTTGCAAAAAGGTACCCACACACCTCTCCACATTTGCAAATACGGCCTTCCCTCGTTCATCCTTTTCTCTCACAAGATAAACTAGTCATACAAATGCATCTTGATGTTACGTGTAATGCACGGGCATCTTGCTAGTAAGAATGAAAACAAACGGTAAAAATATATTAGACGGTGGTTCGAAGTCATGACCGCGGGCACAACGGACAAGGTGGCCTTGTATTGGTATGCTAAGCCGTCTGTTTTAACACACATGAGCTGGTGTGGTGATTATACACACACGCACGCATGCACACGAACTGCATGCACGCAACACTCACACAAACACATGCAGCCACACACGCACGCAAGACTCACACGTACACACGCAGCCACGCACGCACGCAGCACTCACACGCACACGCACACACATGCATGCACACACCACACGACCAACACACACTCTCACGCTCAAGTGCTCAACCTACATGTGTATACGCACACATCAAGCCCTGACAGACACATACACAACCAAGTGATTCCCGCTCACGGGTTGGAGTCTTGCCGTGTCTGCGTAAATTTGTGTTTATCTGACCTTTTTCCTATGTGAACTGACATGTGGGACCCACAAGGAACGTGGTCAATTTTAACTAGTCAACATGGTGTCACGCAGACTATTTGGCCGGTCAACAAAGTGCAATCCGATGCTGAACGGTGAGCAAGTGACCGTATAATCACCGCAAAATGTATATAGTGACCGTAATGAGCGTATTTTGAAGTTCGGTGACCGTATTACGCTTTTCTCTCTATAGGCCCTCCAAAACTACATCTCTACATGTTCTCACATGTTACATCTAACAACTATGCAATACAGCACTATTACTACACTCTAACACAATAAATCATATGTGTTTTTAGTTTTACTAGATATCATATTGTTACTTAATTATTCAGTTTGCATACATTAAAACTGCCTTTGAAATGTATGGCCAGTACCATCTACCGCACAGGAAAATCCCACCCTTTCCTATTTAATCGGGTTTGTATCGATGGATCATGCGAAACAACAAAACTATAGTACTATACAGTACAAGTGACAGTTCACGGGGCCGCCCTGTCGTGTACTCCTCCGTCGTAAGAGTGGAGCGCTCGCTTTCATAAATGTTCTAGTCCCATTCGCCGACATGTGGGACATCATGCTACCGGGTCCACGTGCCATACCGAAATACAATGCAGAGCAGCAGGGGTGAAGCACCCCAGTCATAGTGCCGGCGTAGTAATGAGCAATGAGGTGTCAAATCACAAAGATGAACCTTTCCCGCAGTTAAGTTGGAGGGACGAAGTAATAATGCTAAAAAAGAAGTTGGAGGGACGAAGCAACCATCATTTCACTCGTTGCTAAATCCGCTTCTCCCTCATCTTCTTCAAGTTAACCACGTGTTGCTTCTGCCGTTGTTCTGCCTCATGTGGGACGCGGATTGGCTTGGTAAAGCACGACACGTGGGACCGCATGTTAGCAAACCGCCAGGCCAACGTCCTCTAAAAATAAGAAACCTCCCCCGCCATCCGCACGGCATATCATCTCCTTTTTACCAGTATTGATTCTATAATTTTTTAGATCAATAGAATTGAGATTTGTATAGATAGCACACAGGAGCAAAACCAAGTGGTACGGTTAAGGGCATCCACAATGTGTAGCTGAATGTGAAAATAGCTTTTGGCATCAATGAGAACCATTGTGGACGGTGCTGCCAAAGCCAAAAAGATGGAACCGAAGCTCCCTGATTGATTGATTGATTGATTGAAGGAATAGAAAAATGCAACGTCTCTCCTCTTGCTCCCGTGCTTGGACGCATGTACAGTATAGAGCATAGAGTCTACTCCCCTGTCCCTTCTATCACAAATCACAAAGCATTGAGGCGTCAAATCACAAAGCACGGACGAAGCAACCATCATTTCACTCTTCGCTGACTCCGCTTCTCCTTCGTCTTCTTTGAGAAACCACCTCACCGCACTAAGCTGAACGGACGATGCTATTGTGTACTACTACCTCCGTCCTGGTTTATTGGTCCCCATTGTATTTCATGCCATATTTTGACCATAGATTGAATTAACAAGATATTCATGCATGTCAAAACAAATTATATTATTGAAAAATATGTTCAAATGTGAATCCAACGATATAGTTTTTGTTGACATGCATCAACATTTTGTTAGTTAAATCTTTGGTCAAAATTTGACACAAACTACAAAGGGGACTTATAAACCAGGACGAAGGTAGTAGTAGTACTAGTGCATTTACGCATCCTTTGGTTCAAGGGACTTCCTGGATGCAAATAAGGCGGTTGTCTCGGCTTGCAGGCGGCACTTGTGAATGACTTACTGTGGTCTCCCTCAACGGTGTTCTTCGTCGAATGCACTTCACCAAACCACAACGTTCGAGATATCATCGACGTCACCGCAATGGGGAAGGAAGTCAAATAGTTACTACCTCTATTTTTTGTACACAAGGCCAGTATACAATTTGCAAAAGGTCACTAACACTAATCGAGGAAAAATTGATGGGGTTTGCCTCGTACTAGCAACCAAGGACATTAATATACCCTTGCATGCATGCGGAGATGAGAAGGTTAGTTTGCATGGCGCTGCATTAATCAAGTGATGAGAAGTGAGATGGTTAGCTCTTTGGGCTTTGGAGAAAAACATACGCATTAATTGACATGTCAAACGAGGATTTGTATCGATTAATCCCGCGAAGGAAACCCCCGCCTTTCTTTAGTAACACTAGTATTCCTAGTACGTACGTACTTATCCTGTTTGGGTCTAGGCTTTGCATTGCCATACTTCGCCACATATTTTTTCCAAGCTTGCCTAAAGTTTTCAAAATGAAAAGGAGGTACACTTGCGCACGGCTGTCGCGGTCGCACCGCACCCTCACACGGTCGCTTCGCACCTTCACATAGTCGCTCCTGCACGCCGCAAACCCAATCAAGGGAACGCACCCCTCACTGACACGTGCTACCGCATGTGAAAAAACCAATCTCAGCCATCCTACCGCTGACACATAATTTTCGTTCATACAGTAGATTTATCCAACCGCATGTTGGGGAGGATCCGTACAGCCCGTGCGGTTGTCTGTTGGGGAAGAAGAAGAGGTGAGGAAGAAGGGTTAGGAGACGTAGGATATTCATCCAACCGCCTGAAATGGTAGACTGGCCCAAATGATGAAAGTCAGGCAACTTGCATAACAATTTATGTTTTTACACAGCAAAAGATCCCTAAAAACAACAACATAAAGAAAAACTATCACTGCTCGCGGAACGAGATGGCCTCATCATCTTTGGCTGCGGGCGCGAACCAGCCGTAGCTGCCGATGTGTGTCTCCACACCGGGGTTGTCCTCAGTCTGCAGCTACTCGTTCACACGGAGTGTGCGGGCGCTGTACACAAACGAGAGCACCGCCCGGTTCAAGTCGAGGACGTCCAGTTCTGCCTGTAGGACGCCTCGATGGCAGCGGCATCCGCACGCTCCGCGTCGAGTTAAGCCTCCGCCGCCCGGTTCAAGTCGAGGACATCCAGTCCCGCCTGCAGGAGGGCCTCGATGGCAGCGGCATCCGCGCGCTCCATGTCGAGTTGAGCCTCCGCCACCCGGTTCAAGTCGAGGACGTCCGGTTCCGCCTGCAGGAGGGCCTCGATGGCAGCGGCATCCATGCGCTCCGCCTCAAGTTGAGCCTCCGCCGCCCGGTTCACACCCACGACATCCGCTTCCGCCTGCACGAGAGCCTCGATGGCAGCGGCATGTGCGCGCTCCGCGTCGAGTTGAGCCTCTCCCTCCCGGTCCTCCTTTAGTATCGCCAGGTTGAACCTTTGGTCCGCCTGCACCATGGGGGACCCGGACACCGGCATGAAGTCGACGTCCATCGTCTCATACCCATGAGGGGCCTTCTGCGCCGCGACCTCCGCCATGAACATTGGATCGGCTTCCTCTTCCTCGTACCTTGTCTCCAGAGAACTCAGGGATTGGCCCGCTGAGGGAGTCCTGGATTAAGGGGTCCTCGGGCATCCAGCCTATGTGACGTGGGTCACACTATTGGGCCATGAAGGTACAAGATAGAATACTTCCTCCCGTGTCCGGATAGGACTCTCTTTTACGTGGAAGGCAAGCTAGGTGTCCGGATGTACTATTTCCTTTCTATGTAACCGACTTTGTATAACCCTAGGGACCCCCGTTATCTATATAAACTGGGGGGTTTAGTCCATAGAGGCAATCATAATAATATAGGCTAGACTTCTAGGGTTTTAGCCATTATGATCTCGTGGTAGATCAACTCTTGTAACCCCCATACTCATCAATATTAATCAACCAGGATGTAGGGTATTAACTCCATCAAGAGGGCCCGAACCTGGGTAAAACTTCTGTCCCCTATCTCCTGGTACCATCAACCTCAGACGCACAGTTCGGGACCCCCTACCCGAGATCCACCGGTTTTGACACCGACATTGGTGCTTTCATTGAGAGTTCCTCTGTGACGTCAAAGACAGGGTTGATGGCTCGCCTTGTTATCAAGGACAGTATCACCTCTGGAGGAGACCTAGCCTCAGGCCAAACCCTCCGCCTGGGTGGCTTTACCATGACCGCCCGGCCGGCCATTAAGCCGACGATGACTTCTTGAATCCTCGAAAATCGCCTTCGTGTTGACCCCAAACACTCCAAACGGATGGATCTGACAGAGTTGTCGTCTTTAAACGAGCTCCTCAATTGCATTGCCGCCTTGGGGGTCGCTATGGACTACGATCGGATTGGGCTTAAACTCGACCAGAGAGAAATCAAATCTCCACCGATCACCCATCAGATAGCAGTAGTAGAGGAGAAAATCAACAACTCTTTCTCTATATTGAGGACGAACTATGTTCAGATTTTCGAGCTCAAAAAGCCGGATACCCGTCCTCCGAACCTAGAATCGGACGGCGGACCTAACAAATCAGTTGATATCCCGGAGCCTGAACTGTTAAGCTCGGAAGTTCCTCAGACTCCGGATCCCAAATTGGGTCAGGCTTCGGATCTAAAGCCACCCACCCAGCCAGATATGCGCAACCTCACGTGCATATAGCAGCAGTCTCAGGAAACAGTCCATCACTTTTGGGCTAGATTCCTCCTTGTCAAATACAAGATTAAAGATTGACGCGGCGAAGACGCGGCGAAGACGCAATCTCAGCATTCTGCAATAATTGCACGGATGTAGGAATCCTCAACGCCATCAACCGCCGTCGCATATTACATTTCGCTGACTTGGCAATTATCGTACAGAAGTACTACGCAATGGAAAGCGCCTGGAAAACTCAGGCAGCTCACTGGAAACCACCGTTTTCCACTCACCCCTTCGTCCGGGCAAAAAGGATGCATCCTTGCGGGGTACCCGAACCAATAGTAAAGAAATCTAGGCCTATTACGGGCGCCGGACCATTCTGGAGGGATGGCTCGATGGGCCATGCAAAATACACACAACAACGGATACCATACCAACCCACAACCTTAGAGCATGTTGGATACTCTGACAAGTGGCCAAGAGCGGCGAGGATATCCTCACCAAAAACACCGCGGAGCAACTCCCCCCGGAACACGACGACCACAGAGTATTGACAGTCTTCGAGACTTTTGCCTCAAACGATCGGTGCAAGAGGGCACTCTGCGACCTCGCCGAAGTCTGCCAAGCCGCAACAATAAATCGTTGGAACAACACGGCCATAACTTTCAACGCCAGTGACGAACCAAGAATCTGGTCAGTCCGGGCACCACCCACCTTGGTCCTCAATCCAATTGTGGACGACTTTCGGCTCACTAAAGTGCTCCTGGATGGTGGTAGTGGACTAAACCTCATCTACGAGGACACACTGAATAAAATGGAAATAGACATGAGCCGCATCGAGCATAGTAATACAACCTTCCGAGGGATCATTCTCAGCCAGGAGGCACGATGCGCGGGGAAAATTACACTCGATGTGGTATTCAGCACGCCGGAGAACTATCGGTCTGAAGAGATGACCTTCCAAGTGGCCCGTTTCAACAGTGGATATCATGCCCTGTTGGGGCGAGATGCATTCACACGCTTTCAAGCTATACCTCATTACGGGTATATGAAGCTCAAGATTCCCAGGCCCAACGGTATTATCACTCTTGCTAGTGATTCGGACATAGCCCTCCGCGCTGAAAACAAAACAGCATCCCTAGCCCTCGAGGCACTATCTGAGGCCCTCACGACCGAAGAGTTAACTGCACTACGCTCCATAGTGGATAGGGATGACGTAATCCTTGATAAGCGTCCCAAATCCACCTCTTTCAGACCAACGGACGAAATAGTCAAATTCCAAGTCCACGCGATGGACCCCAAGAAGACAGCTTCCATTGGGGCACAGCTGGACCCAACGGTTCACGCCGCACTATGAACGTTCCTGCGCGAGAATTGGGATATATTCGCCTGGCACCCTTCTGATATGCCAGGAATCCCACGCAAGCTGGATGAACACAGCCTCAATATATTGAAGGGATATAAGCCGGTCAAGCAAACACTGCGGCGCTTTTCTGAACCTAAACGACAAGCCATGAGGGAGGAGCTAGCCAAGTTAATCGAGGCCGGATTCATCAGAGAAATAAAACACCTAGACTGGCTAGCAAACCTGGTGATGATACCAAAGAAGGACAAATCCTGGCGCCTGTGCATCGACTTCAAAGACCTTAATAAGGCTTTCCCTAAGGATCCCTTCCCCCTCCCCCGCATCGATCAGATCATTGATGCTACTGCAGGACATGACTCACTATGTTTCCTCGACGCATACTCCGGATACCATCAAATTAATATGAAGGAATACAATCAAGCTGCAATGGCATTCATCATCCCTTACGGGCCTTTCTGCTTTAACACTGTGCCCTTTGGGCTTAAAAATGCCGGCGCCACCTACCAACGCATGATTCAAACATGCCTGGAGAAGCAAATCGGCAAGACAGTGGAAGCATATGTGGATGACATCGTCATCAAAACTAAACACGTCGAGTCGTTAATAGACAACTTGCATCTCACATTCGACAATCTCCGGACATATGACATTAAACTCAATCCGGAAAAGTGTGTTTTCGGCGTTCCCGCCAGAAAGCTGCTGGGCTTCATTGTTTCCAATAGAGGAATCGAGGAAAATCCAGCCAAAATCCGAGCTTTGTCACAATTGGCCACGCCAACCGACCTCAAACAGGTCCAAAAACTAGCCGGATGCGTGGCAGCTTTAAGACGCTTTATCTCCAGACTAGGAGAAAAAGCATTGCCACTCTATCACCTTCTCCGACATACCGACCACTTCGAGTGGACAAAAGCGGCAACGACCGGACTGGAGGAAATAAAGGCTCTTTTAGCGAGCAACCCGATCCTGGCCGCTCCAAACATCGGCGAGCCGATGTTATTATACATCTCTACAACACACCAGGTGGTGAGTGCAGTGCTTGTTGTTGAGCGAGAGTAGGACGGACACAAGTTCCCACTCCAAAAACCGGTATACTACGTATCCACTGTCCTTACACCATACAAATCCCGGTACCCTCATTACCAAAAGATAGCATATGTGGTATTCATGGCATCTCGGAAGCTACGACACTACTTCCAAGAGTGCTCGATTACAATGGCTTCCGAAGTACCACTTAATGACATAATAAATAACCGCGACGCTATGTATTAGATTGCTAAGTGGGCTATTGAGCTCCTACCATTTGACATAACATACAAACCATGTCGGGCCATCAAATCCCAAGTATTGGCCGACTTCGTCGCCGAATGGACAGAGGCCAAACTCCCTAAAGAGTACGACACATATTCCAACTAGGTCGTGTACTTTGATGGCTCTAAAACGCTGGCTGGTTTAGGAGCAGGTGCTGTTTTAACGTCCCCCACTGGAGACGCAGTCCAGTATGTACTTCAAATATTAAACACAGACTCCAACAATGCAGCCGAATACGAGGCCTTATTGCACGGTCTTCGGATGGCTACCTCCATGGGCATACAACGCCTGGAAGTGCGCGGGGATTCAAACCTCGCAATATCCCAGATAAATGGGGACTTCGATGCCAAGGACCCGAAGATGGCGGCCTATCGTAACGCCGTACTTAAACTATCAGCACGGTTCGAGGGACTCGAGTTCCATCACGTGGCTCGAGAGAGTAATCAAGCGGCGGACGTCCTCGCTCGCATTGGCGCCAAGCGCGACCCCATCCCGCCTAACATATTTTTGGAAAGTCTCTTCAAGCCATCCGTGGTATGGTAGGATGAGTGCGGCAACACTAGACCGGATTCGACTATACCCCCAGATTCTGAACACAATACCAATATAATCGGGGGCTCAGCCACCGAAATAACACCATCGACCCATCTAATAATGGCAATAATTGCCACATGGACCGAACCATTCCTGGCCTACCTTAATAGGCGAGAGCTCCCTGTGGACCAGAATGAGGCTCGCTGCATTGTTCGGCGCTCGAAAGCCTACAGGGTCCACGACGGAGAGCTCTACAAGAAAAGTGCTACCGGAGTCCTTCAAAGATGTATCTCCGAAGAAGAAGGACGCCAACTCCTGGCTGAAATTCATGCTGGCCTCAGCGGCCACCATGCTGCGGCTCGGGCCCTTGTAAGTAAGGCCTTCCGTATAGGTTTCTTCTGGCCGACGGCCCGAGCAGACGCACAGGACCTGGTCCAACGTTGTGTCAGATGCCATCTCTTCGCCAATCAAAGCCACATGCCACCTACTGCACTATAAACAATTCCCATTACTTGGCCTTTTGTAGTCTGGGGGCTTGATATGGTGGGACTCCTTAAAGGAGGGAGCCATAAGAAAAAATATCTACTAGTCATGGTAGATAAATTCACCAAGTGGATAGAGGCCAAACCAGTGAAAACGGCCGAAGATGGACCGGTGATAGACTATATATCTGGTGTCATGCACCGTTATGGTGTCCCACACAACATCATCACTGATAACGGCTCCAATTTCACAGGCAATGAAGTAAAATCCTAGTGTGCTAAATTAGGCATTAAACTCGATTACGCCTCGGTCTATCATCCACAAACAAACGGCCAAGTCGAACGAGCTAATGGTCTTATTATGAGTGGCATTAAGCCTAGACTAGTGCAGTCTTTAAAAGAATCAGACAAGCACTGGGTTGAGGAGCTCGACTCCGTACTCTGGGGGCTGCGGACCACGCCCAATCGCACTACTGGATATACACCTTTCTTCATGGTGTACAGTGCAGAGGATGTGTTGCCCTGCGACATTATTCATGACTCACCTAGAGTGCACATGTATGAAGAGAAAGAGGCCGAGCTTGATCGGCAGGACGGCATAGATGCCCTGGAGGAGGAGCGCGACGTTGCAAAAGCCCGTTCCACATTTTATCAACAGTAGGCTCGCAGATATCAAAGAAGGGAGGTGCGGGTCAAGACTTATAATGTTGGTGAACTCGTTCTACGCTTACCAAAGAAGAAAAAGGACAAACTCAAGCCCAAGTGGGAGGGTCCCTTCATCATAGATGAAGTTCTCACTGGAGGAGCGTACCGCCTGCGTGACACATTGGACAACCGCTTAGAGCCGAACCCGTGGAATGCCGCCAGACTCCGAAGATTCTATGCCTAGAGCCGGACTCTTTATTCGTCTTCTTCTCCCTTTGATTCCATCATTTTCTTTTTTCTCTCTTTAACTTTTTTGTTTAGCTCTTTAGCCCTTGTGCGGCCAAACCACACACTTATGATGTGCACATCCTTAAATGTATACACTCATAATACCTTGGGGCTTCTTTTACAGAAGCTTATTATTATTTTCCAAGCATCAAGCTCAACACATATGTGTCCTCTTCTGCATATGTACCTTTTCTTCACCATTATATGCATCGTTATGACTTAAGTTTTGGCCAAGCTGGGTTGCCTGGCTCCTATGCTTATGCCCTACGTTCCCGTTTGTTCGGCTAGGGCATAAAGGGAGCACCTCTGCGTTTGTTACTGCCGGGTCATCCGGACGTGTACCTCAGACTGGGTGAAGCCGAAAGCTAGCGTTCTTAAGGGAATATTTGGTTGGCAGACTAAAGACATGTTACACTCATTACACTATGAACCCCCAGATGTCACTCACACTACAGTTTTTTCAACCACAGTTCGGACATGCATATTAACGCATATTCGCCTAGGGAAAGGAACCCTTAACCAAACTATTCTGCCTAGAAGATGTTTCTTACAATTACAATGTAATATAACATAGCTAGCCGGATACAACTTGTCTGTTCAAGCAACTATGACCCCTACGCCTGGTTTCCATGCATACCCCAGTTTATATTACCGAGCGGGTATTTGGAAACACTCCGAGCCTTCGGGTCTAGAGGTCGAAGCGAAAAGGTCTTCCATGACACTCGTTTTTACAATCCGACTAGGGACAAATTTGTCAATTGAAATACATAGTCATTTAGACTCAAAAACTTCTTCCTCTATGCCGTCTAACAGGCTGTCTAGCTTACAATCCTGTTGGGAATATGTAGCAGCTACCTTTACTTGGTCGTGTACCAAACTAACTGGAATTTCTTTTCCATATGACCCATTAGGCCCGATGTCGGTGTCAAAACTGGCGGATCTCGGGTAGGGGGTCCCGAACTGTGCGTCTAAGGCAGATGGTAACAGGAAGCAAGGACACGATGTTTTACCCAGGTTCGGGCCCTCTTGATGGAGGTAAAACCCTATGTCCTGCTTGATTTATTCTTGATGATATGAGTATTACAAGAGTTGATCTACCACGAGCTCGGAGAGGCTAAACCCTAGAAGCTAGCCTATGGTATGATTTATGTTGTCCTACGAACTAAAACCCTCCAGTTGATATAGACACTGGAGGGGGCTAGGGTTACACAAGGTCGGTTACAAAGGAGGAGATGTCCATATCCGTACTGCCTAGCTTGCCTTCCATGCCAAGTAGAGTCCTATCCGGACACAGGACGAAGTCTTCAATCTTGTATCTTCATAGTCCAACAGTCCAGCCAAAGGATATAGTCCGGCTGTCCGAAGACCCCCTAATCCAGGACTCCCTCAGTAGCCCCTGAACCAGGCTTCAATGACGATGAGTCCGGCACGCAGTGTTGTCTTCGGCATTGCAAGTCGGGTTCCTCCTCTGGATACACCACAGAAGAGTTTGAATAAAAGGATAGTGTCCGACCCTGCAAAATACGTTCCACATACCACCGTAGAGAGAATAATATTTCCACAAATCTAATCTGCTGACACGTTTTGGAAACATGACATCATGCCATGGCTTGGTGATTATTCGAACCGTTTTTCTTTAACTAGCCCCGCACATAACGCAAGGCAGTTTCTTGACACGTCTTGTCAAAGCAGAGATCGTGTCCCCCTTATTACGGTATTATCATCAATACGGTCGTGGGTAACCCAACCGCGCCTAGGACTCCTGATTTTAGGCAAGTACCAAACGGCCACGAGGAGGACGCTTGATATTCACCCTCTTTATAAAGGGTCAAGGCTTTTACTTTTTTCCTCCCGTGCTCAATCGAATCCTTCCCCCGCCTCGAGTTCTAACACCCAAAGCTCATGTCAGGCGCTTCGGACCTTCAATCATGTCCAGATCCAGCCTCCAGGGCCGGTGGATGCCCTCCTCCGTCACGGAAGAGGATATCAAGAAGTTGAGGGAGGCAAGATACCTGACCGCGGAAGTCTCGCATTGGCTGCCTGCCCGAGGGAAGGTCGTCCCTACTCCTGAACCCAATGAAGATGTCGTGTTCATCTCCCACTTCCTCCGAGGACTAGGCCTCACTCTAGATCCCTTCGTTAGGGGTTTGATGTTCTATTACGGGCTTGATTTCCACGATCTAGCGCCGGATTCCTTTCTCCACATCTCGGCATTTATTGTCGTATGCGAGGCCTTCCTCCGCATTATCCCTCACTTCGGCCTATGGCTCAAGACCTTTGATGTGAAGCCGAAGACGGTCGAGGGGTTGTATGCAGCGTGCAGGGGTGCATTAATAAGCAAGATTGTTGGAGCTCCGTGGCCAAAGGGTTCCTTTCCAGAGGTGTCCGGATTATGGCAACGGGAGTGGTTCTACATCACCGCTCCCAGAAGTGCCAAGTGGGTAGCTTCCCTCGCCTTTCGCTCGGGCCCTCCACCACAACTGATGTCATGGATTAGCAGGGGGCTGAGCTGGGGTCCAGCCAAGGATGTGCCCATACTGCAGAGCCGCATCCGAGATCTCTTCGAGGGAGATTTTAGTTTGGTTATGGTAGTGCAAGTCATGCTGGTTCGTCAAGTCCAGCCTTGCAAACGCTGGCCCCTCCGCTTGTGGGATTCAACCCAGAAGGACCGCGCGCTATTCAGAATTTCCTCGGCCTGACGCACGAGGAGATGTACAAGTCGTTCTTTGGACCCCAAATAGAGTGCCCGGACACCTCCGAGGACGTGGGCCTGAGCAGCAACCACGCCGCGGCCCAAGTAAGTAATCCTCTAGTCGAACACACTGTCTTTCATTTGTCACAACATCATTCTAAAGAATCGCTCTTTGACTAGGACTGGATAACAAAGGCGAAGATGATCCGGTGTTCGGCCCCCCTTCCCGAAGGCTTGGACAATCCGGTACTGGAAAACATGCTCGAGCCAGCACCTTGCCCGGTGCCCTCGAAGGAAGATGAAGGGGGGAACAAAGAGGGCAAAAGCAGGCCTCCACCACTACCTATTCCAACCGAGGGAACGAGCACCTCCGTGAGGGAGGATAACCAAGGGAGGGAATCTGACATTCCCTCACCCTGGGGGAGGAAGAGGACTACCTCTGATGATCCGGAAACCAAGGTTTCCAAACAGGAGAAGAAAACTCCACCAGAGAGTCCTGCCTCGGAGGGTGCTCCTGCCGCACAAAGTCCGTGCGGGGATCAGTCCTCTAACGAGCCGTAAGTAATCAAAAAGTACCTAATAGTGAATATATACTACCCTACTTCTGAGGGAGATAACCGAAGCTTTTATCTTGCAGTTCGGATCTTAGCCCTTCTCGGCAGAGCTCGTCTTCGAGGGATCTTCTTCCGGAGATGATGGAGAGTGAAACGCCTCCCCCGGACTCCCCAGCTCAAGAAGCGGGCGACCTTGAAGTTTCATCACGGAGAGTTTCTCCGGATCCGGCAAGGCCAAAAGGTAATCCCATGGTCACCCGAAGCCCTCAGTATCCGGATCTTGAAGAGAGCAAGCAAAAGATTCCGGCACCATCTGGTATGCGGTCGGACGTACTGAAGGGTCTGCTAGAGCGAGCGACTATCTCAGAAGAGCACCATACATTAATGTGTATGGTGATTGAAAGGATTTCGTCCGCCGAAAACGGGTTGCATGAAGCCTTTATGAGTCTACTGACGAGCTTTGAGGTACGTGAAATGATATACATTTGTGATGGTACCGCACATTTTAGGTGTGCCCTGTGTAGATAGTAGCCCATGAGACTCAGGTTGTCATCGAGAACGGCGGCGAACAGAGGATCATAGTCCCAGGTAATAACCGGACCGCCTTTATGTGCAGGTGTCTGAAGCTCTGGTGGCTAGCCGGACTGATGGGGTTGCTGAACAAAAGCAGCAACTGGATGCGGCGGATGCCGACATTGAGCTTGTTAACAAGCGGCTTGACGAGGCACAGGGTAGGTGATATTTATAGTGGATGTCACATAGTAAGAGCAGCGATATGCCAGTATCTTTAATATGTTGTGACTGCAGATGGAGCTGCCATCGTGGAGGCCTTGCGGGCGGAGCTTGCCCGAGCCAAGGAGCAAGCAAGGAGTAGTAATGCGGCCTCTTTGAAGGCGACCGAAGAGTTGAGAGCCGAGAAGGCTGCTCACAGCGAGAGCAAAGAGAAAATGGCCAAAATGGCTGTGAAGTTAAAAGACACTGCCGATGGCTGCCAGTTTCTTGAAGAAGAAAATCGGGCGAAGGCTACGGACCTTGAAAAGGCCACAATGGCGACCAAAGACACCCGCTCTGCAATGAGAGCGAAGAAGGAGGAACTGCATGAAGCCGGGGACATTGTGGATGGGAAGCCCTTTATGCTGCGGAGGAAGTTCGGTGATCCGCAGTATGCCCCTCTGGATCGGCTGTGGAGTTCGGCCGACGCATATCTGGACTTAGCGGCGAGCGCTGTCGATGCGGCCGAATACTTCCAAGATCAGACAGATCGTGAAGTGGACAAGCTGTTCTGGTCACACTTTAACGTTCCAGAGCGTCTGCTTCCATTGATTGATCAGCTTGTCGAATGGGCCGAACTTAATAGATTGTCCGGACTTGCCATGAGGTTTGTCGTGGATCATCCGTGGCCGGAAAGGCCAAAGCCGAACAGCTATTTTAGCTTGGTGCAGCAGTTCCTTGGTGCGGTGCCACACATTAATGCGATGAAGAGGTCGGCGTGCATAGAAGGCTCGCGGATGGCCCTTGCCCGTGTCAAAACATACTGGGCGGAGATGGATGCCACCACTGTCGGGGCGCAGGGTTCAGCCATAGGCCGAGTGGCTGCCAAGCACTATTTTGAAGAAGTTCTTGAGGGCGCTCGTTCGATAGAGGCCCAGTGCTCGAAGAATATTATGTTTGAGTGATATGTATCCCTGTTGTAAAAACAACATTTTATTGATTTTATCAAGGCTGTATTTATACTTTTGCCCGAAAGTATTGTGATGCCTCCTGTGCGGCCATTTATGTATACATGTATATAACCTGAAAGATTGCAGTCGTCGGCTTCAGCCCCCACGCATATAATGCGGGGGTGTTCGCAGAAGACGCGTATTCACACTTAATCCAACGTCTTGGTCCTATTAAGGAGGTGATAGCGCAGCGAACTAGGCAACCGGACTATAATGCTTTAACACTTTCACTTAGCCATAGGAGTTTGACAGTGGGGCTACTATATAGCCCCTGGTGGCTCCGCGCTCATCCGGATTCGGGGTGCGTACATGCCTGGCTGGGAAACGGCCCTTCGTTAATGTGGAGGAATCCCGAAGATTCCAATAGGTCATCGAGTGGTTGACCAGTCTCACGCTATATCATGACAGTCAGTTTTCGGCTTTCTCTAACGAGGTGCTCGTCCGGATGAACCAGGGCACAATCGCAGTAGTTCTCCTGGTGCCGCCTTAGCCGACAGAGCAGAACGTAAGGCAGCAAAACACAGGAGCCGGGCAAACCCAACATTTGACCAAAGACATGATTCGGAGCTGATGCATATAAGGCCAAACTCGCGACGCCGAACACTCCCTAAGGTATTCGGTCTTTATGATGTAAACCGGGTCTAAACAGTACCCTTTGTAATAAGCCCCTGGTGTCCGGGTACGTGCATTATTCTGGCGTGGCCACATGCCAAGACGTCAGCATCCTTCTCGATTGTACTGAGAAACCAAGGGATGTAAATCAACAAGAGACAGTAAAAAAGGTTTACGCAGGGTCTTAATCTACAAAGAATCCTTGGAACGAGTCCCTGTTGCACGTCTGCGCCTGTGTCTCCGTTGTGCCGTATCCTGGACGGGTGTAGCATGATGGTCATCTGAAAAAGAGAGGAACTTAATTGCCATGCAAAAATTAAGTTATACTAAATAAACAATATATAGTTGAAATTGAGTAAAGGTGAGCCTTATTGCCACTTTTGCGCGCGCGTTGAGCCCCTTGTATTGTAATAGGGGTATAGCCGTCAAACCTGTATTAATTATGTATAGCTGCGCCGGACTCGTCTAACCGTGTCCGTGGTCTTAACGACCTGTCAAATGCTTGAGTTGGTGAGGCCGTTTAGTGTGCGGCGGCCAAGGCGGCCGCACCATCTTCGGCGCACAAGGAGCGCTCAATATTTCCATTTACTGTGATGATGCCGCGTGGACCGGGCATCTTGAGCTTGAGGGAAGTGTAATGTGGTATTGCGTTAAAGCGAGCGAAAGCTTCGCGTCCGAGTAGTGCTTGATAGCCACTTTCGAACGGAGCGACGTGGAAAGTTAAATTTTCGTTGCGGAAGTTATCGGGGAAGCCGAATATAACCTCTAGTAGCAGGGAGCCCCTGCAATGAACCTCCAGGCCTAGCGTTACTCCTTTAAAGGTAGCATTGCTGTGGCAAATTTTTGTTGGGTCTATCCCCATTTTGCGGACTGTGTCCTGATATATCAGATTTAAACTACTGCCGCCGTCCATCAGGACTCATGTGAAGTGGTATCCGTCAATTATTGGATCTAATACCAAGGCGGCCCATCCTGCATGCCGGATACTTGCCGAGTAATCCCGATGGTCGAAGGTGATCGGTTGGGACGACCAGTGGCGGAGCTCCATAGTGATAGGCCCTGGGGCATGTTTCTCTAAAGGTGCAACTTTGTTTCTCCCTTTTGTCACGTGTAACACGTTGACTGTTTTGACTTCTGGTGGGAATTTCTTCTGTTCCCCTGTGCTTTGCTTGCGAGGCTCGTCCTCGTCTTCACTTTGTGTATCCTGCCCCTAGTGTTCGGCGTTGAGCTTGCCGGACTGTTTGAAGACCCAACATTCTCTGTGGGTATGATTTGCAGGTTTATCAGGGGTGCTATGGATCTGACATATTTGGTCCAGAATTTTGTTTAGACTGGACAGTTCGTCTTTATTGCCTTTGGAGGGTGGCTTCTGCTGGCCTGGCCGAGAGCTTCTAAATCCGGCTTTTACCGTCGTGCTCTTCGGGATGTGTTCTTTATTCCGGCGCTTATTCTTGCTGCGTCGTGATTTCCCGTTTCCATCCCTGACCACGGATGTACTTGGGTCGCTGGTGCTGCATCGGGCTAACCAGCTGTCCTCGCTCGCGCAAAAATGGGTCATGAGGCTTGTTAATGCTGCCATTGTTCTCGGCTTTTCTTGACCGAGGTGTATGGCAAGCCATTCGTATCGAACACTATGCTTGAAAGCTGCTAAGGCTTCGGCGTCCGGACAGTCGACTATTTGGTTCTTTTTAGTGAGGAACATGTTCCAAAGTTTTCGGGCTGACTCACCGGGCTGTTGAGTTATATGGCTTAAATCATCTGCATCTGGTGGTCGGACATATGTCCCTTGAAAATTTGCCCGAAAGGCGTCTTCGAGCTCTTCCCAGCTTCCGATGGAGTTTTCGGGAGGCTTTTAAGCCAGTGCCGAGCTGGCCCTTTGAGCTTGAGGGGTAAGTACTTGATGGCGTGGAGATCATCTCCTCGAGCCATATGGACATGGAGGATGTAGTCCTCAATCCAGACCCCAGGGTCTGTTGTTCCGTCGTACGCCTCTATGTTTACGGATTTGAATCCCTCTGGAAATTCATGATCCAACACCTCGTCGGTGAAACATAGAGGGTGTGCGGCACCCCTGTATTTGGGTGTACCATGGTGTTTGGATGTTTTTTGTGTTGCATTATATGTTGGAGCGCGCTTGCGTGGTCCATAGATGGATTTGGTTGCGTCGTCCTTTTGATGCGAGCCCTTACGCGGTTCGCGTACTGGTTTATGTGCGGCGTTGTTTGCCGCTTTATGTTGGCTATGAGGTCGTCTATCCGACCGGATGGCCGTTTTATTTTTTAATTGTGGAGTATCTAAGGCCTCCTCATCAAATTCAGGTAGCAACTTTCGCTTCGGATAGCTCTTGGTGTGGCGATTACTGTCGTACTTCGCTGCAGTGTTGAGTACTTCACTCCATTTGATTTTGAGTGTGTCTTGTGCACCCTTGAGCCTTTGCTTCTGTTTTTTTAGGCTCCTTGCCGTGGCGACAAGCCTTTGGTGGGCGTTATGTCGCTCCTGGCACCTGTCCGGTGTGGTGTCGTCCGGACTGTTGTCTTCGACGGAGTCGGGTTGTTTGGTTTGATTCCTCGTGTTGCCCTGGTCGGGCGATGGTACACCCTGCTCTATCGCTGGGTCCATATGAACGTTATTTCTGCCGAGGCGGGATTTGGAGCGGCGTCTATGCCGCCGCTTTGACTGCTTCTTGAGGGAACAACCCTTCGCTGCGTCCTTCCGTTCCTCGTCGTTGTTTTCTTTGGGTGTGTCCACCATGTATACGTCATGTGATGAAGTGGGTGTCCAGTGCCCTGTGGGCAGTGGTTCCTGTTCGTCTCCTGCATCGTCGTTCATACCGTAGATGTCTTCGGAGTCGAAGTCGAGCATGTCGGTTAAGTCATCGACAGTGGCTACTAAGTGGGTGGTGGGTGGGCGGTGAATTTCTTCGTCATCCGCGTCCCAATCCTGCCAGACATAGTTCGGCCAGGACCCTCCTGACAAGGAGAGAGACCTTAATGAGTTCAATATGTCGCCGAAGGGCGAGTGCTGGAAAATATCCGCGGAGGTAAACTCCATTATCGGCGCCCAACTGGATTCGACAGGAACGGGCGTAGGCGGTTCGGAGTCCGTGGCCGGAGAAGGATCCAGCAGTTTGGAAACATAGCTCTCGTGAAGGGTAAGGTCGATATTCGGCTCGGTCGCTGTTGAGGATACGACCTCCGTGGAGGGGTCTATCCACCCGCCCATGGATGGCGTAAGTGGCTCCGAATTGAGGGTCGGAGCGGCTGCCGGTGCGCTTTCTTGGACACTGTCCGATGGTAGACCTGAATCGTACTCATCGTGACCGCGCGGCGCACAAGGCAGGGGCTCGAATCCGTCGAAGATCAAGTCTCCGCGGATATCGGCCGTGTAGTTTAAGCTTCCAAACCTGAACCGGTGGCCAGGGGCGTAGCTTTCGATCTGCTCCAGATGGCCAAGCGAGTTGGCCTGCAGTGCGAAGCCACCGAACACAAAGATCTATCCGGGGAGAAAAGTCTCACCCTGGACTGCATCGCTATCAATGATAGTAGGAGCCATCAAGCCTAACGGCGACGACACAGAGGAACTCTCAATGAAAGCACCAATGTCGGTGTCAAAACCGGCGGATCTCGGGTAGGGGGTCCCAAACTGTGCGTCTAAGGCGGATGGTAACAGGAGGCAGGGGACGCGATGTTTTACCCAGGTTCAGGCCCTCTTGATGGAGGTAAAACCCTACGTCCTGCTTGATTTATTCTTGATGATATGAGTATTACAAGAGTTGATCTACCACGAGATCGGAGAGGCTAAACCCTAGAAGCTAGCCTATGGTATGATTGTATGTTGTCCTACGGACTAAAACCCTCCGGTTTATATAGACACCGGAGGGGGCTAGGGTTACACAAGGTCGGTTACAAAGGAGGAGATGTCCATATCCGTACTGCCTAGCTTGCCTTCCACGCCAAGTAGAGTCCTATCCGAACACGGGACGAAGTCTTCAATCTTGTATCTTCATAGTCCAACAGTCCGGCCAAAGGATATAGTCCGGCTGTCCGGAGACCCCCTAATCCAGGACTCCCTCACCCGACCCAGGCCATATGATTCAAATCAAGCTTAGTGTACCCTGTTTTTACCATGGCCCAGGCCTCTCGCGCACCTTCACGGCAGGCTGATATCTTCCATAATCGAAAGTGCCGCCGAGCTCCTTGGAATAGCTTCACAAGCTCCTCCATACTCCCTGGAGGAGAGGTAGACGGCCACAAAGCTTTGGCAATGCTCCGCATTGCTTGTCGAGCTCGCTCGTGCAATTGGGACAGCTCTTGTAGAAGGTCGCTTTAAGAGCCGGACATTTCCTCCCTGGGATGGCCAGTCAACACACCTGCCGACATAAATCTGTCAAATCATTTCTTTGCTGAATTACATAAAGGTAAAGTCAAACACATACTGAATATGCCGCCTTGTAGCCTCCTATTCTCCTTGACGACATCAGCTAGCTGGGCTCGAACATCTTTTAGTTCTTCACCCAGCCAGGTATTGGAATCCTGTAGTTTGTTCTTTTCATCCCTGACCCGCGCCAGCACACGTTCGCGTGCCGCATGTTGCCTTTTGGCCTCTTGTTCACCAGCCTGGGTGACCTTCAATTTCTCTCTCAGTTTCTCTACTGATTCTGTCAGCGGAAACACAACAGTATTAATATTACTGGTATATGATTATACTTTTTCTGATGGGGAGAAACATTACCAGGCGGTGCCTCCTTGGATTTTCCCAATTCGGTGGTAGCCGCAGTTTGCTGGGTCTGACACTTTTCCAGCTCTTGAGACAGTAGGCTATTCTTCTCCGTAAGTGCCTGATTATACAATGGTCCTTAAATCAGTTGTATCAACTACTTTAAGTCTCGGGGGCTACTGGTATATGATTATCAAATCTATACTTACCCGCATATCTTTTAGATGCTGGTCCGTGGCTCTGGCAAGTCCATCCCGAGCAGCTCGGATGTATGCATAGGCCGAGCTAAAGGCAATGAATGCCTCTTTTGAAAAGCCGGGGTCACAGAGAGCGGCCCTCCGGCGGTGATGATTCATAGCGCTCTCCACTTCAGAGTTCGTGACGGACATATCATCTGAATCCTCTGCAGAATGACAGTCCAGCGCCACTCCCGTGTCAGCCCCCGTCCTTAGGGCGGGTTCTGGAACCCGACTAGTGGAGGCGTGACCGGCAGGATCCCCGGACATAGTCCGACGGATGCTCTTCCTGATGAAATGCGGCGGATAATGTCACAATTTTATGTGACGACCAGGAGGCATATTTAAAAAGAAAGTCATACCTCTTTGATGAAGGTTCTACCGTATTATTGTTCACCTTTATCTTCGAAGATGTGCTCGGCGCGGGCACTGCTCTCCTCGGAGATGCCTCTGGTGCATGTTGTGGCGTCGAGCGCCTCCCCTTTGGAGCACGAAATAGTGCGGTGGGTGAGGCGTCATAAGGAAGCTCTTTCGAAGAAGGTATCTCTTGATTACTTACATATGAGGGAGGAAGGAGGCCGGGATAGTCGACCACGATTGTCACAACTATGCCATCATAGCTCGCTTGGTAGAATACTCCCTTCTCGAGCTCCACAAAGATGTCCGGATCCTCTTCAAATCCGGGGTCAAGATCCCGGTTGTGATCCTCTGGCTGTGGGGCGGGATTATGGATCCCCTCGGTAACCTTCCGCCATTCCTGTTATAAATAGATGGGTTAATGTCCATTAAAAGTGATTCAGGGAGAAGATTGAGTAAAGTGGTGGGATTAGAGCTCACCCAGCTCAGAGGATTCTACATGGAAAATCCATCTCAGTGTTTAAGACGAGCGAACTCCTCTTCCTCCCCTTTGTACAGTTCAGCCAATATTTTGACCAAAGCGGCAGGGATGTCCAAACCCTTCCGACTGCAGCTTGAGGTGTCATCCTCCCCATTATAGTGCCAAAACGGAAGCCCTCGGTATTGGAGTGGCTGGACCCCCCACACTATGGAGGTCGCCATCACCTCGATTATTGATAATCCAGACTGGGCAAGTGTATTTATCTTGCCCATCAATTGATGGACTTCCGCGCTATCCTCCTCCTCAAGGCTCCGAGGGCACCAGCTGTGACGTTTCTTCAGTGGAGCATTGGAAAATTCAGGAAGGCCCATTCAAACTTGGTCGGGGAGAGCGGCGACCTCAATATAAAACCATTTTGAGGGCCATTCTTCGGGCGCCTTATTCGGCGTGCCGGATAGGTATCCGGTCCCAGCTATGCGCCATACTTTGGCGCTGCCCACCTCGAATATCGACCCTTCTCGGTTGCGAGGAACGAGGTAGAATAGCTTCCTCCACAAATCAAAGTGGGCTTCACAGCCTAGGAAAAGCTCGCACAGGGCAACAAAACCTGCGATGTGCAGGATAGAGGCCGGCATGAGGTTGTGCAGTTGGAGGCCGTAATACTCCAGGAGTCCATGGAGGAAAGGGTGGATTGGAAACCTGATGCCTCTCAACAAGTAAGATACGAAGCACACCCATTCCCCCTAGTTGGATTGGGGAAATTTTCTGCCAGAACTTCGCCTGTGAAGGACGTCAATCCTGCTTGAACAGGGACTAGATCC
>NC_041380.1:254668190-254684755 GCF_002162155.2 Triticum dicoccoides
GTGTTTGAAGCTTAACCAACTGCTCATGGGATAAAGAGCATCTCTCCCAATCGCCTTTTTCGGAGCCGTGAGGGCGGGAGGAGGACTAGGGACGCTAGCCATATAGAATTGTTTCCCCTGGCAAGACTCTGAGGATTTTCCGCTGGGTGTGGAATGGATCTGAGATCCAACCCCTTTAAATAGAGGTCTTTCTTATGTGGCCGGAGGGGGGTTATGCAAAAATACCACGACTTCTCGCATTCGCTCGACGCGTGGAAGCAGAAGGTATGGAGGCACAGAAGCTGATGTGTGCGACATTAAATGGAGGGCCGAATACAACTCTTTAAGTCAGGTACTTTGAAGTGATCGGAGGAGGAACCCGCCTTGAAATGCCGAAGACAATCTGCACCCCAGACACCTCATCATTGAAGCCTAGTTCGGGGGCTACTGAGGGAGTCCTAGATTAAGGGGTCGTCGGGCATCCGGCCTATGTGACGTGGGCCGGACTATTGGGCGATGAAGGTACAAGATAGAATACTTCCTCCCGTGTCCGGATAGGACTCTCCTTTACGTGGAAGGCAAGCTAGGCGGCCGGATGTACTATTTCCTTTCTATGTAACCGACTTTGTATAACCCTAGGCACCCCCGGTGTCTATATAAACTGGGGGGTTTAGTCCGTAGAGGCAATCATAATCATATAGGCTAGACTTCTAGGGTTTTAGTCATTACGATATCGTGGTAGATCAACTTTTGTAACCCCCATACTCATCAATATTAATCAAGAAGGATGCATGGTATTACCTCCATCAAGAGGGCCCGAACCTAGGTAAAACTTTGTGTCCCTTATCTCCCGTTACCATCAACCTCAGACGCACAGTTCGGGACCCCCTACCCGAGATCCATCGGTTTTGACACCGACACCCGCCGCAAAGCGAGCTTGGGAACGGAGGTCTGTGGCGCCGACCGCCGCCACGATTTCTCCGCGGCGCTCTAGTGTCAGCATCTTGTAGTACGTGATCTTGCGGCGCACCATGGCTTTCTAGCGAACTAGGGGACGCTTGATGCGGGCTAGGGGATCGAAAGGTGGGGGAATGGGCTGGAGAGGAGGTGTGGTTTTGGGGCAGTGGCTGGCGTAGGCCGAGCAGCGAAGGTTCTAGTGTGAATAGTAGTTCCGGTGACGACCGGTCAATCGGTTTTGACTGTACATCACTCTTGTCGCGTTCGCGTTGCACCCCGGCACGCTGGACCCTCCACGTCGCTCACCGAATGGAACACGCTTCGTCTTGCATTTTCGCTTACTTGTGGGATCTAGTTTAGAGCAAACCGACGTCCCTCCCCCTCCCCTGCCCACGTCATTTATACTACCACTCCCTCCGTTTTATGCAGAGTAAATAAAAACAGAGGGAGTATACTACGGATGAGGATCCCCTGACATGGCCGAACCCATTGAGTAACTGGCATGCGGGGCCTAGCAAGCATGGGGTCCGCCAGTAAGTGAATGAAAGGGAGGGTAAGGCAGGGATACCTACGTCAAAGGATCCACTTCCACTACTACTCCCTCCTTACATCTACAGGGCCTAATGCATTTTTTGAGGCTAACTTTGACCAAATGTTAGAGTAATAATATATGACATTCAACTTACACAAAGCATACGGTCAAATTCATATGTGAGAGGAGCTTCCAATGATATAATTTTCACATTATACATCTCATGTACTATTAATCTTGTCAATAGTCAATGGCGGTTTTGAAAAACGCATTAGAGCATGGTTAATAATATAGCCAGCCGATGGCTATAAGGAACTGACATGTCATCTATAGCCATCATCTATATGCACTCATACAGTATGTGGGATATAAGGTTGGCAATTTCCCACAAAAAAAGGTTGGCTAGTACTTTTTCCATCTCCTCTCTATCTCTTTCTTCATATTTATTGTATTTAATTAGGAATGTGTATATAGCTAGGCTCTTGCATGAGAGCTCACTCCCCTTACTTTTTCACGTCTCTCTCCTCCACATAGGCCCTATATAAATGGAAGGAGGAAGTACTATGAGCACTGCATACTCTACTACAGATGTTGTCAGTACTCCACTAGTACTATTGGACAGGGAGCTTAAAAAGTTACTATTGGACTGGCTATACGTGGCGAAATCCTAGTAGGAAGAGCATGCGCGAGAACAAGCGCATTCACGTGGTTGAAAACAAATTGCAAACCATGTCTGTTTGAATACAAATCTAGGAGTACGTACAAATCTAAAAATATTGATTGAGCGTTGTTCAATGTTGATATTTTTCTGTAAGTTTGATCAAAGTAGAGATACTTTGACTACACATAAAACTTATATGTAAACTAGAAACGATCGGAGGGAGTATGTTGTACGTTCAAGAGCGAAACAAACATTGAATACCCTTTATATATGATTTGTGGATGCTATGATCACCGGTTCAAAATTTTGAATCCGCCTTAGGTATCACACATGCACCCACTCGTTCTTTCTCGATTTCATCTCGGGGTCCAAAGATCGATTGAAAGAGGACTAGGGTGGGTATAATATGTTCGTTTCGCTTATGAACGTACAATATACTCCCTCTGATCCCCATAGACCCCGCCCCCCCCGCCGGTCATTTCTATCATAGAAATAGAGTAAACCTTTATCTCCTTACACGACACGCAATTGATCTCTCAACATCAATCGATCTCGTCAAGATGTGTCAGGGCATGAACCGAATGGGATGTCATAACTAAGATGGGAAGCGACACGTAGTGGAGGCAAAGTGAAACTTTAAACGAAATGTTTCTTTGTATGCATGTCGGACAAATTACAACATTGGAAATACAAGCATGGTCTAGGCCCACATGCGAATGATACTCGGCGGAATGTTCAAATGAGGCATGCGGGAGCGACACGCTCATCTTCGCTTTACACGGTCGGTTTCAGTGTGTCGAGGGTGGCGTTAGCGCTATGGCACGACCAGTAGATCAACACCCGGCTCATCGAGGATGCACAGGGCGCCGAAGTGCGCGCGCGCCGCGACGCGTCCGCTGAGTGGTGTAGCGCGGCCAACTGCATCCCCAGAACCTGAGACCATGCCAGGTCGTCTTGCTTTGCCAATGACATGTGGGGTCGCATGTGAGCAAAGGGCATCTCCAACGTTGCCATGACTGCAGCTGACTACCCGGGCACACCAAAAACCCTTGTCCCTCGCGTGGCGCCAACTGCCCGCATTCATGTCGTTCGTTCGTATGACGTCGTTAAGAGGCTCGGTGCCTGAGGAACCAACTCTGGCGACTTTAATGACGCACCCGGACGCTTGGCCTCACTGGAATGCGCTACTTAAAGTGGCAACGCACAGCTAACCTCCACACCATAGCACATCATCCTGCTACCTGGCACCACATCCGCCATGACCGCGAGCGTGAACGCTCTGCGGGAGAGCTTGTCTTCGGGGATGAAGCTTGAGGTCGCCGCCCTCACTCAAGTCACCGCTCATGACGCAATAGCGGCGTAGCCGGACGCGGACGCGGCCGCACAAGTGGTGGCCACGCTAGCGGCCGATGACGGGAGCACCGTCAACCACGCGTCCTACTTGCCGCCGTCCAACGTCCGGCACCGCCGAGGTCAGGGACTCCTCTGAGGATGAGTAGGGCATGGGAGGTGGCAGAGCATGGTGTGCCAACTGGCCGGTCCATTTCCCGTGTTCTACTCTTCCTCGCCGGACACCGCACCTTCACTTCACGGGTCTTGGACCCCGCCCCCATACATGGAGATCGCAGATGGAGGACGTCGGTCGCCGCCGTAGAATAGGTTTAGGGTTGGGTTTCTTTTATTTTTCTGTCCTATAAAAGATCGAAATGCAATGAAAATATGTCGTGTTTGCATTAATCTCGGCCGGTGTATATGAACTTTCACAATAATATAGTATATTGTAGGAGTAATAGCAACTAAGCCAACCTCCCAGCATATCACGCGGGAAAAGACCCGTGTGCGCCATTTTAGTCGGGATTACCGGACTACTAGTAGTAGTATCGATGGATCGCGTGAAGCACCAAGTTTTTTTCTTTAGGGGGCGAAGCACCTAGTTTAAAAGGAAAAAAGGTGGTGCACTCACAACACCCCTGTCGTGGTCGCATTGCACCCCACACATGTTCGGTCCTGCACACGGCTCACGCAAACGAAACACGCTTCAGCTTGCCTCTTCACTAACACGTGGGACTGCACTTGGAGAAACCGACCATGCGCCAAATTCCCCCCACCCACCACGCGAAAATCCTCCCCTCCCCCCAAAAAAATTCCCCCCAAATCCCAAATTCAACGCCCTTCGGCGAACTAGCCAATAATATTCCCCAAACCCCTCCCCCCATCCCCCTCCACTCCATTTGCTCCGCCAAAGCCGCCCTCCCTGTCGCGCCGATACATCGGCACCGCGGTTCATCGAGGGGGCGCACGGCTATCCTCTCGCTCCCATGGTACGCTCTCGTAGAGTGCCATCCTCTAGTCGCGCCGCCACTGTTGGCGATGTTCTTGTGGAGGCGCACGGCGGCCACTGGCAACGTTCGTGTGGAGACGCACGTCGGTCAAATTCTCCCACGGTATGCGCATTCTAGACTGAGGCCCCATGCATGTGGGTGTAGCGCTGAATGTTAGTTGATAGACGATGTTAATCTCATTGTTTTCCGAAGTAGTTTATAGTCAATATGTTCTTCTTAAGAAGTTTTCTTGCCCTGTTCTGCACTCAATCTGCTTAGCTGAGATGGCATGCCAAGCCCGATTAGTTGCTAAAATATCCTGCCATATATTTATTGTGACATAGATTGCCATGGTCTAGTAGCCAATCTGTTAGGTGAAATAGCTGTACACCGTTTTATACTCGATCTTTGTTGCTGCGATGGCCTTCGATAGTTCGATGGCTGTGTGCTCGGTCTCATTGACTGTTGAAACAACCTGCCATAATTTAGCACTCAAATCAATTTGCTGAATTAGCTTTACATATACCTCGTTACTTAGATCTGCTCATCCAAATATCTTGCCATAGCTTTAGACATCGACCTAGGTATTTTTTTTCTGGACTTCATAAAAAAGCATATATGTTTTTCCTGTAATATCTAGTAGAAGAACTAATTTGTATGTCTAACAAATGGACAGGACTTGGATAACTTCTGCTCGAAAATTCTTCGTTGCATATGTCGAGGGGGTTGAAAACTTCATGAACTTTATCAGAGCTGAGTATGGTGGTCCAAAATCAGATGTGCTCTGCCCATGTAGCAGTTGTGTGAATTCAGTTACAAGACCCCAGTCAACTGTGCAAAATCATCTACACTTGTATGGGATGTCGGTCACATATACTAGGTGGGTTCATCGTGGTGAAGCTGTGAACGTCAATGTTACTGACTACATGGAAGCAACAGATCACCATCTTGATCTGCTTGATGCTCAAGTGGAAGAGGAGGAGGAGGTGGTGATGGCAGAGCCAGTGAGTTTGACCAACATTGAAACAATGCTACGAAATGCTTGTGCATTTCGTGAACTTTCACCTGCAGAAGAAAAATGGTGGGCCCGCATGTTGAAACAATGCAACATGGTTGTCACCCCAGGAAATAAGCTGTCAGTATTCTCAGCTATGGTCACCTTTCTTCACATGAAGACATCTGAGCGGATGACCAACAAATCAATCAATGCAATGTTGACTGCTTTTCGCAAATCTTTCCCAGATGCGTCTGAGCTGCCACACACCTACAGTAAAATAAAGAATTTCCTTCATGCAGTTGGAATTGGATATGATATGATCCATGTTTGTAAGAATAATTGTGCTCTGTTCCGGAAGGATTATGCCAACTTAAGTGAATGCCCGAAATGCAAATCATCAAGATGGAAAGATGGCGATGCTGTGAAGAGGATTCCTCATAATGTTCTAAGACATTTTCCAATTACACCAAGATTGCAGAGGTTGTTTCATGACGCTGAAACAAGAGAGGATGTACTGTGGCATTCTAGGAACCAGGAGTACAGAGATCAGAATGTAATGAGACATCCATCTCATGGTAGTGAGTGGCAAAGCTTCAATCAGAAACACAAATAGTTTGCTGCTGACCCAAGAAACATTAGACCTAGCTTAGCTTCAGATGGATTTAACCCATGTGGCCAGTGCTTGTTATCCCTTACAACATGCCTCCAAATGTCTGCACCAAAGAATCAAACTACATGATGTCCTTGCTCATCCCAGGTCCAAAAAGTCCTAGAAAGGATTTTGATTTATTCATGGAGCCTCTTGTGGAGGAACTTCAATAGCTACGGAGGGGTGTTCTCACTCGAGACCTATATAGCAGCCCACCAGCTGATTTCTTTCTGCGTGCTATTATAATTTGGTGCATCTATGATTATCTGGCTTTGGGCACTATGTCAGGGCAAATGACACATGGTTACAATGCATGTGTTTGCTATGACAGGAATCCGCTGTCAAATGCAATACTTAGCAAGATCTGTTACATTAGACACCGCCGTTTCCTTGCCAAGGACAAGCCGCGTCCTACAAAATACTGAAGACATGTGTTCAATGCAAAGCATGAAAACCACGATGCGCCAAAGAGGCTCACCGCCGATGAGTTGCAAGTGGAATTAGAGAAGGTCGGGCATATTACACCAGGAAACCATCCTGGTGATGGTAGCGGGAAAAGGAAGCGTGTCAGCATAGAAGAGAGATTATTGTTTACCCGCAGGTCCACTTTGTGGGACTTGGAGTATTGAAAATATTTGGATTTGCGGAATAATCTTGATGTGATGCACATCGAGAAAAATATATGTGACAACATTATCGGCACACTTCTTAATATTGAAGGAAAGACGAAAAATACCTTAAAATCTAGGATTGATTTGACACACCTGGGTATCAGAAGGGATTTGCAGGTGCAAAATGAAGGTAAACCACGGGATATGGCACCAGTTGTGTACGTCTTGGACAAGGTAAAAAGAAAAGAATTCTGCGAGGTCCTGTCACGTGTGAGATTCCCACATGGATTTGCTTCCAATCCTGAAAGGAGAGTCAGTGCATATGGAAACAAGGTACAAGGGTTGAAAACTCATGACTGCCATGTCCTACTTCAAAGGGTTTTACTTGTTATCCTTAGAGGATTGGGCCGACCTGACTTATACAGAGCAGTTGTAGAGTTGGGACAATTCTTCAGGGAACTCTGCAGTAGAAATATCAGGATAGATGCTTTGGAGCGTCTTAGAGACAAGATACCAACTATCCTATGCGACCTTGAGAAGATATATCCTCCAGCCTTCTTTGATATGATGGTGCATTTGACTATTCATCTACCTGATGAGGCACTACTTAGAGGTCCAGTACAGTATGGCTGGATGTACCCTACTGAAAGGCGGCTAGGCACTTTCAAGGGCTATGTTACGAACAAAGCTAGACCTGAAGGTTCCGTTGCACAGGCCTACATTGCTACAGAAACGTTGACATTCTTCTCAAAATACATTAAAACAGTTGATCAGCTTAGCAAAGAGGTGGGTGAAAGACAATCCCAGGCTCAATGTTTTTGATTATTCTATTCGAGTTACAAGGAAGAGTCGACAAGAGGACAAACCTAAAGATTTGGACAAAATGGTTTGGTATGTGTTGAATAACTGTCCTGAGATACTACCTTATATCAAGTAAGTGCTAAGTACTGCAGCTTATACATCATAATCTACTAAACTTGCAGCACATTCTTATATATTTAGATGTTTGACGCGATCACTATGTTGTGCAACATCTACAAAAAGGAGTTACTTCCACAAAATCCAAGAAACATTGACAAATTGGTTATGGCAGGATTTGTGAAATGGTTCAAGAGCCATGTAAGCTTTTGAATTGCACTGACAGTTTTTTTAATATATTGAGTACATAAGATGATCAGCTTGTCTATTTTCTAAACATAGGTTAAGAAGATGCGGGAGGATGGGGAGGTAGTTGAGGATGCCCTTTACGCACTAGCAATGGGTCCTGATACTCGGGTAAGACATTATGAATCTTGCATTGTTAGAGATGTGCGCTACAACACCCTTGCACACGACGAAGGCAGGAAGACACAAAACAGTGCCATCATGAGCACGGATACGTACGACAGAGTGACAACTGAAATGTATGCTAACATAATAGACATTGTTCAGTTGCAGTATATCTCTAGTTTCGAGGATCATCGGTGTGTGGTTCTGTTGTGCTGTCGTTGGTATAACCTGTTTTTCAGGATCGCAAAACCCAGAGCTGGTGATTATTTCAAATCCATCAATGTCAAGGCGGCGTACCAGACCAACGAGCCTTTTATTTTGGCAAATCAAGCAACACAGATATTTTTCTTGGAAGACACATTTGCATGTAGCGATGACTGGAGAGTATTGTAGAGGTTTGAGTAGAGGAATTCGTTTAATGAAGTTGCACAACAAGATAATGCTTACACCACTCCTGATGTACAAGATTCCACAGATGTTCCTAATATCTTTGAGAACCATCACGTCAATGACGCTAACGAAAAGATTGCCTATCGTGTTGTGGACATACAAGAGTTGATCAAGAAGAAGCCAAGGTTCGAGGACATTGAGGATGAAGAAGAAGATGACACTCTGGGGAATTACGATTCAGACTGATACACATGGTGAAGATGTTGACGCTGCTGCTACGGATGATGATTAGATTGCTTTTGTCATATTTGCCTGTCAGAAGACGTTTTTTTATCTACTATGTGAAATTGTGTTTACTATGACAACTAAAACCTGATGAACGTGTTGTTTAGTATTTTGCTGTGAGAACATCACTTGTTATGTATGTTAATTTGTGTTTGGTGATTGTATGACGAGTAAAACATGATGACATTGTTGTTTAGTTGTACTCATATTTGGTTGTGAAACTTGAATTTGATGACATAGTTTGTTGTTGGATTGCAATTTGCTCGATGTCTTCGAATGGGAACAAAGCTGACCCGATAGGGCCTCTGCTAATTTATTTATTTATTACCAAAAGGGCCTCTGTTATTTATTTATTTATGAGAAAAGGGGGATAGCCCTGATTTCCATTAATAGAAATCATTATATGTTCACAACACTATGCCCAACCTGCTACACAGGTTTCATTCATTACTAGTTTCAGCAAAGTGCTCATGTCATAGCCACTCAATACATCATGAGTGCTACATACACTGCAAATAAAGAGGCAATCATCCTACAGAGCACTTCGATCTTGCCCATTATCTTCACAAGCTATTTCATCACCTCATTGATGTCAAGGTCGTTCAACAGCTGTTGCTTGGCCATGATCAGAGGAACTGCATCTTTAACCTTCTGCTATGCATCTTCCTCTTCTGCCATTCCTTCCGTTACTTGTCCAACACCCCAACCTGCTGGTATTGGGATTCCTCGTCTAACCAAATAATCAACGTAGTTGCATTCCCCCACATCAGTAACTTCCCAGAAATACAAATCACACGAATCTTCCCTTTTTTGCGCGAATCAAATTGGAAGATCATCAACCAAACTATTAAAAAATCAGCAACTGAAAGCAGCAGAAAAACACTTAAACATATTATTACCCCATGATTCGGACATTTGTAGAAGACTCGGCCAGGATTGAGGATTGTGGTTGAGACGCGACAGATGACTCTGCGTGATTTGCAGCAGTGGCACCACACCAACGGCAGCGGGGTGCGATGAGCAACTGACTGTGGTGCGTGTGCCGGCGGGGGTGTGATAAGACCCACATGTAATGGTACGGGTGGCGAGTTGGCGCATATCTGGTTGTTGCCTACTGAAGAGCAGGTGGACGAGCAGCCAGCGGACATGGTTGCTGCGGCCAGAGCTTCTGATGCTAGGCAGAGTAAGTAGAGAAGAGGAGAAGCGAACATTGGATATGTCAGTTTCATTAGTTGCAGAGTAGCATAGCACCATATATAGTCATAGTCTAGGTTTGGATTCGAACCAGCTACAGGAGCACGTCTCTTTTTTTTTCTAAAACTCAGCAACGTCTCTTTACTGGTACACTAGCTTGTTCTGTACGCCTTCTCAAGTCTTTGATTTTCTTTTTTTTTTGCGAGGAAGGAAGGAGGACAAAACTGAGAGTTCCTGGGACTCGAACCCAAGGCCTCTCGGTTGAAAACAAGGGTGCTAGTCACTTATGTGGCGAACATTCCCTTGGAGGAGGACGGCAGTCGAACGCATTTTCCTCGCAGTTTTAGTAGCGACGCAAGATCGAATGGTCGCAGTTTCGGGAATGTTACCAGGCAAACGAGCCCAGTTTTTCTTTTCTTCCTATATATAAAAAACTATGCTACTTGGTGTCGGCTTAGTCAACAAACGATTGTGCCAACCTTGACCGTTGGATTGACATTCAACGTCTGTCATGTTTCTTCAGTCTCGTCTTCCTCCATCCGCCAAAGCCAAACCAGCACCGGCGGGACCGCCTGCTCCCGCCTCCCACGGCTGGCTATGCTGCCGCACACGCATCGTGGCCACATCGCACCCTAAAACTCTACGCATCTTCCCCGGCTCATGTTCATCCCCATCCGAGGCCTCGCCATCGTCCTCCGCCTTGGTTTGCTCGCCGCGGTGCCGTCCTCCGGTGTTGTCAACATGGTCAACAACCGAGAGGAATAAGCAGATGATTGTGCATGGTGAGGATGACATTAGGGACCCAGCAGCGCGCGCAGTAATTTAGTTTTTCGGGACGGAGAACGGGAGAAGGGTATCAGCTGGGTTGTGTGGGGGCTGTGGCCCATCTAGCCTAGGATTTTATTTTATATGTTTAGCACATGACCAGCCCAGTTTGTTTTTTTCCTTTCTGAAATTGCTAGCCCAACTATTTTGTTTTTTGCAGAATAACCAACGTAGGCCTACTTGCTTTTCTACGCCCTGCTGGGCCGGAAATCTTTCAAGACGAGGAGGGGTGCATTTTGCCCAGAAATTGGGCTATAAGTAATAAGAAATGGGCTATAAGTAATAATAAATAGGTTGTAAAATGAAAAAATACAACAAATAGGCAATTAGTTCCAAAATACTTTTTTCTTTCGAATTTTGATATTTTAAATTTTATTGTTTTTGTGTGGGTAAAATTTCATTGGATTTAAATTAAAGTATATTTAGTTTTAAAATTAATTTGAATCTGGCTAGAAATTTTGGGCTGTATGCTGTTTGGGACAGATTTGGAGGCTGACCTGTGGGTCTACTAGATTGGCGTGTATGAAAGGCTTTATCAACTTAGTCCACAAACGATTCTAGCATCAGTGACCGTGGGATGTTAATCCAATGGCTGTGTTGCTTCTTCAATATCTGATCTTCTTGCTCCAGCCGCCCAAACCAGCGCCGGTGGTACTGCCTGCTCCCGCCTCTCGTGGCTAGCTGTGCTGCCACACAGGCCGCACTGCCCCACCCTACTTCATTGCTGGCTAGGCCATTCCTCTACTCACACACACCTCCTGTTATTTTCCGGCGATGGCAGCCGGATGAGTAAACCCTTGTACTCCCACCGCGTGGCAACCACTGCCGAGTCTTCCCCGGCTCCGTGTGGTTCCCTTCCTAGGCCTCGCCGTCGTCCGCCGCCCTTGTGCTCTCGGCGTGGCGTGGTCAATGTGGTCAACGAACGACATCCATCAGACGTGGACTGTACGTGAAGAGGCTGACAGCTGGGTCCACGACCGCACATAAGGAAATGCCTCCTTATTAAAATAATGATTCCTCCACCTGATATCTGGGACCCACCCAAAGGGCCTCTGTATTTCGTGAAAAAAACATGCCCCCGCTGACAGGTCGGACCCATCAGCTATATCTTCACACGCAAGGAAGTGCCTTCTTATTACGCACAAAAAATGAATACCCCCCTGCTAGCTGGGACCCACCATAGTAGGAGGCTAACTTGTGGGCCTACTAAGATGACGGGGACGGAGGGCTTTGTCAACTTAGTCAATATGAACGATTATAGCTCCAGTGACCGTACGATGTCCATCCAACAGCCGTAGTGCTTCTTCAACCTCTGATCTTCTTGCTCCAGCTGCCCAAACAAGCGTCGACCGTGCCGCTGGCTCCTGCCTCCCGTGTCCGGTTGTGCTGCCACCGCTGCCCATGCCATCCCTGTATACTCATCCACACCTCCTATTGTTCTTCGGCGATGGCAGCCTCACACCGTAGCCGAAGCAGTCAACCCACGTACTCCCCTCCGCGTGGGCATCCACCGGCGCGTCTTCCCCAGCTCCGCTTCGTCCCCTTCCTAGGACTTGCCATCGTCCACCGCCCTGGTGCTCTCGGGGCAACGTGGTCAATGTGGTCAAAGAATGACTTCCATAAAAAGAGTATTGTACGTTGAGAGGCTGACAGCTGGGTCCACGGCCACAGCAAGGAAGTGCCTCCTTATTATGCAGAAAATAATGATTCCTCCACCTGACAGCAGGGACCCACCAGACGGGCCACCGTATTTCACGAAAAAAACATTTCCCCTGACTGCTGGGACCCACCAGCTACATCTTCGCACGCAAGGAAGTGCCTGACGGTCGGGACCCACACGGTCAAAGCATAGCAGCGTTGTCATTCTGGTCGCGAACGTGTACGTGCAGAGGATCGGTCTGTCTGCAGGCTGCAGCGATGAACCGTGGACGTGTAAGGAAGGGTACATGTCATTTGTCATATAGAGGCGCACACGTAGCATGTACACGTACGTACAGCGGCCAGGGTGCAAGAAAGTAAATACGGCCACATACGTACATACGGGCGGGGTCTCGAATGCCTACTCGCGCATACGTATGGCCAGGGCCCGTGTACATGGCTGGGTCGGAACAGAGAAACCGCGTCGTCGTCGTGTTCATGGGAGGCAATGGAATGCGTCGTGTTCATTGGGAGGCAATGGAACGCGTGTTATTCATTGGGAGCCAACCGGCTTGGACGGAACAGCCGATGGAAACGAGGCATGTGGTATCGTAGAACGGAGTAAACGGCCTTGTGTTCGACCGGCCACGATAAAAACGGGATTCTGTTCACCGGGAGGGGTCTGGCGTACCGCAAAACGGAGGAAACGGACTTCCTATGGTCGAAACGGGGTCCTGTTGATCGGGAGGGGTGTGGCGTACCGCAAAATGGAGGAAACAGACTTGTGTTGGAGTGCTACGGTCGAAATGGGGGTCCTGTTCATCGGGAGGGGTGTGGCGTACCGCAAAACAGGACTCCATGGGATACTGTTTATCTCCACCATGACCTCCTCCAGCCTCCATGGGCTACTATTCATCCACCATCGACCTCCTCCAGCCTCCACCTACGACTGTTCATCCACGGGCTCCTGTTCATCCAGCCTCCAACGCTCGCTCCTCCACCGGCTACTGTTCAACCAGCCCTCTCCACGGGGTCCTGTTCAACCACCCCTCCACAGGCTACTGTTCATCCAGCCCTCCACTGGCTACTATTCAACCAGCCCTCCACGGGCTACTGTTCATCCAGCCCTCCACGGGCTACTGTTCAACCAGCCCTTCACCGGCTACTGTTCATCCAGCCCTCTACGGGGTCATGTTCATCTAGCCCTCCACGGGGTCCTGTTCATCCATCGGCTCGATCGATCAGGGTATTGTTCATCTAGCGGCAACGTCCTCTGCTACCATGGGTTCTTTTTCATCCAACCCCCACCAGGAACTATTCATCCAAACCCCCCAACAACGCTCACTATTCATCCAGAGGCATCATCGATCGGCTTCAGTTAGCAGCAGTAGCAAAGGAATCACTCGGGTTCAGTTAACAGCAAGGGATCGATCGATCGCTCGGGTTCAATAACGCGTAGCCTGCAGTGCAACCGCTCGGGTTCAATTAGAGCCCAATGCCTCGCTCGGGTTCAGTTAGAGCGCAACGCCTCGCACACACGCGCGTACGTATGAGAGAAACGTGCATCGCTCGGCCCCCGACCACCCAGCGTAACCGGGAACTCCCCCGATATTTTCCTCGCCCTTGCTTCTACCACGGTTTTCTCCGTCATGGACACCCCAAAGAATGTCATGCAGCTGCGTCCATTGTTGAGGAAATCGTTAACTGGTAACTGCTCGGTTGGCTGGCGAGTAGGGGATTAATAGGCTAATCGGCAAGTTAATCAGTCATTTAATCAATTGATCGGACGATTTATCAGTTTATCGGCTACTCGGTGACCCTATGAGTAGGGATTAATCGGCAAGTTAACTGGTTAATTGGATGAATTCTTGAACGGGGGCTGCGTCTCCGGCCCGCCCAAGATGAAAATCCCATTTTCCGTCATGATTTTTTGTCATAGAAGTAGGAGCCCACCACATCTATGATGATACCGGGTTTTGTCACAATTATCGTCATAGAAGTGTCATAAGCATGACAGACAAAAATTCCGTTCGGCCCAAAATGTATTGCTTGAGTTTATCCCTCTACATCATGTCATCTTGCTTAATGCGTTACTCCCTTCTTATGAACTTAATACTCTAGATGCATGTTGGATAGCGGTTAATGTGTGGAGTAATAGTAGTAGATGCAGAATCGTTTCGATCTACTTGACACGGACGTGATGCCTATATTCATGATCATTGCCTTTGATATCTTCATAACTACGCGCTTTTCTATCAATTGCTCGGCAGTAATTTGTTCACCCACCGTAATACATGATATCTTGAGAGAAGCCACTAGTGAAACCTATGGCCCCCTGGGTCTCTTTCCTATTATATTGCATCTCTTTTATTTACATCGCATCTCGTTTACTATTTTGCAATCTTTACTTTGCAATCTATACAACAAAAATACCAAAAATATTTACTTTACTATCTCTATTAGATCTCACTTTTGCGAGTGACCATGAAGGGATTGACAACCCCTTTATCCCGTTGGTTGCAAGGTTCTTGATTGTTTGTGCAGGTACTAGGTGACTTGTGTGTTGTCTCCTACTAGATTGATACCTTGGTTCTCAAAACTAAGGGAAATACTTACGCTACTTTTTTGCATCACCCTTTCCTCTTCAAGGGAAAACCAACGCATGCTTAAGAGGTAGCACGCCCCGACCCGCATGTTGTCGTTGCGTCGCCCCTTCGGGCCGTAGCGCCGCGGCACGCAGTTCACTTCGTCGTCTACGCGTATTGATTTCTGTGTGGTAGCGCCGCACCGCCTTCCCAGGCGTGGGAACGATCTTATACTTGCCCTACCCGTGGTTTATATAGATACTGAGGGGTCTAGGTTTACACGTATGTTGGCTATGTATATGGTAGATCATGGTATAGTCCACACCTAAATCTTGAAGTATGCGCCAAGTCTTCAGGAATCTTCCTTATACACGCCATGGGTCTTCAAGATATGGACCACTAGTGAACCTCCATGAGGGTCCTCAGCTTGTCCCACCTGGCCAGGAGACGGCATGGTGAGTACCCCCTAGTTTAGGGCACCATCACCCCTCCTCCGAGATGGCCGTGGAAAACTCATCAATGGTTGCACCCATCTGAGAGTTCACAATGCAAATGTTCTCAAGTGCATATAAGGAATTAAGAAGAGTACCAACATATTTTATACACAAACAACTCTAATGAAAAGGATCGAGGATGTTAACTGGGGGACGGGGTAAAAATGCGACTCAACATCTTTCTCGTTTTTTGCAACATGAAGCACACATTGGTGAACGAACGGATCATTTTGTTGACACCCTATAATAAATATTTATAGATATTGTCCTTGATTATCATTCCAATATGAAACTAGGTTGAGTAAGGGGCAAGGTTGGCCCAATATTTCTATGAGAATAACACTCCGTCAATTTGGGTGGAGAAAGACTTTGACAACCCAACTATAGACGTGCAATGATGTTTTGCCTTAACAATCTCTAAACCAACATCCTGGAGGTTACCGACTCTGCCGGAAGCATGGTTAGCTCGGGCACAAAGGTCTAGTCCCTACGATTAATCAAATAACAATAAAGAGCTATGATAAAAGCAATCTAGATATTTTGAGTATAGATGAAGATGAAATAAAAGTTGGGGTTCCGATAGCAATCTTAGCCTAGTCATTGGACATAAATGAAGTACACAAAGTAGCAGCGATGCCTAACTTTTAACTAAACAAAAACCCCAAAAAACACTACAAGGTTGATATACTTATATATGACTAAGGGGTGATGGACACGGGGTGTAAGTACACCCCAAGGCGTATTAAAACTCTACCGTAGGTCGTACAAGGCCTATGTGCCTAAATGGAGGTGATGTGACACCTTTTGACTCAGATTCTACAACAACTTCAGACCATTTTTGAGACAGAGTCATGCTCTAAAGGAATTGGAAGGTGAATCCAATTTGGTTGGAAAGTGCACGAGATAAACTTTTCAAAAAATAATAATCAGCCATTTTTGAGTATGGGTGCCAATGTTATCAACGTTTGAAGTCTAGGATGTCTGCGTATCGGGTATGTTGGTATAGTTCGAATATGAGTCCAAGACATGGGGACTTGGTCTCTAACTTCACTTGGGCCAAAAGTGACACGGGAGCACTTCTTGTACATCACCTAGTCATGTCCCTTTTGATTTTTCATCATTTCTTGATCTAGTGTAGTGGAAGTAATGGTAGGCGCGGTTGTATACATGGTAGTGAT
>NC_041380.1:254685082-254701219 GCF_002162155.2 Triticum dicoccoides
GCATTGGCCCCCTACCCCCACCATGCTTTCCCTGGTTAGTACATATATTGTTTGTATTTCACATTATCCTATTCATCTAGTCACACATTATTTAGCAATGTGAACGCCTCATGATCCACCAGTATAGATGTAGGTCTGGCACTGACATGTTAGTGTCACATTATTGTCTTGGTTAGCATAAGTGGAGAAATCTCCCATGACTCTAATGCATTTTAAAACTCTCTAAGAGTATTTCAGTTTGATTATCATGTGTTCCCCCTTGCACAGTAATTAGCCTTAACATTTGGAAGCTACTTTTCCAATTAGTTGTTCACTCTATGAATCAAGATATGTATTGTAGTAGTTAATACCCTTCCCTAGAGTAAATGCATTTCATTATTTTACTACCTAAAGGCAATGGAAGGTGTTAAGGTGGTTTTCACATGTTATTCAATACACATTAACATTTCTTATGAAGTCATTAATATTTCTTATGAAGTTCTCTCAAATTTAAATTTCTTTTGTACGTGCACATAGCGAGTCGTCGATGATTGAAAACACACAACCTTATGCCATGACTTTTGGATAACCCATAAGGTAAACATACCCAAAGTTATTAGCCGATCATCCTCACCCTAAAGGATGTTGTGCTTATATGCCATAGAAAAAGCAACATTTAACACCAGTCGGCTCCAGTCGCTGATGGCACCTAAAGGTGTAGATGTGTGATAATAAGACAAACATATGTCTTTCTGTTGCCGTGTCTCGGCATACTTACCTTTGCCATTTTTATCACGAAAATGTTTTTAAAAAGGATGTTTTTGGCTAAGCATGACAATGACAAATCAAAAAAATCATGGCAATTTATGTTGTCGTGAGGATGACAATTTAGTTTAGCAAGTACGACAAATTCTGATGAAAACTAAACATGGCGGATTTGCCATGCTTTCTGAAGGAAATTACCATCATCGCGACAACATAATATGCCTAAAAAGTTTTTTTGCCATGCTTAAAAATCTGACGTCAATGGTTTAAAATTCTTTTATTATATATGCTATATTGTGTGCACTTATGATAGATAGCTTCATAACTAACTTAACGATGTACGGTCATTTCTACTATATCTGTTTTTGAATGTAAGACATTTTGATAGTTCTTTGAATTGAACTGCCAAAGTGTCTTAGAGCATCTCCAGCCGTTCGGCCCCCCAGGACGTTGAAAAAACGCGTCTTGGGGGCAAGCCGGCGAGATTTTCGACGTGGGGGCGACTACGTTCCCAGTCGTCGCCCTCAGGTCGGCCCCATGGCAAAACGAATTCGGCGTTTTTTGGCACAAACTCGTCGAACTTCATCCAAACTCGGCGACATTCATTCAAATTTGTACAAAAAACAAATAAAAAAACAAACACGGCCTAGCTACGCCGGCCTCGCCGCGCCTCGCCGCCGTCCGACTTCTACATGCCTAGGCGCTTGTAGAAGTCGGTGTAGTCTCCGCCATCGTCGTTGTCGTTGTCCTCGTCCTCGCCCTACCACCCGCCGCCGACCCTGCTGCAGCCCTGTCCAGGGTCACCGACGCGGGATGGCCCGGCCTCCTCCTCGTCGCTGTCGAGGTAGAGGACGCCGTCCACCTCGCGGAAGGGGCGGCGGTGGCGCGCCTTGAGTTCCTCGAGGGAGCGGCGCTAGCGAGCCACCTGCTCGCAGACGTAGTTCTCCCACGCCCACCTCATGGCCGTCTCGTCGTCGGCGGCCATCGCGAGGTGCTCTGGCTTTACCAGGAGTAGGGGAGGCTCCGGCTCGGTTCTCGGCCGGACGAGGCGCATGCGACCGCCACGGCCTTCCTCGGGGATGATCAGGGCGCCGCTGCGGGTGCGGCGCCCTAGCGGGGACTCCCCTGCCGTGTCCCGTGGCTCGGGCTTGACGGCGAAGGCCGCCGACGAGCCCCCCGAGGAGGAGGAGGTCGTCGCGTCCGACAACCGCCGCGGCATCCACGAGATGCCACGGCGGCCAGAGAAGGACGGGGTGCAGGGGCGGGGGTACTCGAGGCGTGGCATGTTGCCGGCCTCGATGTAGTCGAGGACGTGCTCGAGGGTGCGGCCGGGCACCCCCGACCACTCACGTCGCCCTTCGGCGTTGTGGCGGCCACGAGGCACGACGCCGTTGTTGGAGGCGATCCGGCCGTCGCGGCGGCGGTCGAAGTAGATCATCCAGAACGCGATGTTGTCGGGGGAGTACGCCGGCGTTCGCCGCTGCTCCTCCGCCAGCGACGACCTAATGCGGGCGATCTCTGCCCGCTGGTCCGCCCCGATGGGAGCGGGTGGCACCGGCACGCCGCCGACGCTCAAACGCCACGCACTCGGCACTCTCATGTCCGGGGGAGCCGGGTAGTCTGCCTCAAAAAGGAGGCGCGCCTCCCACTCGTGGAGGTGGCGGCGACCGAAGCCGTTCTTCGCCGCGGAACCGCCTGGGTACCGTGCTGCCATTGCTCGTCGGCAGGGGGAGTGGAGTGTGCGAGCGGGGGGGAGGCGATGTGCTGCGGTGTGGTGTTCACCGGCGAGGCGGGCGGCTTTTATAGCCGAAGCTCGGGCGGTGGGAGGTGCATGCCAGGCGACGCGTGGCGGGCGGCCGTGGCGCCGGGCGACGCGACGCTTCACTGCGCGGCATCAATGGGCATGCTGACCGGCGCGCTGCATCGCGGCAGGCGCGGCATCAATGGAGGCGACGACGCGGCAACACGGCAGCTTTGGCATTGATTTCCGCGGGAAATGAGGCGATGTGGACGACGAAGCGGCACGTCGCTGACAGGGCGGGCCCATCACAGTTCGCGCCAAAAACGGTCCGTCCGGCGCCCCCAGGCGACCCCAGCGCGCCGGGTTCGAGTTGGGTACGCCGACGTCAATTTCGGCCCAATCCGACGAAAAACGGGCTCTTGAGACGCGACTGGTCCATTTTTCAGCGCCGACGCCGAAAAAGTGACCTGAGGAGGGCTGTTGGGGGCGCGGCCGGAGATGCTCTAATTTATTAGGTTCATCCACAAGATTTGTGGATTATTCCGTCTGTTAGACCCCAACCTTGGAAATATGATCACACTAAAATTTGTCTCATTTTAATAGACCCCAACCTTGGAAATATGGTCACACTAAAATTTGTCTCATTTTAATATGGATGACTTACATACTATATTAACTAGACAACGCCAGCATGTTGCTACAGGAGTTTTTAGCGATGAGTTTATAAATTTTTTTTGAACATATAGAGTAGTGACGCACCATATTCAACCAAGAGGTAAATGGTTGGTAAATGCATCTTATACTGTCTTGTGACATTCAAGTTTAATTTATTTATTGTTGAAAAATAAAATAAAATTAATGATGTGGCGGGCTTGCAAGTGGTGGAAAGTGAAAAGTTGAATGTTTGCATGACACCTGATGATGTGGATGATGTGCATGTGGTAGAAATTAAAAAGTGATACGTTGATTGGTTGCATGTGCTTAATGATGTGGATAATTTGCACATGCATTGCATTTAAATAGAAGATGACATATATGAGGCTGCCCGCAATGGAAGTATTATAGGTAATATCATACATGCCAACTAAGCAAGTTTGATGAAGTGACATATAATTAAATAAGGAAAGAGAGGCTTGAGTACCATATCATGATATCGTATCATATTAAATGATGTGTTACTTTGTGTCATGCATGGAGTCCTCTATGATACCAACTTATGATACTATGCATTAGGCTGGTCATAGTGGGGAGTAACTTAGACTAGTGTCATATGCAAGACTCTAAGTTAGTACCTTCATAGTGCAAAATAACATAGTACTAATGTCATATGTGGCCTCATTTAATAGCTTGTAGACTCATATTGTCTTGGAAAACGCTATGTTACAGTAACATATTATGTTACTACTTCTCATTAACTACTTGCCACATAAGCAAAAAATTCTCGAGGTGCGCTATGTTACTATCTAAGTTACTCCCACTATGACTAGCCTTAGGGATGTAGTATTATAGACTAGTATCATAGTATCATATGCATGATACTAGTATATGATACTCCCCATTACAATCAGCCTGAGGCATATGTGATGAGATAGATAAGCTGCATGCTAGTTGCTAAGATAAATAAGATAGCGAGGATAAACTTTTTAGGCATGTAGAATACACGGTCTAGAACTTAATTAGATCATCTTTGATTACGGTAATTTCTAGAATGCGGTCACTTAGGACATCTGTAAAGCGGACCCTTAAAACTAAGTTTAGACTGCAGTGTCCGAATCACTTTTGTCATCCAACAGAAGTCTTATATGTCCATGGAGCAGTTTGGACATACGGATTCCGACATCCTATCAACAAGCATGGAGGGCTTTGCGAGATTTGGACATCCGGCTTGAACAATTTCTCCATAAAATAATCCCAAACGGAGATGTCACACAGGAGCGTCGGCACCACCACAAGGGCAGCCACCATGGCCGCCTCTGTGCCGAAGCAGAAACTAGCACCGAGTGCGTAAGTTCTCAAAATCTTTGGAGTGGCTTGGATGTGAACTTCCTAAACAGTGATGCTGAACTTTGAGTACCCACATGTTCTGAAATACTCACCCCTTCACTAAATTTTAGTCACGAAAGACAACGATGGTCATGCACTGCTCTTGTCGTGGCTTAGCGGACCATCTAGCTCAGCTCGGAGATGAGATGATCACATCGAATGATGAAGAACTGTGGTTGATTCGATCCAAAGAATTGCGGACAGATCCTGCAGTTGCGGAGGCCCATGCTGCTCCGGACTTGCCTGAGTTGTCCTCACGCCCGGGCTCCACCCAAGTTCCTCCATCCGAACCTTCCTTCTCCTGCGCCACAGCAGCGGCTGGACTCGAGTCCCCAACTGGTGCTTGACCGCACCAGCCGCGAGATCCCGATCCGAGCTGAGTTACACGTCATCTCATCACCAGGTGGACGTGCCACACGAGTCACCAGGCGAGCAAGCCAGCGGGAGTGCTAGCCCAGTCCAGCACGGCTCCCTGCCGTCCGAGCTGTATCACGTCGGCTACGCCCACACGCGTCGTGCCCCCACAAACCATGCTGCGTGTCTCTGACGTGAAAGGGCCCACAGGTCCACAGACCCACACGTCATTGTCCAGAAGACGCTTTTGTTTTTTTCTCGTCGTCTCTATCGATCTCCTCCGCCTTCCTTTGGCCCCTTCCGTCTCGCGTCGGCCTCTTAACGGCCGCTCGGCCTCACGCCAGCGCCCGGCTATACTACCTTTCGCCCGCCCGTCTCCGCCTCCATGCAGCACCGCTCGCCGGCGGCGGCCACGGCCTCCGGAGCTGCCTCCACTGCGGCCGCCATGGAGCCAGGCGTCGGCGGCGTCGAGCCTGCGGTGACGCTCGACCAGGTGCCGCGCTGGAGCGACCCCGACCAGCGCCTGTACACGCCGTCCTCCTCGTCCGCTACCGCCGAAGCCGCGGACGGCGGATCCGAGCCCGCAGCGTCCACCTTCCTCTCCTTCTCCGACCCGCTCACCGGCGACGACGGCGGCGCCGCCGGTGGTGGCTGCGCGAGCGCCTCGCGCTTCCCCGTGGACCACGAGATCAACTCCAGGATCTACCTCTGGCGGGGACACCCCTGGAACATGGAGGTCGACGCCGTCGTCAACTCCACCAACGAGGTTGCGATTCTCTTCTTATGTCTCGCTGGGCATTGGAGAATGCTGGAACTGCGGTGCTAAGCTCGTGATTCTTCGGTTCGTGCAGAGCTTGGACGAGGCGCACAGTAGTCCCGGGCTGCACGCTGCAGCGGGTTCTGGGCTCGCGGAGGAATGCGCCACCTTGGTACGATTTTGGATGTCAGGACTGGGCAGTACAATTTTAGGGGGGGAATTTGTTCAATCACTGGAGATTGTGAAGTGACATGTTTTTACTGCTTGACGTTTTGCAGGGAGGGTGCCGAACTGGGATGGCAAAGATGACCAATGCATACGATCTTCCTGCGAGGTAGGCATTTAGTGACTCCGTCTCAGTTTTTCACATGGAAAATGAATGTAGTTTCCTTTTTTAGTAGAAAATGGAACATATGTCCTGTGCGAAATACTGTTGAAGCATGAAGTTACTTAGTTACAACATCTGTGTAGTTTTTTGTTTCACGATAAGACTTGTGGTCTGCTAGTCCTTATGATAAAGTCAAAGAAATTGATTCTGATCTACCAGAGCTATGACTCACGGGCGGTGGGCTGTCCGGCAACCACGTCGGACCAAACCCTAGCCACTCCAGTCTGCTCCGTTCTGTCCCCTAGCTCCTCTCTGGCGATCTCTGGCCTTCTCCAGCATGGCGGGCAGCGGATCTGAGTCCGGCAACTCTTTTTTTTTATAAAAGGAGGATGACCCCTGGCCTTTGCATTTGGGCGATGTATACGGCCACTCTATTAATTATTCTCACAAGACCTTACAAAGTCATCCAACAGTAAGACTAAAGCCGCCGTCTAAGCAACAAACTGTCGCTACATCTATCCAGTTGATGAAGGGGTGCATATAGCCTGGGCCTAATACCAAACAGACATCGCAGCCAAGCCTAACATCTAAGACCTGAGACCCCAACCTAGCCACTTGCCGGGTCTAGGGCACACACTGGCCCGGCGTGCTCTCAGAGGCCGCCGCCGCCAACTGCCACCGCTCCATCTTCAGAACTGCACTGATGCATCAACCTTGCTCGGTCCAGCTATCGTCGACGCCACCACGGCGCCCAACGGCACCTCCTCCCTGCGTGCAAACAGCTGTACACGTCGCGGTCGCCACTGATACACCTCAGCGCCATGCTGCCACGTACCACCAGCCGACGCAGCTTGAAGCCCTTGGAGGATCTGTCGTGCGTAGCACCTGCCGACCAGGCATGACCAAGCGTAGCACCTGTTGGTCAGGCATAACTTGACATCTCCACCGAAGCTCCGTGCAAGACGAAGCCGCTCGACCTCCTGCCTCTGACTTCCAGCGCTGCTCCACAAAACGACGCTCCCAAGAGAGAAACGACACCGCAGTGCCGCCATCGTCCGGTCTGGAACACCAGATCCTCGGGTTTCCCCCGAAGCAATACGAGTGGGTCGACGGAAGTCACATGACGATGCCTTCATCAAGGTAACGACGTGGAATGCCGCCATCGCCTGCCGTCGGCTCGGTTTCACCGGCAACTACGTCTCCCCGACTCGCAGCTGGTGCCAGATGACGGATCCCGAGATCCGAACACCCAGCCTCAGGCCGACCACCTCTGACGGAAGAGATGACCACCACCGCCGGCTTCACCGGTCAGAACAGATCTGATCGGAGGTGCCGCCAATGAGACTACCAGGCCCTTCACGCCGCCGCCGCCGATCTGAGGACAACATGCACGCCACCGCAGCCAAGCCGGCCGCCGCCAACTGCAGCCGCCGCCGTCGCCCGAAGGGCCATCCGCAGCGCCTACAGCCCTGACCCGCCGCGCCAAGCCGTCGCCTGCCGCCATCCGCCGCGCCGCAGATCCCAGATCGGTCGCGCCACCACACGCCTTGGGGTCCGCCCCACCCCGGGGACGCGCGAGAGAGGAGATCCCCCGCCACCGCCGTCGGCCCCCGGGCTAAGAAGGCGGCGGAGGGAGGAGAGGAGGGAGGAGAGGAGGGAGTTTGCGGCGGCGGCGGCTAGGTTTTTGGCCACCCGAGTCGCCCTAGGGGGATGACGACGCGGGTCGCTAGGCCTAGGGGTTGGACGCGAGTCCGGCAACTCTGGATCCGTCGACTAGGCCTTCGCCCCATGCGGAGACAAGGAGTTAGCCGTCCGGCCTGTCGATTCCGGGAGGAAACCCAAGCTTCGTTGTCGGAATCGCTCTGGCGGGAATCCTGCGTCAGTGGTGCGCAAGTGGGCTTGGGTCCGGCGGCTCAAGGTGCGTGACCGCAGGGGAATCGGAGGTGGCGAGCAGCAGCTGGAGGTACCGGCGCGCCCAACCGAACGGCACAGGGCTTGCAGCGCAACCCCTTCGGTGGAGCCTCATCCCTACGACGTCGGGCTCCGACTCCGAGGTTAATGCCGCCAGACGTCACGACCACGGATGCGTCGAGGAGCGGCGTGCCCGCCGTGTGAGGGAGAAGTTGCGCCACGCACTGCGAAGGCTGTCGCATGCCATGGAGGACAATAGTGCGGAGGGCACCGCCTTCCGTTCCCCCATCCTGGCGAAGCGACAAGCCTGGATGGCGCGTGCCCTCACACTGGAGCAAACCCGGGTAGTCTGTGCCCTCGCCGGACTGCCCCCCAAAGAGGAGGAGGCCGGTGACGCATCTGACAGCCCCGACGGTGAGCGGATCCGGCTTGCCATATTGCGTCTTCGACCGCTGCTTCCTCGACGAAACGACAAGCCTGGACGGCGCGTGCCCTCGCACTGGAGCAAACCCGGGTAGTCTGTGCCCTTGCGGGACTGCCCCCCAAAGAGGAGGAGGCCGGTGACGCATCTAACAGCCCCGACAGTGAGCGGATCCGGCTCGCCATATTGCGTCTTCGACCGCTGCTTCCTCGATGAAGATGGCAAGGGCAAGGGCGGCTGTGGGTCAACTTCCTCCATAGCCATATTTCATAGCTAGTAGAACATGCCAGTTTTTGGTAGTTCGATGGCATGTATGAGAAATCCCCTATGCTATGTGTGTTGATATAGATGAACTACATATGTTGTTTTTAACGTTGCATGAGGATTGTATGGAATTGAGGGTTTTGGAATTAGGGGCACGGCTGTGGATGCAGACATTTGAGGGGTGACCGGGCGCTGTCCGCGGACGTGTCTGGGCCCCTCCGCAGATGTATAGGGGGTCACATTTGCGAGTTGCGGTTGTAGATGCTTGTAGGTGGTATCTCTATATTGGAGTTCATTGACTGTCAGTCATCAGCTTTATATGACGAAGTTTTTATGATAAGCGTTGTTGTTGAACTCGCATAACCCGAAAAGTTGAAATCTACTATGGAGTTTGGAACGAATCCTAGTTATGGGAAATATGCAATTTATGGGAAAGGTGTTACTAATTTGAGTATTCTTGTTTGATACTTGGAAAGTCATCCTGATCCATTTCATCATTACTGATTGAAAAATGTATGTATTGTTGCTTATACTGAAATGTATATGTCAATTGATTATGCAGGAAGGTCATCCATACAGTGGGACCCAAATATGCTGTCAAATATCACACAGCTGCGGAAAATGCACTTAGTCATTGCTACCGGTCATGTTTGGAACTACTCATTGAGAACGGCCTTGAAAGGTACTTGCCGCATTTGTGGGCCAAAATGAAAGATTTCATCGTTAGATGTTGTTATTGTTTCTCACTTAACAAGTGATCTCAGGTGTTTTAAGCTATGCAATCTGAAATTGACACATCTTGTTACTTATTCATTTCATTTCGTTAGCATCGCAATGGGTTGCATATACACGGAAGCTAAAAACTATCCTCGTGAACCAGCTGCCCATGTGGCAATACGTGAGTTCTTTCATTCTGTTCTCTTTACTTTTGGTATTTATTACTTATATTTGTTACTCCCCCCGTTCCATTACATAATACTTGTCGTGGCATGACAAGTATTATGGAACAGAGGGAGTACTATGCAAGAAAATATTTTATACTAAAAAGAAGTTTTCAACCGATTTTCACTTCATATATTGTTCCCACTTCTTTTTTCCACGTGGAGGTGAAATGATGAGTGGCAGAAAGTGAAAGAACTTATTTGTGAATTGCTCAAAGAAATGATTGTACCGTAGTCACTCTGCAAATATTTTATATCTTTTGGGTTTATTCTGCACAAACTCACTTTATTCTTCAGGGACTGTTAGACGTTTTCTGGAGAAACAGAAAGGCAAGATAGCTGGTCTTATTTTTTGTATTACATCATCATCTGATACAGAGATATACAAAAGGTACTTGCTGAAGCCCAAAATTTATTTTATTTTTTCTTGCATTTGCTAACGGTAAGCATTATGTAGATTGCTTCCGCTATATTTCCCTCGGGACAAGCAAGAGGAAGAGACTGCGGTATCAAAACTTCCAGCTGATGTCGGGGATGAGAATGGTGAAACTGTAATAGATGAAAGGAAAATAAGAATAAGACCATTGCCTGCTGGTGCAGCAGATAGAACAGTGGCTACAGCTCCTCTTGATCTTCCTCTTGAGTCTGGATTGGCATCAAGGTGAATGTTAGAAGTTTAACATCTTCCTAGACTCTTCAATCACTGGTAGAAATACACATACGCTGTATGCAATTGATAGATTTGCAGTTGATATGTGGTAATCTGAAATTCTGAATGCTATCTATGTGCTGATGCTGATTCATAACTTAGGGCATTATGCATCATTGTTGGTCTTAGGCAGCCTAAAATTGACCTATTCATCTTACTTTGACTTGCCTTTTTTTTTATTGAAAAACTATCTTTAGTGTAGTCCTTCATATGGATGAGACATTGCTCTTTTTTCTCGTACTGGATTTTTTCCACCTTGAATTAGTCAGTTCTGGGTTATTTACCTTCTTACTTTATCATAAAGATGACTGCAATGTCTATTTTATTGATTACATTGTCCGTATGGAACGCCTATGCGCGCAGGCAATTCCTAAGCGAGCCAGGCGCTAGGCATGTGGAAAAACGCACAATTTATGCAAGCGCCTTTTCCCCCCTTGGATTACATATTATAACCTATCTTCAAAAGGACATTGTCTAATCACAGCACTGTTAAATTAATTTTATCTGATTTATTCAGCAGGAGTACATTCAAACTGGATTCATATTTGGACCCTTCATTTATGTCATTAATTAAAGACCCGGATCTGCGGCGCAAGGAGCAGTGGGAAAAATCTTCTCAAGCTCAAAAGGGATTTAATTATGCTAGGTTGCTTGGATATGGTGATATAGGTTTCCCTCCATTGTCTGCTGCTGAGGAATATTCACTTCATTCACGATACCTTGCGAAAGCAAATTCCCTTAATCTTTCAGAGATTGCTGAGATGAAAATAATGTATGCAACTGATGTTATAACAAGGGGTTATTTTACTTCTTGCAGTGTGCATATGATTACTTTTTCTTCAGACTGTTTTGTTGCCTGCAGTCTGATGCTCTCTACAATTGCAGTTATCGTGGCGGAGTTGATAGTGAAGGGCGCCCAGTTATGGTTGTTGTTGGTGCGCACTTTCTTCTCCGCTGCCTGGATCTTGAACGGTTTGTTCTACATGTAGTGAAGGTAATCATACAATTGAAATAAATGTTGCCTAACAGAACTTCTGCAGCCACAGTTCATGTGTTGTGTCATGTACCAATGCCAAATTATCTTCTTGCATATGTCCTCAAGTCCTGGACTGCTGTTGTTTGCAGATACTTGAATGATATTGTTTGTGAAGGTAGGGCTAGGAAGTTAGCTTAGCCAAAGTATAGGGTTTGCTGTGCTCTCTGTATTTCTTAAATGTAATATCTAGTTTCTAGTGTATTTTATGCTTTTCATATCTGGTTGTACATTTGCATTGGCAGCAAGCACGCAAGAATGATGCTCCAAAATGTCTGGTTTAAATTTCAAACTCACATGAAGGCAATCAATCCAAGTAATTCTGTTATTTTAAAGTCTTGGTATAATGAATTTACGAAACTGTGAGATGATTCTGCACAAATATATATGAAAACAAGAAAACATACAGAAAAGGCACCAAGAATGTTTGGATGGGTCTACAGGGAGTACTTGTTTAATATTACCTCTGTACCAAATAGCCTACCAAAACGTCTTATATTTTGGTACGGAGGTAGTATTATATTGCAGAAGTTATGTATATGCTTCCTAAGATTTTCTGTGGTTTTCTCCTAGTACATAATTCATGATCTTTATTTTATTATTATGTCTTTTATTTTGCCAACCATAGAAAAGAGAACCAAAATAAGGCATAAAAGGTGAATTAGCTTCAATCTAAAAGTAACATCCTTCCTCTTTGCAGGAGTTTGAACCTTTGATTCAGAAGCCATATACTATTGTCTATCTCCACTCGGCAGCATCATTACAACCGTAAGTGTTTGATACAAAGAAATGTCTACTTGATCCCCTGAGGTTTGGAGCCGGGAGAACCTGACCTATTCCAAAGGTTAATGGGCTGGTTATTTATCTGGTTTATAACCTCATGGAGTTATGTTATCACAGCTACTCCCTCCGTCCCATAATATAAGAACGTTTTTGACACTACACTAGTGTAAAAAATGCTCTTATATTATGGGACAGAGGGAGTACAAACTAGTGGGGGTCAAGTAGACCATTTCTGCTGCTAAACATTCACCGTAGACTGATTAAAATTTGATATTCGTTCTTACTCTTAACCCATCCGTGCTGTGATGTAAGGAGTTTTCTTAATCCATTTCCAGGCAACCAGATTTAGGATTCATGAAACGGATACAACAACTATTAGGTCGGAAACACCAGCGAAACCTTCATGTCGGTATCTTCGTTGTGCTCACTATGTAACATATTTATCTCTTAATAAGTTAGGTCTTCTGACAATTTTCACTCTATCAGGGGATTTATATACTCCACCCAACCTTGGGGTTGAGAACAGCTATTCTGGGGATGCAGCTTTTGATTGATGGAGAGGTACCTCCCAGTTCACACCGTACTGATATTCCTTTTTAATCGTATAAGGTGTTGCTTAAGGTTTGTCATCCTCTTTTTTTGATTAGGTATGGAAGAAAGTTGTGTATGTTGACAGGCTGGTGCAATTGTTCAGATATGTACCACGCGAACAATTAACTATCCCAGATTTTGTATTTCAGTAAGTAGCCTTACGCAAATCCTTCCAACTTTTAGGACGTTTGCAGGGAACTAGAAGAGATTGTGTACTTATGAGTTTAATCCTACAGGCATGATTTGGAGGTGAATGGTGGTAGGGGCATGATTGTGGACCCAAGAACAAAACATATCTATCAGAGACCATCTGGCTGATTCATGTCATTTATGCAGTCCAAAGCTCATACTTGTTGCTTGTGCAAGTCTTTGTATAATTACTCCTTTGTTGATATTTCTCGTTTTCCTTTGTATCTAATTTAGGTGTTCTATTCCTTTCATTCGTTCCTCAGCCTTCAGGGAAGGGGATTATTGTTTGTATATGTTAATTTCTACAGCTGAATAAAAGTGGCGTCTCAGTGCTCGTCAGTTTAAGTTCCACCAGACCGGGCATTCGTCTAGTAGCATAAAATATGCTACTCTCTCCTATCCAACATAAGTGACCCAGTTTTGAACTAAGCTTAGTTCAACCTTATTTGTGTCGTTCAACCTTAGTTCAAAACTGTGACACTTATTATGGATCCAAGGGAGTAAGCTAAAATTGTGTCAGTCTTTCTGCAGTCTCGTCACAATTGTGTATTTGTGTGCCTGAAGCGTATTTAAAATTGGGAAAAGGATGTTGATGGGCTGACCGATCTGGTGTCGTGCCGGTCGCACACTGAATGTCGGATTGAAACCAGATCGTGTGCCTTTTTTTTTTGAAAGGAGCACACAACATTCCATGAACTTTTTTTTTTTGAGATAAAGCATTCCATTAACTTAACGTGCATATCGCCAGCAAGATACAAATCCAGGGAATTGACCCAGGCAGGTTTCTATGTAACCCTTCCCGTACTGGCACTATGCACAGCTAAAGTGCACGCTACTTTTTTACAATCTCCACTACAGTGTTCAACACCTGCAATATTTAAGCCCACCATGCGCAGCTAAAGTATGGGCTCTCTTTGTTACAATCTCTACTACAATGATCAACACTTACCACATTTAAGCCCACATGCATTTAAGCCCACACACATTTGAAATTTAACATCCTAGAATAAAGAGCCTAGTGCTGAAAGATCATAATTTGTAGCAGAACGGCTTGGTCATTTCTAATAGCAAATTTGCTTCAGTAAATGACATGTCTGTATTTATCTTCAGGGTTTCAATAGGAGGTGACTTCCATTTTTGCTCCATCTTCTTGTTTGGTTCATTCTTGTGTGACCTGGCCAACATAAAATTAAGTAAATGATACATAATAGATGATGATGATGATGATGATGATGATATTTCAGGAATGGTTCTCGTAGTGTCACCATTATTTACTCTTTATTTCTTTCATGCCAGCCACAATAAGAAACAAACTTTATTACATTCTTCCTCATTGAGTTTAAAGATACCAGCCTATAGTATCTGGCACTACCTATATAGAATCAACACATCTCATATATTTGCAATGAGCATAAAATATTTCATAGTACACTCTTTCACATGTTTATGTTACTTACCGCACTTTATGTATTGGAGAGTTACACTTGGTGAAACTATGAACCCTAGTCCAATTTTTAACATAAGAATCATCTTTCAACAATTTTTACATGCACTTTTATTTTATTACAAAAATATAAAAAAAAATCTACCACCGCATCTTTTAATTGCCTTGTGCAACTAGCAAGCTTGACACCCTTCAAGACTGTTGGGGATACAAATGAAGTTTATTTGTGTTGTAGAACATTACCACTATTATAGGACGAGTGAATTGCAGAAAACCACCACATTGAAGCGTCGTGTTGCAGAAAAGACTTTTCTACGAATTTGTGCCAGAAAACACTGAATTTTGTCCTAATCATTTGCAGAAACCACCTAACCTTCTGTTCGAGCATTTTAACCTCTCTTATGACATGTGGATCCCGCATTTGCTGACGTGGCATAACGTTTCATGGTAGATGCCGTTAGACTGGTATTTTTCCAAAAAGAACCTTCCTCCCAATCCCTCCCCTACCCAATCCATATTGTCACCGAGCTTCCCTCCTCGCGCCAGCTGATGTTGTCGCCGGCGGCGTGCATGCAGGGACATGGCAAAGTGCGCCAGAGAGCGATGTCGGAGACGTGGAGCAGCTGCTCCGGCTGGGCCACCGGACCTCGCGCTAGTCTGCCGCGAGCAAGTCATCCGGGAGCGGCGGCGGGGCTCGTCTACGCAGCCGCTTGGTGTGGCGACCTGCCGGAGCTGCAGGACGCCTGCACCCTCCTCACCGCCAAGTTCGGCAGAGCTGCTCCGGCTGGGCCACCGGACCTCGCGCTAGTCCGCCGCGAGCAGGTCATCCGGGAGCGGCGACGGGGCTCGTCTACGCAGCCGCCTGGTGTGGCGACCTGCCGGAGCTGCAGGACGCCTGCGCCCTCCTCGCCGCCAAGTTCGGCAGAGCTGCAGCGCCAGAGCCCCACTTCGCGGCGCCGCCGGAGACCCACTTTGCACCACCGCCAAGTCCCTGCATCCCCGCGCGCCACCAACCTACGACGGGGCTCGCACCAACCTCCCGGCTGCCCCCGCCTGCTTGCGCCTTGGCTGCCTCCTCCCGGTGGCGCCAGGAGTTTCGTTAGGCCAGGGGAGGGCGTGGCGGCGGTAGGTGACGCTGGGGGGAGGGTGGACGACGGCGCAAGGTGGTGCTGGGGTCCGGTGGCGCCAGGAGTTGCGTCAGGCCGGGGGAGGGCGTGGCGGCGGCGGGTGAGGCTGGGGGGAGGGTGGCCAGCGGCGGGAGGTGGTCAGGTGGATTGGGAAGAGGTGGTCGGGAGGATTGGGTGGAGGTGCTGTGGCAAATAGTTCTGCTGCTCTGCTCGGCTGCTGTGTCAGCCCAAATCCATGGAGGGAGTTGATTGCTTTTTGTTTTCTGATTGAAGGATGTTCCTGTAAAACTACAGGGACTGATTTGTAAATCCAGAAAATCCCTCATCTAACGTCGTCTACCACGAAATGTTGGGCCACATCATCAAATACGGGACTCACATGTCGTAATAGAGGTTAAAATGCCCGAATAGAAGGTTAGGTGGTTTTTGCAAATGATTTGGATAAAAATCAGTTTTTTCTAGCATAAATTTGTAGAAAAGTCTTTTCTGTAACACGACGCTTCAATGTGGTGGTTTTCTGCAATTCACTCATTATAGGACACATTAAACTCGTCGGTTTGATACCTCCGTTTATTACCGAGGGATAACTTGCTACGTACTACAAACTTTTGTGAGGCAACCAGAGTTTTCACTTTTTTTTGAGGGTACCAGAGTTTTCACTTGCATGGTTTGAGGTGCGGGGTTGTGAAGATAGAGGAGAGAAGCCGATGCTGGCTACACCGCAGAATCTCCAGGTCAACCACCCGTGTAGCCACAA
>NC_041380.1:254701414-254743867 GCF_002162155.2 Triticum dicoccoides
CCCTCCCTTTGATGGTGGGTGGAAGACGCGTGAGAGGATAAGTAAGAAAAGTTGGGCGGCAAGTGGGCCTGACTAGAGCACGTGGCTTGCGTAGGGGAGTGGCTGCACGAGTAAGCGACCCTGCCGGCCGCCTGATTTCAGTTATTCCCTTAAGTTCGTTGGTTTGTAGCAATATATAGACACTGGGAATGTTTTCTTCTTTTGAAGATCTGGCTCTTTCTTAGTATTGCGCAAACATGGGTTGCATGTGAAAAGACGTGCAAAATCGAAAAACTCCATGGCCCCATACCAATGTTAATGAGTCAGTGCATGTAAACTTAACTATGTGCCCTTAGGTAGACCCTTTTTTGCGTGGGTGCTGGACCCTGGTATTTAGTGGCTCCCGCAAGAAACCGTTATTTGGCACATAAGGCGCATGAGCTATATCTCGCTTATAGCGAGACAGAAGGAGCTCTAGCCTGAAGCGTCCACGGTAACGGGCTGGCCCATTAGGGTGAACTGAAATGAAATAGAAAAGAGGAAAAGAGAGGAAGCAAGAATCAAACCGTGGTCTCCTGCATGTTAGGTCGCGCTGCAATCCACCAGGTCATGGACAGATTCTTCTTAACTAGTAGGTTGCGATCAACTGGACGGAGAAAAGAGCCGATTTCTCCACTAGTTATTCGGTTTTATTCTTTCTATTTTTTTATCAATTTTCTTCATACTTTATTGGTTTTCACTGTTTTTTTTCTTTTCTTTATTTTATTATTTGTTTTTCTTTTGTTATCGGTTTCCTCTGTTTTATCTCGGTTTTCACTGTTTTTTCTTTTCTTTCTTTTTTCTTTGTTTTTCTTTTGGTATCGGTTTCCTCTGTTTTATCTCGGTTTTCACTGTTTTTCTATCCACATTTTTTATATATATTTAACACATTTTTATAATTCATGTTTGACATTTTTCAAATGCCTGATTAACATTGTCCAAAACAATATTAACATTTTTTCAATACTTGGTCAACATTTTTTCTATACATATTTAATATTTTTAAAATACTTGATTAACATCTTTCAAATACAAGTTTAACATTTCTTAGTACATTGTCAATATATTTCTATACACATTTAATATTTTTCAAAGGCTTGATTAACATTTTTTAAATACATGTTTAATTTTTTTCAAATGCTTGGATTATTTTTTTAAATACATGTTCAAAAACTTTCACACACACTGAACTTTTTGTATACATTTTTAGTATACATGAGAACCATTTTCTGTAAACACATTTAAAAAAAATGTTTGGTTAACATTTTTGTTGAAATATTTTATGTAAAATGTTCTTTGTAGTATATTCATTTAGAATATTTGGAAGTATATTCGAAAGTAGAAAAAGGAAGAAAAACCAAAAAAACATGAAAAAAATGAAGTTATGGCCTCCTGCGCGCCTCTGCCGATCCAACTCACGATCTGCTTAATGCGAGGCCAACCTCGGTCTCGCTAGAACAGAAGTATAGCCACGCCCCACTTAAGGCAATATTTGATGTTGGGCTAGGCCCATTACTTATTATTTTGCAGCACATAACCTTCTGTTCCCCTAAAAAAATACATAACCTTCTGTTGTCTCTTCTTCTTGCTCTCACCTTTTGATTTTGGGAACCTTCTAGAATGTTTCCTTGTTTTTTTCAAGCTATTTTTACTTCTATTTTTGGCGAGTTTCTTATTCAGTTTTTTTGAACTTTATATTTTTCATTTTATTCTTAAAAAATGTACATTTTTAAAATTTTGGGAGCTTTTAAATTCGGAGCACTTTTTCCATATGCATGAACTTTTTTCAAATTCTTGTTATTTTAAATTCATGAAATGTTTTCAAATGCGAACTTTTTCAAATTCATGAATGCCCTTTAATAAATTAGCGAACATTTTAAAAATTCATGATTATTTTTTGAATTCTTTATAATGTTTTGGAGTTGGGGTAGCATCAATTGAGGAGAAGCTTGTCCAACATCGTTTGAGATGGTTTGGGCATATTCAGCGCAGGCCTCCAGAAGCTCCAGTGCATAGCGGACGGCTAAAGCGTGCGGAGAATGTTAAGAGAGGGCAGGGTCGACCGATTTTGATATGGGAGGAGTCCGTTAAGAGAGACCTGAAGGATTGGAGTATCGACAAAGAGCTAGCTATGGACAGGGGTGCGTGGAAGCTTGCTATCCATGTGCCAGAGCCATGAGTTGGTTGTGAGATCTTATGGGTTTCACCTCTAGCCTACCCCAACTTGCTTGGGACTAAAGGCTTTGTTGTTGTTGTTGTTGTTGTTTATAATGTTTTGAATTCATGAACATTTTTACACATTCATCATTTTTCTAATTCACCAACTTTTCCATATCTATACTCATTTTTTTAGTTTTAAAACTTGTAACCAGTTTTACCACTAAACAACAAATGAGCGGAAGAAAAATGAGAAAAGAAGAACGAACAAGCGGGGTAGCAACACCCGAGTGAGCATTGGGTCGTGGCCCATGAGAGGAGTTGATGAGTCTTATTTTTACACTCCTCTAACCTGAGTTTAAATCGAGATATTTGCTTCAATATAGCTACTAATGAATAATGAATGCAAATAATTTCAAATATCCATTTTTAAAATATATATATATATATATATATATATATATATATATATATATATATATATATATATATATATATATATATATATATATATATATATATATATATATATATTCCACAGAAAATGGGCTATTTGTGGACGAAAACTAGCCAATACATGGAATGAAGTAGAGTGGAGATAGAGGAGATCAAGTGAAAGATGCATAAGAGTAAACATAGCAAAAGGCAGTCTTTCATATGATCGCACCCGCTCGTATCGGCAATCGTATGGTGTGGCACCGAGGCATCTAATCCACCTAAATAATCTTTATGAAGGGGCCGATGCCAAATGAATAACAGAACATCGCAGAACAAGCCAGTTTTTGTCATGCTCACCATAGCCATCTCCATCAACCGTAGCCGTTGTCATTTCCCATCTCCATAGACACAACCTTCATCACCACCATAGTTCTCAGTAATCTAGTTATACTTGTAGTCATGTATTGTACGACATATTATCAATCATTATATCTTCATGGCGTGTTCTTAGATATGTGTTTTTTTAGTGATCTGATCTCCATGTGTGAGTAGTTCGGCAAGGTCATGGGTTGAGGCAAGGGCCTTGTAGCCCGATGTATTTGTTGGAGGGATCAATGGAAGTACTTAATAAACTTCTTGTATGTGTAACATAAAATTGTTCTGTAGTTGTCTCTTGTCTCGTTCGCATTCTTCATCCCTGCAGGTACCCATGATCATGGAGAACGAGCCACAGAGAGACTAAGAGCAGTGAGACCGTAAAGCGTTATTCTGAACACTAGTGGCAGAAAGGTTTAGTATAGTAACACGGATCTTATCCTTGGGGATTCATGAAGTGTAGTCATTAAGTGCCCTTTAGTCTGATAATTGCAATCTTTATTATCGAGACAACCCCACGCGACAGATAGGGCCTTCGGTTGGACACCTGACTCTTGATGCAGAACACATGCTGCTCAAGACGTAATTTTGACACTTCCCCCACTTTGATACGTAACAAGCATATCTTGATGGATGACTTCCAGAGCATAAATGAATATTACTTCTGGTCCCGACACAAATATATGGTTGTAAGCATAAGTCCTTATACCCATACATATTTTTATTATAAGTGTTTTCAGTGTTAGCTTGATTTATGATCCGGTCAAAAGCTGAAACTAATTCTCTACGAAAAGCTTGCTTGAGACCTTAGCTTAAAGGGAACCTTTCTCTCATGGGTTCGATAACTCAGGATCACCTCTTGGGAAAGAGGAGAGCATCCTTCCTGCTCCATTTCCGGATCGCCAAATGAAGTAAGCAAAACTTTTTCTGGCTTCGTTGTTGGGGAGGCTTTGTGTGCCTAGTCTTTGTGTTTAGATTTTTTGTTAGAGTTTATTTTATTTTTTAGTTTACTTTTTGTTGCAAGTCTTGTCAGTAGAAAACCCAAAAAGATTATCATGGCTCGTAATCTTGGAAGCTTTGCTACTCCTAGCAATATTTATGCGTGAACCTATAGCACAACCTAGTGTAGTTGTCGCTGAGTATGAGATAAAACTGGACCTAGTCTCTCTGGTTCAACATGACCAATCTAGAGGCTCTGCATCTGAAGATACCGGTATGCGCTTGCATAATTTCTTTGAATTGTGCAACATGACACACATCAGGGATTATGATCCCGACACCTTGAAATTGCGTCTATTTCATTTCTTATTGAGAGGAAAAGCAAAATAATATCGTCTATCCTTGCCTAAAGGTAATATAACTTCATGGGCTGATCCCCCTGTAGTAAGTTTTCATCTAAGTTTTGCCCACCTGCAAAAATTATGCAACTTCATTCACAGGTAACAAGTTTTAAGCAGGAAGATCGTGATCCGTTAGCGCTTGCGTGGGATCGCATGAAGGAGGCCATAAGGAATTGTCCTAACAATGGTATGGAAGAATGGTTCATCCTTTATATGTTTTATAATGGTTTAAATCCTATGTCGGAAACTATGTCTGATACCGCTGCATGAGTAACTATTATGGGTAAGCCGATCATTGATGTTAAAAAGTTGCTTGATGAGATGCAAGAAAACCATGTCCGATGGCATGTTGAAAGAACTACCACCAATAGAGTTAATGCAATCGATGACAAGAATACGAAATTGACCGCTAAGCTTGATAAACTCATCTCCGTCATGAAAGGTAGAGAAGAGGTATTTGAAGCTATTACTAATGAAGAAGTTAATGATGTTAATTTTATTACTCATAATAGCTATAACCCCAAGTAGAAAGATAATGGATATGCTCCTAAATTACCTTATCGTCACCTAATAATTTTAGTGGAACTAGCAATGGCAATAGAAATCCGATGAACTTTTTTCAAATTCGATGAACTTTTATAAAAACCGATGAACTTTTTTCAATTCAATGACTTTTTTTGATTTGATGATTTTTTTTCAAATTCAATGAACTATTTTCAATTCGATGAACTATTTTTAATCCAATGAACTTTTTCCAAATCTGATGAATTTTTCAAAATTGATAAACTTTTTTAGATCTGTGAACTTTTTTTCAAAATCGATGAACTTTTTTTAATAATATATGAACTTTTTTCACAAATATATTCAAAATTGAAAAAAAAAATCTGAGGCCTGTATTTTTCCTGAACCAGCAGCACAACACAGCCTGAAAAAGAAAACCGGCGAGGCGAGTGTTATTTTCTTCAGCGAGCGAGCGAACAGAACGGAGCGATCTTCTTAATGGTCGCTGTAGGTGCCACTTCTCCAACTGGCGCCTACAGCGCCCAATAGAAATCCGATGAACTTTTTTCAAATTCGATGAACTTTTATAAAAACAGATGAACTTTTTTCAATTCAATGACTTTTTTTGATTTGATGATTTTTTTTCAAATCCAATGAACTATTTTCAATTCGATGAACTATTTTTAATCCGATGAACTTTTTCCAAATCTGATGAATTTTTCAAAATTGATAAACTTTTTTAGATCTGTGAACTTTTTTTCAAAATCGATGAACTTTTTTTAATAATATATGAACTTTTTTCACAAATATATTCAAAATTGAAAAAAAATCTGGAGGCATGTATTTTTCCTGAACCAGCAGCACAACACAGCCTGAAAAAGAAAACCGGCGAGGCGAGTGTTATTTTCTTCAGCGAGCGAGCGAACAGAACGGAGCGATCTTCTTAATGGTCGCTGTAGGTGCCACTTCTCCAACTGGCGCCTATAGCGCCCAAAAGAAATCCGATGAACTTTTTTCAAATTCGATGAACTTTTATAAAAATCGATGAACATTTTTCAATTCAATGACTTTTTTTGATTTGATGATTTTTTTCAAATCCAATGAACTAATTTCAATTCGATGAACTATTTTTAATCCGATGAACTTTTTCCAAATCTGATGAATTTTTCAAAATTGATAAACATTTTTAGATCTGTGAATTTTTTTTCAAAATCGATGAACTTTTTTTAATAATATATGAACTTTTCTCACAAATATATTCAAAATTGAAAAAAATAATCTGGAGGCCTGTATTTTTCCTGAACCAGCACCACAACACAGCCCGAAAAAGAAAACCGGCGAGACGAGTGTTATTTTCTTCAGCGAGCGAGCGAACAGAACGGAGCGATCTTCTTAATGGTCGCCGTAGGTGCCACTTCTCCAACTGGCGCCTACAGCGCCCAATAGAAATCCGATGAACTTTTTTCAAATTCGATGAACTTTTATAAAAACCGATGAACTTTTTTCAATTCAATGACTTTTTTTGATTTGATGATTTTTTTTTCAAATCCAATGAACTATTTTCAATTCGATGAACTATTTTTAATCCGATGAACTTTTTCCAAATCTAATGAATTTTTCAAAATTGATAAACTTTTTTAGATCTGTGAACTTTTTTTCAAAATCGATGAACTTTTTTTAACAATATATGAACTTTTTTCACAAATATATTCAAAATTGAAAAAAAAAATCTGGAGGCCTGTATTTTTCCTGAACCAGCAGCACAACACAGCCTGAAAAAGAAAACCGGCGAGGCGAGTGTTATTTTCTTCAACGAGCGAGCGAACAGAACGGAGCGATCTTCTTAATGGTCGCTGTAGGTGCCACTTCTCCAACTGGCGCCTACAGCGCCCAATAGAAATCCGATGAACTTTTTTCAAATTCGATGAACTTTTATAAAAACCGATGAACTTTTTTCAATTCAATGACTTTTTTTGATTTGATGATTTTTTTCAAATCCAATGAACTATTTTCAATTCGATGAACTATTTTTAATCCGATGAACTTTTTCCAAATCTGATGAATTTTTCAAAATTGATAAACTTTTTTAGATCTGTGAACTTTTTTTCAAAATCGATGAACTTTTTTTAATAATACATGAACTTTTTTCACAAATATATTCAAAATTGAAAAAAAAAAATCTGGAGGCATGTATTTTTCCTGAACCAGCAGCACAACACAGCCTGAAAAAGAAAACCAGCAAGTCGAGTGTTATTTTCTTCAACGAGCGAGCGAACAGAACGGAGCGATCTTCTTAATGGTCGCTGTAGGTGCCGCTTCTCCAACTGGCGCCTACCGTGCCCAATAGAAATCCGATGAACTTTTTTCAAATTCGATGAACTTTTATAAAAACCGATGAACTTTTTTCAATTCAATGACTTTTTTTGATTTGATGATTTTTTTTCAAATCCAATGAAGTATTTTCAATTCGATGAACTATTTTTAATCCGATGAACTTTTTCCAAATCTGATGAATTTTTCAAAATTGATAAACTTTTTTAGATCTGTGAACTTTTTTTCAAAATCGATGAACTTTTTTTAATAATATATGAACTTTTTTCACAAATATATTCAAAATTGAAAAAAAAATCTGGATGCCTGTATTTTTCCTGAACCAGCAGCACAACACAGCCTGAAAAAGAAAACCGGCGAGGTGAGTGTTATTTTCTTCAACGAGCGAGCGAACAGAACGGAGCGATCTTCTTAATGGTCGCTGTAGGTGCCACTTCTCCAACTCGCGCCTACAGCGCCCAATAGAAATCCGATGAACTTTTTTCAAATTCGATGAACTTTTATAAAAACCGATGAACTTTTTTCAATTCAATGACTTTGTTTGATTTGATGATTTTTTTTCAAATCCAATGAAGTATTTTCAATTCGATGAACTATTTTTAATCCGATGAACTTTTTCCAAATCTGATGAATTTTTCAAAATTGATAAACTTTTTTAGATCTGTGAACTTTTTTTCAAAATCGATGAACTTTTTTTAATAATATATGAACTTTTTTCACAAATATATTCAAAATTGAAAAAAAAAATCTGGAGGCCTGTATTTTTCCTGTACCAGCAGCACAACACAGCCTAAAAAAAACCGGCGAGGCGAGTGTTATTTTCTTCAGCGAGCGAGCGAACAGAACGGAGCGATCTTCTTAATGGTCGCTGTAGGTGCCACTTCTCCAACTGGCGCCTACAGCGCCCAATAGAAATCCGATGAACTTTTTTCAAATTCGATGAACTTTTATAAAAACTGATGAACTTTTTTCAATTCAATGACTTTTTTTGATTTGATGATTTTTTTTCAAATCCAATGAACTATTTTCAATTCGATGAACTATTTTTAATCCGATGAACTTTTTCCAAATCTGATGAATTTTTCAAAATTGATAAACTTTTTTAGATCTGTGAACTTTTTTTCAAAATCGATGAACTTTTTTTAATAATATACGAGCTTTTTTCACAAATATATTCAAAATTGAAAAAAAAATCTGGAGGCATGTAATTTATCTGAACCAGCAGCACAACACAGCCTGAAAAAGAAAATCGGCGAGGCGAGTGTTATTTTCTTCAGCGAGCGAGCGAACAGAACGGAGCGATCTTCTTAATGGTCGCTGTAGGTGCCACTTCTCCAACTGGCGCCTACAGCGCCCAATAGAAATCCGATGAATTTTTTTCAAATTCAATGAACTTTTATAAAAACCGATGAACTTTTTTCAATTCAATGACTTTTTTTGATTTGATGATTTTTTTTCAAATCCAATGAACTATTTTCAATTCGATGAACTATTTTTAATCCGATGAACTTTTTCCAAATCTGATGAATTTTTCAAAAGTGATAAACTTTTCTAGATCTGTGAACTTTTTTTCAAAATCGATGAACTTTTTTTTAATAATATATGAACTTTTTTCACAAATATATTCAAAATTGAAAAAAAAATCTGGAGGCCTGTATTTTTCCTGTACCAGCAGCACAACACAGCCTGAAAAAAAAACCGGCGAGGCGAGTGTTATTTTCTTCGGCGAGCGAGCGAACAGAACGGAACGATCTTCTTAATGGTCGCTGTAGGTGCCACTTCTCCAACTGGCACCTACAGCGCCCAATAGAAATCCGATGAACTTTTTCAAATTCGATGAACTTTTATAAAAACCGATGAACTTTTTTCAATTCAATGACTTTTTTTGATTTGATGATTTTTTTTCAAATCCAATGAACTATTTTCAATTCGACGAACTATTTTTAATCCGATGAACTTTTTCCAAATCTGATGAATTTTTCAAAATTGATAAACTTTTTTAGATCTGTGAACTTTTTTTCAAAATCGATGAACTTTTTTTAATAATATACGAGCATTTTTCACAAATATATTCAAAATTGAAAAAAAAATCTGGAGTCCTGTATTTTTCCTGAACCAGCAGCACAACACAGCCTGAAAAAGAAAACCGGCGAGGCGAGTGTTATTTTCTTCAGCGCCCAATAGGAGCTCCTACAAAACGGAGCGATGCAATGATTCGAACACAAGACCTGCCGCTTGCGATTGCAAGCTCACCGCCACTCCACCACACAAGTTTTGACGTTTGAAATGCAGCACACATTCTAAAGAACCAGTGTTGGCGTAGAACTGGGCTGCTCTACTGTAGCAAATTTCAATCAGTTAATGTAGCAAACTGGAATTAGTTACTGTAATGGTAGTTTTTTCTAAAGTGTACTACTTTAAAGTGTATACTTTGAAAATGCGCAAACATTTTTTGAATTTCTCAACAATTTTCGGCAAAAGGATTTTTTTTAAATATGTGTACAAATTATGAAATTCTGAATAAATTTTGAAACTACGACCATTTTTTGAAATTTTGAACAAATATTCGAAAAAAGAACATTTCATGAAATTCGAACAAAAATTTATAACTACGAACATTTTTAGAATTTATTAACAAAAATGGCAAAATGGAGCTTTTCATCAAATTCTGAACAAAAAATTGGAACCACAAACATTTATAAAGTTTGTGACCAAATTTTGGAACTGTGAACATTTTTTGAATTGTCAGCAAATTTTAACAGAACGTAATTTGTTTTGAATTTGTGAACAAATTTTGAAAAATAAGAACATTTTTGGAATTCCTGTACATTTTCTAAATTTGTGAACAAAATTTATAACAGAAACATTTTTGGAAATTCCTGCACATTTTTTTAATTTCAGAACAAATTTTGGTAAGTGGAACATTTGCTGAAAATCTGAACAAATTTTGAAATTTTCAAAAAAGATAAACAATAAAAGTAAACTTGAAAAAGGGAAAAAACAAAAAGTGAAAAACCAAAATCCAAAAGAAAAAGAAAACAAGGGAAAAACCAGTTTTGGAACATTTTAGAAGGTTCCCAAAGCCTGTCCGAACCTGCCAGAAGGTTCACAAAACCGTTGCTCTCGAAAACACATATAGGCCGACCCTTTCAATCGGTATGTGTGTGCAGTACGTCGACAATCTGCCGCAAAATGCGGCAGATAGGATTTTCCATATAGGCACTCCCTCGTTAGAGCAGGGTATATATGTGGCTCGTGTTGACGTAACAAGTCCCTGTCTCGACTGGTATGGCGTGCGCCCGTTTCAAACGGTCTGACATACCGCCGCCAAACTACCTGGCTCACAGTGACACCATGAAGAATCGCAGACCACATGAAACGTAAATAGATAATACTTTCTTCATAAACTAATATAAAAGTATTTAAATCTCTACTCCATAAACTAATACAAAAATATTTAAACCATTATTTAAAAATAATGATCTAAATGTTTTTATACTAATTTACGAAGAAAGTATTATCTAAGCTACGAGTTTCGGATAGTCGTCCATGCGTGTTGACAGCGCGGCTAACGTCTAATTCGATGGCGAATGTCCGCCATGAGTTCCTGATGCTGATACCTATACTACATGTCTTCATGCCGGCCAATGCTTTAATGTTTCTCTTGCTTTTGACTGCGTATATGGCTGACAACAAAAACCATGCGTATGCTATGGTGCGTGTAATTAGCTCTACATTGTCGTAGCAAAAGTTGGATGTAAAATTTGCCCACAAAAAAAAATAGTTGTAAAAGCTAGCTATCACGTGGTAACATATGTTGAGTATCATTGTTATTTAAGAAACGTAAGATAGCATAAGATTTATTCTATCTTGCTTTATACTTCAAGATAACCATATACTCCAAGATAATCATGTACTCAAGCAATACAATCAATTATTCCATCAAATATCTCTCCTTTCTAACACAGTATCAGCCTCACCGGTCCAAACTCTAGCCGCCGCCCATCGCTTCTGCCCCTCGCGCCGTCCCCGGGCGATCGGTCTCCATGACCGCCGTCGGGGGCTGCGCCACCCGTATCTAGGGTTCGTCCACCGATCATGTTGACCGACTGCTCTAGAGAGTCTTTTTACCGAGCCCTTGCTCCGTTTTTTTCTTTCCCGCTAGTCATCTTGATCGACATTTTGTTTTGGTTTTTTATCTAAGATCGGTTTGCGTCACCCGCAACCGCCATCAATCCCCATGCGCCTCTACTCCAACACCGGCGCCGGCGCGACCGACCGGCTCCATCACCGACTCGGCGGCCTCGCATGACAGGCGGCCCCTCACGGCTATCGTTCGCGCGCCGGCCTGCCCGTCGATCTACGCCGGCCGTCTCCGCCTGCTCCCACCTGAACTCATGCATCGCCCCGACTCGGCGGCCTCGCGCCATGCGGTGGCCCATCATAGCTGCCGTTCGCGTGCCGGCCCGTCCATCGATCCACACCACTCGTCTCTGTCGCTTCTGCACGGTGGCCCTGCGGTCTGCCTCGCCGGCCTCGTTCCCGGCTGCGTCAGGCTCATCGGCTGCCTCAGCTCGAGCGCCGCTGCTATGTTGGTCGCTCGGGTATCGCTGCCCGAGCGTTGGTGCTGACCCACTCGTCCGCACGTCGTCCCATGCAGTCCGTCATCGCCGGCCTCATCTTCGACTCCGCCGCCACCCTGCCTCCACCGAGCGGCGTATCCGACCTCGCGCATGATTGGCTTGATCACCTGCTCGCCGCCGCGATCCGCCTCATCTACGTCACGCGACCGACCTGGCCCGTCGGTTGCGCGCGCCTCCGCAAGTCCTATGAAGACCGTCCCCAAGTTCAGCGCGCCCCTCCATCGATCGAGCAACGGGCTGCCACTGCATCGCCCCGTCGGGCCGCAGTGCCGGCGCCCCATGGTTCTTCTCGCGGTCGCATCGACTCGCGCGCCGTCGCTACGTCGTCCCTTCGGGCCGTAGTGTCGCGATACGCGGTCCCCGTGGTTGCACCGACCCGCGCTCCTCCGCTTCATCGCCCCTTTGGGCTGTAGCGTCATGGCCCGCGGTCCCCACCACCGCCCCGAGGTCTTCCACCGTTGCCCCAACCTGCCCGCCGCCGCTGCCGGGCCATAGGGCCGCGGCCCGCGGTCCACCGCCGTCCCCGCGCGTTGATCTCTCGTGGTATGCGCCGTGCCGCCTCCCTTGGCAAGGGAAAGCCATCGTCCACGCCGGTCTTCGTCACGCTGTTGGGTTCCTCGCCTACTTCAAGCACCACCGCCGCTCTACTAACCTAGCCGCCGCCGTCGTCAGGCCGGCGGCGCCACTCTTCTTCAGCCGCCGCTGCCGCTACCTCCATAGCTGTCGGTGGGAACGACACCTATGGGATCACAAGAATCCCTACTACGGTTGCGGGGCGCAGGGTTGTGAGAAGAGCGGATCAAACAGATAGCACACGGTTCGTTTATCCAGGTTCGGGCCACGAGGATGCGTAAAACCCTACTCCTGCTTTGGTGGATTGTATATCTGTGTTCTTGAGCTAGCTATGGGGCGTGAGGAGCTCCAAAAAGCCGAATCCTCCTCCTGGTCGCTTCGGACCTCCTTTTATAGGAAAAGGGGTGGCCACAGTGGCACACAGGAGGTGGAAAGGGAACAGTGATGCGAGGTTATCCCTCGCATTACATGACAAGGCGCATTTAATGCGTCCTGCTTAGGTGTCCTTGCTTTATCGGGGACGGGGGAGAGCCCTGTCTCGTCCGTCGCTGCTCCCTCTCGTGTCGACACGCGCCCTGGCCAGCGGCGCCCACGGTGCCATGTAGGCAGGCAGGCAGCTGAGGTGGCGCAGTGGTGGGTCTCCACGAAGATCCGCATGCCGCCACGTAGGTGCCTACCCAGCTGGTTGGGTCGGCAGCTGCATGCGAACGGCGGTGGAGGTTTGACTGGTGTGGGCCTGATGGTGGCCCTACGGGTGTTCTTGGCAAGGGCCTTGCCGGGGCCCCGGCAAGGGTCTTGCCGTGGCGCCTGCTGTCATCCCCGGCAAGGCTCTTGCCGGGGGCCTTGTGGTCCTCCTTGGCTAGGATCCCGCCAAGGATCATCATCTTCTAAAGGGTGTATCTGATCTTGAATGTCTTCACAAAGATCCGCATGCCACCACGGGGATGTCTCCCGAATCCTTGCCCCATGGGGGCAGTGGACTCAAGGGTGACTCACTCCATAGGTGTGGGGCAAGCTGCCATGGCGAGGGTCTTGCCGGGTTTGCTAAAACCGCCTCCCGGCAAGGATCTTGCTGGGGGGGGGGGGTCCGCTTCGTCCCCTTTGCTCTTTGTGGCCTTGGTCTTGGCGTCGTTCTGCTTCTCCTGGGCTTCGGCCTTACCTTGGCTCACCTTCCTTGCCTTGCTCAGTGTGGTGGTGCCCGTGGCTCAGACTGCCCGTGCACAGTTATAAGGGTACAAAAAGTGTACCCCTCTTTTTGTACACCGACAGGAGCCCCCGGGCTTGGGCCACACGTAAGCGCAATCGCGTCGTTGGGCTAGGCCCAAAAATGGTGCGCGGGTAGGCGGGGCGGTTTTTACCGCGGTAAGTCTCTTCGCGCGCTGCGCTTCCCATGCTTCCCGCGCGTGGCGCGGCGTGGGGAGGCGTGTGGGATGTGGGCGGCATGTGTGGGGCTGAGCTTTGCATGCATGCGTCACGTCGTAGTAAAGGGGACGGTTCGCGCCTTCCCCATAAACGGAGGGAGGCGTGGAGGCGCGGCCCATTTACTGAACGGGGCCGAGGCGTGGTCTTCAAGGTGTCCACTCCCCACGATCACAGGGTGGGGAGAAGTCACCTCACCCGTCGCCTCGGTCCTACACGCCTGCCACGTGGCTCTCATGCGCTTGGGGTGGCGAACGGTGGAGGCGGGAAACCGGGCCGCCGCGGGCTGGGGCGGCGGGTCGGTCCCAGTTCCCTGCGCCTTCCGCGTCTAGATTGGCTGAGCGGGGCGGCCGAGACCCCACCCCGTTCCTTTATAAAGAGCGGAAGGGCGGGGAGGGGGGGGGATGGCGTCCCGCATTCTTTCATCTCCTCCTTCCTTCAGCTTCTGCTCCCCCCTTCCATCTGCCACGGAGAGAGGGAATCCTGGTCCTTCAACGGTGGCGGCGAGGGTCGCCGCTCGACAACGCGTCCCTCCTTCTCCTGCACCCGCGGTGGCAGAGCCAGCCGCGAGGGGAAGGGGAAGGGGGCGAGGCCGAGGCGCTCGGGGAAGAGGAGGACAGGGCGGCGCGCCGGCCTCGCCTCCGCCAGCGGTTCCTCCCCCCATGGAGGGCCACGTTGGGGATGACCCTTGCGAGTTCTTTGTCAGGCTGCGCCGGCCGCCTCGCCGTTGCCTTCGTCTCCCGACTCAATTCGCGCGGGAGATGGAGCTGGCTCCGCCGGTGTCGCTGCAACTGCACATGAGGGGCTGTGGGATCAGCGGCACGCCGGTTCGCGTCGACTTCCCCGCCCCTCATGTGATGTATCTTTGTCGGGGATGGAAGACGTTTTCTCATATCCACCGCTTGACGGAGGGGCTCACTCTCCATTTTAAGCTGATGGAGGGTGGCCTTCTCTCCGTCAAGGTCTTTGGGTGTTTTGGGACCCGTGCAAGGTGCTGCGTGGAGAGCTCTTCTGATAGTGAAGACTCCTCCTCGGGCGGGAGTGACGAGGAGGACAGCGGCAGTGACGACAAGGGTAGTAGGCGGCAGGATGACGGGTCCGATTAGGTGTCGGGTGCCGCTCCGTGCGGCACCGGCGACCCCATCATCCGCGTCGCCGGCTCCCTGAACTTCTCGGGGTCGTCTCCTTGGGCTGCTGGCGTTGGGAGGCTGCGGAAGAGGAAGAGGGCGGGCGGTAAGGCCGTCAAGTCGGAGTACGCGGGCACCGGCGCCTTCGACACGTGTTGACGTCCTCCGCCTCGTCTTCGAGCTCTGCTTCCGGCGCCGCCATCACCATCCAGCCTTTGGACGGCCACCAAGATGTTCTCTTGGTGTCTTCTGCCACCCGTAGCTCGCCTAGGCGCTCCTTTTGTCTCTTTCGCCTCCTTGACCTGCCTCCTGAGGAGAGGGACAAGAAAGGGATTACAGTCACCTTATCTCTTTTTAGTTTGTAAGCCTTTGGGCCTTTGTTGAATTTAAAACTTGTAATCCCATCATTCATGTTTTTCATTCCCTATGGACTGTACCTGAGTGGAATGTTTTTAATGAAAATGGGATGCTTGCCGGGTCATTTGTTTGCGGGTGGAACCCACGACAAGGAGTAAATCCTTGATATCTTTAAGATAAACATTTCCTTGCCCGGCAACAAGCCTTGCCGTCTCCCCACTTCGCCCGACCTTCCTCATGCCTTTGGCGGAGGGAGGGATGAGGCGGGTTCTGGCTCCTTGTTTCATCCTTTCGCTGCCGCGACTACGACCAAACTTGGCCCCAGGAACGAGCCCTAGGGCCTAGAGTTATGGGAGCACGGTAGCTTAGGGGAAAACGAGGTTTCACATACCTCAGTCCATAATGGAATGCATGATAAGGGATGAAGAACTTATCTGAAGATGCAGCCCCCGGCAACCCTGGTTCGCCATGGGTGAATCTTTGCTCTTGCAGCCCCCGGTAATGCTGGCTTGCCGGGGGCTAGATGCTGGTCTGTTCATCTTCTTTTCCTCCCCAAGTGGTTCGGCACGGATATCCGTGTGTCATGTGAACCAAAGAAGACAAAAGAAAGACAAAGAGATGCACACTCGACCTCTAAGCTAGGGGTTAGTCGCCGTTAAGCACTATCAACCCTAACCAAGGACGAGACTCAACCTAGCATGAATGCTGTAACTTAGGGCATCAGCGCTTCATTTATTTATGCTCAGGGTCTGCGCCTGGCTTTGTACAAAGGGTTACATGCATCATCGGCAATGCTTGTACAAAAGGTGGCTTGCCGGGGGGCCCCGCAAGCCGCGCCTCATGGGTAAAACTTGCGAGGATGCTCAATGTTCCAGGAGTTACTCACCGGAACGGCATCTTCGGTCTCCAGGCGGACTACACCGGGCCTGGTGACTCGTATTACCCGATAAGGGCCTTCCCACTTTGGCGTCAACTTGTTGGAATTCTTGGCCGATTGAACGCGCCGAAGAACAAGGTCGCCTTCCTCAAGGCTTCGGGCATGAACCTTGCGGCTATGGTAGCTGCGCAAGGCTTGCTGGTAGCATGCTGCTCTCACAGCCGCCCAAAGACGGTCTTCCTCAAGGAGTATTGCGTCATCTTGCCGCAGTTGCTCTTGCTCAAGCTCATCGTAAGCGAGCACTCGGGGTGACCCGTATATGAGTTCAGTGGGGAGAACTGCTTCTGCCCCGTATACTAGGGCAAAGGGTGTCTGGCCGGTGGCTCGATTTGGCGTCGTCCTGATCGACCAAAGAACCGTCGGCAGCTCATCAATCCAGTGCCTTCCACTCTTGTGCAGCCTGTCAAAGGTCTTGGTCCTTAAGCCTCGCAGTACTTCAGCGTTTGCCCTCTCAGCTTGACCATTGCTTCGTGGGTGAGCAACGAAAGCGAAACAGACTTTGCTGGCAAGGTCTTGGATATATTGCATGAAGGTGCGGCTTGTGAACTGTGTGCCGTTGTCGGTGATGACCCTGTTGGGTACACCAAAATGGCACACTAGTCCCTTGAAGAACTTAACGACTGACTGAGCTGTGACCTTCCTCACTGCCTCCACCTCCTACCACTTTGTGAACTTGTCGATTGCAACGTACAAGTACTCAAAGCCCCCAACAGCGCGGGGGAAAGGGCCCAGTATGTCGAGCCCCCAGACCGAGAAGGGCCAGGAGAGAGGAATGGTTTGAAGGGCTTGAGCTGGCTGATGAAGCTTCTTTGAATGGAACTGACACGCTTCACACCTGGTGACTAGTGTCGTCGCATCCTGGAGGGCGGTGGGCCAGAAGAAGCCTTGCCGAAATGCCTTGCTGGCAAGGGCCCTTGACCCGATGTGGGATCCACATATGCCTCCGTGTATCTCCGCCAACAGCTCCAGTCCTTCCTCCCGAGGGATACACTTCAATTTCACACCGTTCGACCTCTTTCTGTACAGGACGTCATCGATGAACTGGTACATGGTAGAGCGACGGGCTACTTTTTCCGCTTCTTCCTGCTCTTCAGGAAGTTCCCCTGTTTGGAGGAATCGGACGGTATGCTGTGCCCACGCTGGAGCCTGGGGCTCGACGGCGAGGACTAAAGGCATTTCCTCCGCTATAGGAGTGGCTGTCTCGACGACAAGAGCTTGATGCTCTGCCGGAGCTAGCCGTCCCGTGGCGGGATCAGTGTCCCTGGCAACATCCTTGCCGGCGGCTCCGGGGAGCTCGGCGGGAAAGTACTTGCCGGGTCCTGATTTCCTCCTCTTGTTTTGCTCTGTTGATGGATCAACGGATGGCTGAGTTAGCTGGAGCACAAAGGTACCTGGTTCCACAGGTAGCTTGAGGGAAGCGCGTTTTGACAGGTAATCGGCGATATCGTTCTCCGCTCGGGGAACGTATTTAGCCTGTATACCGTCGAAACGCTCTTCCAGCTTTCTCACTTCATCGACGTAGGCCTTCATCAACGGTCTCTGGTAGTCCTTGTTGACTTGCTTGACGACGAGCTACGAGTCGCCCCTGACGATGAGCTTCTTGATTCCGAGGTCCGCAGCGATCCTAAGACCGGCAAGCAGCCCTTCGTACTCTGCCGTATTGTTTGTTGACACCTCCCTAGGGAAGTGCATCTGGATCACGTACTTGAGGTGCTCTCCGGTGGGCGCGACAAGCAGTACACCAGCCCCGACGCCGTGTAAGGAGAAAGCTCCATCAAAGTACATGATCCAACTGCAACTTGCCTCCTTGCCAGGGAGAGCAGTCTCTTGGGCTTCTTGTTTCCGCCGGTGGAGCTCTCTGGCACGTCCTCGACGGGAGCGCTACACTCCGGAGAGGTGCGCTTGCCGGAGTGGGTGTCCGAGGTCTCACCGGTCTTCTTCTTCTTCGTCTTCCCTCCCGGGGTCCCAGCGGCAGGAGCAAGTGCCTTAGAGGTGGCAGCTGCTGCAACTGCTTGCTGGTATAGTTGGTCAGCGCAAATCAGCGCATCTTTCTTATCGGAGGGGATGGTGATGATCGTCACAGGTCCTGGCATCTTCAGGGCGTTGTAGGCGTAGTGTGACGCCGCCATGAACTTGGCCAGCGCTGGGCGACCAAGGATCCCGTTGTAGGGCAAGGGGATCTTGGCAACATCAAACACGATCCTCTCCATCCTGTAGTTCAGATTGCTTCCAAAAGTCACGGGCAATGTGACCTTTCCCTTAGGTTGGCTTCTTCCCGGGTTGACCCCCTGAAACGTGCTTGTCTCTTCGAGGTCTCCATCAGGAATCTGCAGTTTCTCGATCACGGCAGGCGAGATCAAGTTCAAACCGGCCCCGCCATCGACTAGCATCTTTGTCACCTTGAGGTTGCGTGTTGTTGGTGAAACCAACAATGGCAAGCACCCGACCGCAGTAGTGCGATCAGGGTGATCCTCGGCGTCAAAAATGATAGGTGTGCTGGACCACTTCAGCGGCCTTTGGGCATCAAACGACGGCTCTGCCGCTGTAATCTCTCGCGCCCACTGTTTAAGCTGGCGGTGAGAAGTATGCAGCGAGGCGCCGCTGTCGATGCACATGGCCTCTGTAGCTTTCTGAAACTCTTGGTCGCCGGATTCGTCGTCCTCTTCGTGATCGTCGTCTTCTGGCTTTTTGTCACGGCCCCGGGCGGGCCTCTCCTGTTGTTTATCCTTGCCGCGACGGCCCGCCTGGTCGTCACGCTTCTTGCCGGACCCCTTAGCACCGTCTTGGCCCTTCTCCTTGTCCCGCCTCTCATATTCAGCCCTCTGCTTCTCAGCGAGGAGCTCAACCTGTCAGCAGTCTTGGAGAGCATGGCCTTTGGTGCGATGGATCTTGCAGTATCGCTTGTCGGAGTTTCCTGGCTTCTCGGCAACCGCCAAGGCCCGACAGGCGACACATTCGGCAATTTCCTTGCCGGGGTCATCTGCCTTGGTTTTCTTGGTGGAGCCGGTGTCATCAGATCCCTCGACGGCAAGCACGGCTTTACCTTTGCGCTTCCTGTTGCGGCGCCGGCCCTTCTTCGCTGGGGCGGCAGTATCTTCATCTGAGGAGTCGGTTTCCATGCCGGCGTCTTCGCCGGGGTACTTCCGTCCCTCTTTAGCCCGGGCACATCTGTCAGCAAGAACATAGAGTTCTGCTACATCTTTCACCTTGTTCATTGCCAGCTCTTCGCGCATCTTGCGGTTACGCACGTTCTGATGGAACGCGCTGATGATGGCGGCAGGGTGAACATCAGGGATATTGTACTGTATCCGGCTGAACCTCTGTATATACTTGCGGAGACTCTCGCCTCCCTTCTGGGGAATGACGTGCAGGTCGCTCGCTTGGCCATGGGCTTGGTGGCCTCCAGTAAAGGCGCCCACAAACTCATGGCACAAATCCGACCAGGAGGAAATAGAGTCTACCGGCAAGTGCATCAACGATGACATGGCGTTGGGTTTAAGAGCCAACGGAAAGTAATTCGCAAGCACCTTATCGTCGCGGGCTCCGGCAGCTTGCATCGCAATGGTGTAGATGCTGATGAACTCGGACGGGTGGGTCTTGCCGCTGTACTTTTCACCCACGTCAGGTTTGAAGGTGCGGTGAGTGGGCCACTGGAACTGCCGCAGCTCACGGGTAAAAGCCGGACAGCCTACCTCGTAAGGTAGGCCTCCAGGGCTCTCCGGTGCCGGGTGGTTCATAGCAGGCCCTGCTCGCCTGTCTGATTGGTGGCGCGCTTCGCGCCGGCGCTCGATAGTGGTTCGAGCATCTTCATGTTCTCGTTCCCAAAGGACTTGGCGCTGGTCACAGTGGGTCCGCGGGTCAGACGATGCTATGGAGATTTCGTCGCCCGCAACGTCGCGACGGGCTGGCGTCCGCGGTACCGGGCGAGGAGGAGGCGAGTGCACCGTAGTTGCGGCGCCGCCGACTTTCCTGCCACTGGTGCGTGGGACTCCGTCGGAGCGTCGACCCAGGGGATCCACCGGACTCGGTTCGTCTTTGTTGGCCACCGCAACAAGGCTTCGGATAGTGGCTCTCCATTCGTCGAGTTTCCCCATAGTGGGAGGAAAATCGAGGAGCAACTACGCGCGCGCCAGGGTTTCTGCTGGCGTTGGTGGTAGCGAAACCTGCACGGATCACGACGCGCTTCGACTTCTGACCATGTCAAAAGGCTCTATCACGATCCCGCGGTCGCATGCCATCTTCACCAGCGCCTCGACGAGCGGGCAGGTCTTCTACCTCCCGGGAGTGGCGCTCGGGGCTCTTCCCGCGGCGACGCTCGGGGTCTTCGGCATGATTGCGCTGTTCATCGCGCGCCGCTTGAGAGGAGCGCGCCGTCGGCGCCGGCGTGGGAGTCTTGGAGGCCCTCGCATCGCCTTCGGGCGGGGTGGTAGCAATCTTGGAAGGCCCCGCGCCACCCGCGGAGGGCCTGGCTCCGTCTTTGGATTTGGCGGCGTGCGGCCCGTTACCAGGCGCACGAACATCGCCGCCTCCCAAACTCCGGCTGCTGGGACTGTGTTGGTGTTCGCGAACGGCGCCTCGAGTCCTTTCTATGACCGCTCCGCTGGTCGCCCGCGTCGGGACGGGATGTCCGGCTTCCGACGGGCCAACCGCCACCGTCGTCTTCTTCTTGGGCGCCATGACGATGAAGAAGCGTCGAACTAACTGCTAAGGCCGATTCTCACAACTACGCCCCATACCTGGCGCGCCAAAGATGTCGGTGGGAACGACACCTATGGGATCACAAGAATCCCTACTACGGTTGCGGGGCACGGGGTCGTGAGAAGAGCGGATCAAACAGATAGCACACGGTTCGTTTATCCAGGTTCGGGCCGCGAGGATGCGTAAAACCCTACTCCTGCTTTGGTGGATTGTATATCTGTGTTCTTGAGCTAGCTATGGGGCATGAGGAGCTCCAAAAAGCCGAATCCTCCTCCTGGTCGCTTCGGGCCTCCTTTTATAGGAAAAGGGGTGGCCACAGTGGCACACAGGAGGTGGAAAGGGAACAGTGATGTGGGGTTATCCCTCGCATTACATGACAAGGTGCATTTAATGCGTCCTGCTTAGGTGTCCTTGCTTTATCGGGGACGGGGGAGAGCCCTGTCTCGTCCGTCGCCGCTCCCTCTCGTGTCGACATGCGCCCTGGCCAGCGGCGCCCACGGTGCCATGTAGGCAGGCAGGAAGCTGAGGTGGCGCAGTGGTGGGTCTCCACGAAGATCCGCATGCCGCCACGCAGGTGCCTGCCCAGCTGGTTGGGTCGGCAGCTACATGCGAACGGCGGTGGAGGTTTGACTGGTGTGGGCCTGATGGTGGCCCTATGGGTGTTCTTGGCAAGGGCCTTGCCGGGGCCCCGGCAAGGGTCTTGCCATGGCGCCTGCTGTCATCCCCGGCAAGGCTCTTGCCGGGGGCCTTGTGGTCCTCCTTGGCTGGGATCCCGCCAAGGATCATCATCTTCTAAAGGGTGTATCTGATCTTGAATGTCTTCACAAAGATCCGCATGCCACCACGGGGATGTCTCCCGAATCCTTGCCCCATGGGGGCAGTGGACTCAAGGGTGACTCACTCCGTAGGTGTGGGGCGAGCTGCCACGGCGAGGGTCTTGTCGGGTTTGCTAAAACCGCCTCCCGACAAGGATCTTGCTGGGGGGGGGGGGTCCGCTTAGTCCCCTTTGCTCTTTGTGGTCTTGGTCTTGGCGTCGTTCTGCTTATCCTGGGCTTCGGCCTTACCTTGGCTCACCTCCCTTGCCTTGCTCAGTGTGGTGGTGCCCGTGGCTCAGACTGCCCGTGCATAGTTATAGGGGTACAAAAAGTGCACCCCTCTTTTTGTACACCGACAATAGCCGCCGTCGCCCGTCCACCCCCTTCGTCTTCGTCCAAGCACCAGCCCATCGCCAACGTCGCCGTCATCTGCCTCGAGCACTTCGTCTACTCCGACCACCGTTGGTGACATCGGCGCCCATGCTGATTGGCGCCACAACCGTCGTCGAGTCTTCTTCTTTGTTGGCCCCTCCGACTCCTTGACATGGCGTATAGCTCGTGCAGGTCCCTCATCTACGCATGCCTTGTGCTGGCAACACCGATGTGTGTCTTTGTCCACGACGTGTCCCCAAGCCTGGCAAGCCTGGTGTGGTACTTCATCAACTTCATCTTTGTCCGTCGACGCATGCCCGGTGCTGGCAACACCGACGCGTGCCTTCATTTACGTCGTGTCCTCGGGCTTGGCAAACCTGGCATGACGCGTCATCAACAACGTCTTCTTCCCGACGCACCACTACTTTGACACTACTGCGCCCATGACTAACTCAGTGTCTCCTTGCGCCCGCGGCTCCACGGCAACTTCCTCGACACTGGCCACCCCGACTCGACATCGACCACGACGTTCTTCGTACGGCTACCTCGACTATTGCTACACCACCATACGCTCTCGGCTACATCGGCATCGGCACAAAGGACTACCTGCCTTGCTTGCGCAACCTCGTCAGTTTCCACTCCAACCACGACTTCCGCGATGCATCGACCGTCATGACTGTGTGTGTGTGTGGGGGGGTATCCGTCGGCTTGTCTTCAGATTCTTCTCCAGGCTCACCGTCTGCATCGCTACCGTTGTGACCGCGGGGGGATGTTGAGTATCATTGTTATTTAGAAAACATAGGATAGCGTAGGATTTATTCTACCTTGCCTTGTACTCCAAGATGACCATGTACTCCTATATATATGCCCACGAGGCTCAAGCAATACAATCAACTATTCCACCAAATCCCTCTCTCCCTTCTAACAACATCTATCAATGCTACTATGATGCAACAATCCTAATCTCTATTGTGTGTATGTTGTGGTGTGCGCGCACACCTTAATAGTAATAATAAACCTCATTAAAGAACAAGTAAGTAGTGTCAAAAGTAGTCTCATTTTAGAATGGAGGGAATAGTTGTTTGATAACTGTTTATTTGTAGAGGAAATGGTGGATGGTATGATTTCAATAAGAAAAATGATGCCCCCTCAAGAAAAAAAGGTGGATGCTATGTTGGTGATTATACTGATTAAAGGTGACATACCGTTGCAATTATGCTCTGGGGAATTATTCTTTAAATACACATAGGTTAGTTAATTTGTGTGGTAGCTCCGGAGGGCTAACTTATGCTACTTCCAATGCATTGTCGCTTACATGAGGTGCTAAGTGCATTAAAAACCTTAGCAACTAGTCTCCCCAATGCATAGGTGCTTAGCTTTTGTAGCTAAGCTTCCCTCATTGAATTGTTTAACAATTAAACTCCATCATCCATTGGTTGAAAGTCATTTTGCATTGGTCCACGCGCTTAGCACCGTTTCCTCCTAGGGTCACCATAATGCCCTCTCTCTTTAATTGCTTTGCCACATCAATTTCTTTCCTATGTGGCACCCTTAGCACCTGTACACCGTGGAGCACTGGGAAGGGCCTTATATACAGGAAGATCATATCTGTTGTGTTATTTTGGGAATCTGTTCCGATATACTCCCTCCATTCCCCAATGTAGTGTGCCCACGCTTCCCAAGATCCAGGGCCTCGTTGGTTAAATACGGTCAAACTCGAATCTCGAGAAACGCGAGCGCACTAAATTATGGAATGGAGGGAGTATTTATATGAGATTATAATATGAATAGTTGAGTCACTTATGTTCGCAAACACAAAGCTTATGTATCTTTCACTCGTATAGAAGCAGTTGAAGTGAGAACATAGAGGGATACATCGCATTGCACAACCAAAGATGGTGTAAACATGGTGCTCGGAGCAGGGATACATGTGATGCTCGGCCCAAGCAGAAGCCACAACACAACACTAAACTACCCAGTCCAACACAAACAACCCTAACCAAGATGATGCCCTAACACTCGAAATCCAGTACCAAACAAGACACGATGCGGGCAAGCAAGACGAGGCCTTGATAAAGGGGAACAACGCCATGACGATACCATCGTCCGATCTGAGGAACCGGATCTGGGGTTTCCCTCAGTGCTCGGAGAATAGACCTTGGCAGTGCCTCCAGGAAGGGGATGGCACCCACAGGTGTCGCCCTATCAACATCAAGTAGGGATTTTGCGTTGACCAATGTTCGAACAATCCCAAAGCCGTTGGGACTGGATCCAAATACATGAACAATAAGCTGATGCCGCCATCGCCGAAAGGGGAGCTATGCCACCGGAAGTGCGACCATTGGACCTGGAGGGGCAAGGCCCCTTCCTGGAGGCATTGCCAAGGTGTATTCTCCGAGCGCTGAGGGAAACCCCAGATCCAGTTCCTCGGATCAGACGACGGCAGGGTTATGATGTTGTTCCCCTTCATTAAGGCGTCGTCTTGCTTGCCCGCGTCGTATCTTGTCTGGTACTACATTTCGAGTGTTAGGGCATCATCTTGGTTAGGGTTGTTTGTGTTGGACTGGGTAGTTTAGTGTTGTGTTGTAGCTTCTGCTTGGGCCGAGCATCACATGTCTCCCTGCTTCGAGCACCATCTTTACGCCATCTTTGGTTGTGCCATGCGATGTATCCCTCTACAACACATGTGATGCAATGATAGCCGTCACATCAACGAGACAGGATATAGAGAACATTGACCTGGATCGACGAAGTCGGAGCCGCCAAAACACCAGCAAACACAGGAATCTAGAAAGGGCACAGCTTCTAGAGCCCACGGGCTAAAGACACTACGAGAGGAACGTCAGGGAGCTGGGCACTAGAAAATGTAGGTTCCAAGCCAACCAGGACATTAACAATGATGGCAAGATCCAGCATGTGTAGGCTGCCACGTCAAAGACAAGGAGATCCACACCACCACCTAGTAGAATGGATGCAAGCCTGCATGGACCCAGATTGGATCCACCTACAACACCAGCGACGGAGGACCCATCAGCAGGAGGCGCATCATGCATGGCCACAGCCGGCTCATGCGCACGAGCTAAAGAAGGGGATGCCCCACGCACGACTACATACGACCAGCGCACCATGCACATGATGCGACAACAACCACAGAATCCCTCCGCCGCAACCCCATGGCCAGATCCGCCGAGTTTGTGGCCAGGGAGGAGACTCTGCCGGGAACAGGTGTGACGACCGGAGAGGGTTGGCGACGCCACATGAAGAGGAGCTCCGCCGCCGAACTACCTCACATTGACAGGAGGCCAGGCCCCACCCGAGGGTGCCACGAGAGGCAGGAACGCCTAGCGCCACCCTCCTTGGGCAAGCTCAGACTTCCCGGTGCGCCTTCAGCGGTGGCGACGCGAGGGAGGGGCTCGGATCTAGGGTGCAACCGACACTGCCGCTAGGGTCCACCCCTCCCCCCGAGTCACCTGGGAGGCGGCGCCCCGGGGAGGAGGGGGTCTGTGGACTCTTCACCGCATAATAGTTGAGTTAATAATATGACAATTGGAAAGAGGCATAATTTATTGTACGGTTGTGCAACTTTACTGAGAGCATAATAGTTTTTTCATGCATGTTGAGACGATTGTTTCTCATGCATGAACGCGTATTGAGAGAAGTAATTAATAAGGATCATGTATAGGTAAAATTACACCTACCAATTTTCTCCTACAGATGGAATTAACAAGGCGAATATGGGATTCATGAAGGAAATATGCCCTAGATGCAATAATAAAGATATTATTTGTATTTGCTTATATCATGATAAATGTTTATTATTCATGCTAGAATTGTATTAACCGGAAACTTAGTACATGTGTGAATACATAGACAAAACAGAGTGCCCCTAGTATGCTTCTACTTGACTAGCTCGTTAATCAAAGATGGTTAAGTTTCCTAACCATAGACATGTGTTGTCATTTGATGAATGGGATCACATCATTGGAGAATGATGTGATGGACAAGACCCATCCGTTAGCTTAGCATAATGATCGTTTAGTTTTATTGCTATTGCTTTCTTCATGACTTATACATACTCCTCTGGCTATGAGATTATGCAACTCCCGAATATCGGAGGAACACTTTGTGTGCTATCAAACATCACAACGTAACTGGGTGATTATAAATATGCTCTACAGGTGTCTCCGATGGTGTTTGTTGAATTGGCATAGATCGAGATTAGGATTTGTCACTCTGAGTATCTGAGAGGTATCTCTGGGCCCTCTCGGTAATGCACATCATAATAAGCCTTGCAAGCAATGTGACTAATGAGTTAGTTGCGGGATGATGCATTACTGAACGAGTAAAGAGACTTGCCGGTAACGAGATTGAACTAGGTATGGAGATACCGATGATCGAATCTTGGGCAAGTAACATACCGATGACAAAGGGAATAACGTATGTTGTTATGCGGTTTGACCGATTAAGATCTTCGTAGAATACGTAGGAGCCAATATGATCATCCAAGTTCCGCTATTGGTTATTGACCGGAGACGTTGTCATGTCTACATAGTTCTCGAACCCGTAGGATCCTCACGCTTAACGTTCGATGACGATTTGTATTTTGAGTTATGTGATTTGATGACCGAAGTTTGTTCGGAGTCACAGATGAGATCACGGACATGACGAGGAGTCTCGAAATGGTCGAGAGGTAAAGATTCATATATTGGAAGGTTGCATTTGGACATCGGAATGGTTCCGAGACATTCGGGCATTTTTCTGAAGTACCGGGAGGTTACCGACCCCCCCCCCCCCGGGGGGGGGGGGAAGTTAATGGGCCTTAGTGGGCTTTAGTGGAGAGAGGGAATAAGGTCCACGAGGTGGAACGCGCCTCCCCCTGCCCAAACCGAATTGGACAAGGGGTGGGGGCGCGACCCCCTCCTTCCTTCTCCTTCTTCCCTCCTTCCTTTCCCTCCGGTGGAAGGAAAAGGGGGGATCCTACTTGGACTAGGAGTCCAAGTAGGACTCCTCCCCTAGCGCGCCCTCCTGCTCGGCCTCCTCTCTCCCTCCCTCATTTATATACGTGGCCAGGGGGCACCCCAATAGCACAACATACAATCTCTTAGCCGTGTGGGCTGCCCCCCTCCACAGTTCAACAACTCGGTCATATCGTCGTAGTGCTTAGGTGAAGCCCTGAGCCGGTAACTTCATCATCATCGTCGCCATGCCGCCATGCTGATGGAACTCTCCCTCGTCCTCAACTAGACCAAGAGCTCAAGGGACGTCATCATGCTGAACACGGAGGTGTCGTATGTTCGGTGCTTGGATCAGTTGGATCGTGAAGACTTTCGACTACATCAACCGCGTTACTAAACGCTTCCGCTTTCGGTCTATGAGGGTACGTGGACACACTTTCCCCTCTCTTTGCTATGAATCTCCTAGTTAGATCTTGCATGATCGTTGGAATTTTTTTGAATTACTACGTTCTCCAGCAGTGGTATCAGAGCCAGTTCTACGCGTAGATGTTATATACACGAGTAGAACACAAAGAGTTGTGGGCGATAATACTCATACTGCTTACCATCAACGTCTTACTTTGATTCGGAGGTATTGTTGGATGAAGTGGCCCAGACCGACATTACATGACCGCATTCATGAGACTGGTTCTACCGACGTGCTTCGCACACAGGTGGCTGGTGGGTGTCAGTTTCTCCAACTTCAGTTGAATCGAGTTTGACTACGGCTGGTCCTTGTCGAAGGTTAAAACAACACAATTGACAAAAAATCATTGTGGTTTTGATGCATAGGTAAGAACGGTTCTTGCTAGAAGCCCGTAGCAGCCACATAAAACTTGCAACAACAAAGTAGAGGATGTCTAACTTGTTTTTGCAGGGCATGTTGTGATGTGATATGGTCAAGACGTGATGAGATATAAATTGTTGTATGAGATGATCATGTTTTGTAAAAGTTATCGGCAACTAGCAGTAGCCTTATGGTTGTCGCTTTATTGTATGAAATGCAATCGCCATGTAATTGCTTTACTTTATCACTAAGCGGTAGCGATAGTCGTTGAAGCAATAGTTGACGAGACGACAATAATGCTACGATGGAGATCAAGGTGTCAAGCCGGTGACGATGGAGATCATGACGGTGCTTTGGAGATGGAGACCAAAGGATGATGGCATATCATGTCACATATTTTGATTGCATGTGATGTTTATCCTTTATACATCTTATTTTGCTTAGTACGGCGGTAGCATTATAAGAGGATCCCTCACTAAATTTAAAGGTACAAGTGTTGTCCCTGAGTATGCACTGTTGGTACAGTTCGTCGTGCCGAGAAACCACATGATGATCGGGTGTGATAAGCTCTACCTTCACATACAATGGGTGCAAGCCAGTTTTGCACGTGCAGAATACTCGAGTTAAACTTGATGAGCCTAGCATATGCAGATATGACCTCGGAACACTGAGACCGAAAGGTCGAACGTGAATCGTATAGTAGATATGATCAACATAGTGATGTTCACCATTGAAAACTACTCCATATCACGTGATGATCGGGCATGGTTTAGTTGATATGGATCACGTGATCATTTAGATGACTAGAGGGATGTCTATCTAAGTGGAAGTTCTTAAGTAATATGATTAATTGAACTTAAATTTACCATGAGCTTAGTCCTGATAGTATTTGCATATCTATGTTGTAGATCAATAGCTCGCGTATAGCTTCCCCATTTTATTTATGATATGTTCCTAGAGAAAACTAAGTTGAAAGATGATAGTAGCAATGATGCAGACTGGGTCCGTGATCTGAGGATTATCTTCATTGCTGCACAGAAGAAATTATGTTCCTGATGCACTACTAGGTGACAGAACTATTGCAGGAGCAGATGCAGCGTTTGAAAAGCTCGGTATGATGACTACTTGATAGTTTAGTGCACCATGCTTTACGGCTTAGAACTGGGACTTAAAAAATGTTTTGAATGGCATGGAACATATGAGATGTTCCAAGAGTTGAAATTGGTATTTCAGACTCATGCTCGTGTTAAGAGGTATGATACCTCTAACAAAGTACTTTGTCTACAAGATGGAGAAGAATAGCTCAGTTAGTGAACATATGCTCAGAATGTCTGGGTACTACAATCGTTTGAATCAAGTGGGAGTTAATCTTCGAGATAATATAGTGATTGACAGAGTTGTCTAGTCACTATCACCGAGTTACTAGAACTACATGATGAACTATAATATGCGAGGGATGATGAAAATGATTCCCAAGCTCTTCGCAATGCTAAAATCAGTGAAGGTAGAAATCAAGAAAAAGTATCAAGTATTGATGGTTAACAAGACCACTAGTTTCAATAAAAAGGGCAAGGGAAAGAAAGGGAAAACTTCAAAAGAATGGCAAGAAAGTTGTCACTCCCATGAAGAAGCCCAAAGCCAGACCCAAGCCTGAAACTGAGTGCTTCTACTGCAAAAGAAATGGTCACTGGAAGTGGAACTGCCCTAGATAATTAGCGGATAAGAAGGATGGCAAAGTGAACAAAGGTATATTTGATATACATATTATTGATGTGTACTTTACTAGTGTTTATAGCAACCCCTCGATATTTGATACCGGTTCAGTTGCTAAGAGTAGCAACTTGAAATAGGAGTTGCAAGATAAACAGAGACTAGTTAAGGACGAGGTGATGATGTGTGTTGGAAGTAATTCCAAGGTTGATACGATCACCATCGCACACTCCCTCTACCTTCGGGATTATAATTGAACCTAAATAAATGTTATTTGGTGTGTGCGTTGAGCATTAATATTATTAGATCATGTTTATTGCAATACAGTTATTCATTTAAGTCAGAGAATAATTGGTGTTCCATTTATATGAATAAAACCTTCTATGGTCATACACCCAATGTGAATGGTTTATTGAATCTCGATCGTAGTGATACACATATTCATAATATTAATGCCAAAAGATACAAAGTTGATAATGATAGTGCAACATATTTGTGGCACTGCCGTTTAGGTCATATTGGTGTAAAGTGCATGAAGAAACCCCATGCTGATGGGATTTTGGAATCACTTGATGCTTGCGAACCATAACTCATGGGCAAGATGACTAAGACTCCGTTCTCTAGAACAATGGAGCGAGCCACTTACTTATTGGAAATAATACATACCGATGATGCGGTCCAATGAGTGTTGAGGCTCGCGGTGCGTATCATTATTTTCTGACCTTCAGAGATGATTTGAGCAGATATGGGTATATCTACTTAATGAAACACAAGTCTGAAACATTTGAAAAGTTCAAAGAATTTCAGAGTGAAGTAGAAAATCATCGTAATAAGAAAATAAAGTTTCTACGATCTGATCGTAGAGGCGAATATTTGAGTTACGAGTTTGGTCTTTATTTGAAACAATGTGGAATAGTTTCACAACTCACGCCACCTGGAACACCACAACATAATGGTGTGTTCGAACGTCGTAACCGTACTTTATTAGATAGGGCCATTTGCATTTCTGCCCCTAACTCGAACCACCTACTCAGATTTGCCCCTAATTTCAAAGCATGCTCAAATTTGCCCCTCTGTTGTTAAGTCACTACTCAGAAATGCCCTTCCGTCCAGTCAAAGGCCTTTGACCGTCAAAGGCCCATGTGTACTGTAGCAGACGGAAAGTGCTACAGTATTGGACGGAAAGTGCTACAGTACTGTACGGAAGGGCATTTCTGAGTAGTGACTTCACGGCGGAGGGGTAAATTTGAGCATGCTTCAAAATTAGGGGCAAATCTGAGTAGTGGGTTCGAGTTAGGGGCATAGATGTAAATGTCCCTATTAGATATGGTGCGATCTATGATGTCTCTTTTCAATTTACCGCTATCGTTTTGGGGTTATGCTTTAGAGACGGCTGCATTCACGTTAAATAGGGAACCATCTAAATCCGTTGAGATGACACCATATGAACTGTGGTTTAGCAAGAAACATAAGCTGTCGTTTCTTAAAGTTTGGGGCTGCGATGCTTATGTGAAAAAGCTTCAACCTGATAAGCTCGAACCCAAATCGGAGAAATGCATCTTCATAGATACCCAAAGGAAACTGTTGGGTACACCTTCTATCACAGATCCAAAGGCAAGATATTTGTTGCTAAGAATGGATCCTTTCTAGAGAAGGAGTCTCTCGAAAGAAGTGAGTGGGAGGAAAGTAGAACTTGATGAGGTAATTGTACCTTCTCCTGAATTGGAAAGTAGTTCATCACAGAAATCAGTTCCAGTGATGCCTACACCAATTAGTGAGGAAGTTAATGATGATGATCATGAAACTTCAGATCAAGTTACTACCGAACCTCGTAGGTCAACTAGAGTACGTTCCGCACCAGAGTGGTACGGTAACCCTGTTCTGGAAGTCATGTTACTAGACCATGAGAAACCTACGAACTATGAGGAAGCGATGATGAGCCCAGATTCCATGGAATGGCTCGAGACCATGAAATCTGAGATGGGATCCATGTATGAAAACAAAGTATGGACTTTGGTTGACTTGCCCGACGATCGGCAAGCCATAAATGGATCTTCAAGAGGAAGACAGACGCTGATGGTAGTGTTACTATCTACAAAGCTTGACTTATCGCAAAAGGTTTTCGACAAGTTCATGGTGTTGACTACTATGCGATTTTCTCACTCGTAGCGATGCTTAAGTCTGTCCGAATCATGTTAGCAATTGCCACATTTTATGAAATCTAGCAAATGGACGTCAAAACTGCATTCCTTAATGGATTTCTTAAAGAAGAGTTGTATATGATGCAACAAGAAGGTTTTGTCAATACTAAAAGTGCTAACAAAGTGTGCAAGCTCCAGCGATCCATTTATGGACTGGTGCAAGCTTCTCGGAGTTGGAATATACGCTTTGATGAGCTAATCAAAGCATGTGATTTTATAGAGACTTGCGATGAAGACTGTATTTACAAGAAAGTGAGTGGGAGCACTACAACCTTTCTGATAAGTATATGTGAATGACATATTGTTGATCGGAAATGATGTAGAATTTTCTGGAAAGCATAAAGGAGTGTTTCAAAGGAGTTTTTCAAAGAAAGACCTCGGTGAAGCTGCTTACATATTGAGCATCAAGATTTATAGAGATAGATCAAGACGCTTGATAAGTTTTTTCAATGAGTATATACCTTGACAAGATTTTGAAGAAGTTCAAAATGGAACGGTCAAAGAAGGAGTTCTTTCCTGTGTTGCAATGTGTGAAGTTGAGTAAAGCTCAAAACCCGACCACGACAGAAAATAGAAAGAGAATGAAAAGGCATTCCCTATGCCCCAGTCATAGGTTCTATAAAGTATGATATGCGGTGTACCAGACCTATTGTGTACCTCACCATGAGTTTGGCAAGAGGGTACAATAGTGATCCAGGAGTGGATCACTGGACAGCAGTCAAAATTATCCTTAGTGGAATAAGGATATGTTTCTCAGTTATGGAGGTGACAAAAAGTTTGTCGTAAAGGGTTACGTCAATGCAAGCTTTGACACTGATCCGGATGACTCTAAATCTCAATCTGGATACATACTAAAAGTGGGAGAAATTAGCTAGAGTAGCTCCGTGCAGAGCATTGTAGACATAGAAATTTGCAAAATATATACAGATCTGAATGTGGCAGACCTCTTGAATAAACTTCTCTCACAAGCAAAACATGTTCACACCTTAGTATTCTTTGGGTGTTAATCACATGGCGATGTGAACTAGATTATTGACTCTAGTAAACTCTTTGGGTATTGGTCACATGGAGATGTGAACTATTGGTGTTAAATCACATGGGGATGTGAACTCAATTATTGACTCTAGTGCAAGTGGGAGACCGAAGGAAATATGCCCTAGAGGCAATAATAAAGATGTTATTTAAATTTCATTATATCATGATGAATGTTTATTATTCATGCTAGAATTGTATTAACCAGAAACTTAGTACATGTGTGAATACATAGACAAAACAAAGTGTCCCTAGTATGCCTCTACTTGACTAGCTCGTTAATCAAAGATGGTTAAGTTTCCTAACCATAGACATGTGTTGTCATTTGATGAACGGGATCACATCATTGGAGAATGATGTGATGGACAAGACCCATCCGTTAGCTTAGCATAGTGATCGTTTAGTTTTATTGCTATTGCTTTCTTCATGACTTATACATATTCCTTTGGCTATGAGATTATGCAACTCTCGAATACCGGAGGAACACTTTGTGTGCTATCAAACGTCACAACGTAACTGGGTGATTATAAAGATGCTCTACAGGTGTCTCCGATGGTGTTTGTTGAATTGGCATAGATCGGGATTAGGATTTGTCACTCCGAGTATCGAAGAGGTATCTCTGGGCCCTCTCGGTAATGCACATCATAATAAGCCTTGCAAGCAATGTGACTAATGAGTAAGTTGCGGGATGATGCATTACGAAACAAGTAAAGGGACTTGCCGGTAACGAGATTGAACTAGGTGTGGAGATACCGACGACCGAATCTCGGGCAAGTAACATACCGATGAGAAAGGGAATAACGTATGTTGTTATGCGGTTTGACCGATAAAGATCTTCGTAGAATATGTAGGAGCCAATATGATCATCCAAGTTCCGCTATTGGTTATTGAACGAACATGTGTCTCAGTCATGTCTACATAGTTCTCGAACCCGTGGGGTCCACACGCTTAACGTTCGATGACGATTTGTATTTTGAGTTATGTGATTTGATGACCAAAGTTTGTTAGGAGTCCCGGATGAGATCACGGACATGACGAAGAATCTCGAAATGGTCGAGAGGTAAAGATTCATATATTGGAATGTTGCATTTGGACATCGGAATGGTTCCGAGACGTTCGGGCATTTTCCCAGAGTACCGGGAGGTTACCGGAACCTCCCGGGGAAGTTAATGGGCCTTAGTGTGCTTTAGTGGAGAGAGGGGAGAAGGCCACGAGGTGGCGTGCGCCTTCCCCCTTCCCAAACCGAATTGGACAAGGGGTGGGGGCGCGACCCCCTCCTTCTCTCTCCTTCTCCCCTCCTTCCTTTCCCTCCGGTGGAAGAAAGGAAGGGGGAGGGGAATCCTACTTGGACTAGGAGTCCAGGTAGGACTCCCCCCTGGCGCGCCCCTCCTAGCCGGCCTCCTCTCTCCTTCCCTCTTTTATATACATGGCCAGGGGCACCCCAATAGCACAACAGACAATCTCTTAGCCGTGTGCGGTGCCCCCTCCATAGTTCAACACCTCGGTCATATCGTCGTAGTGCTTAGGTGAAGCCCTGCGTCGGTAACTTCATCATCACCGTCGCCATGCCATCTTGCTGACGGAACTCTCCCTCGTCCTCAACTAGATCAAGAGCTCGAGGGACGTCATCGTGCTGAACGTGTGCTGAACACGGAGGTGCTGTACGTTCGGTGCTTGGATCGATTGGATCGTGAAGACGTTCGACTACATCAACCGCGTTACTAAACACTTCCGCTTTCGGTCTATGAGTGTACGTGGACACACTCCCCCCTCTCGTTTCTATGCATCTCCTAGTTAGATATTGCGTGATCGTAGGAAATTTTCTGAATTACTATGTTCCCCAACAAATCAAGGGGAGGGAACTTCTCGAGCCCTCCCGACCCACCCCTCTCGTGTTGCTCCCGCAACGACTAGGGAGGGGGACACTAGCGCCACCGGCCCCACGACGACCTCCCTCTTCTCCTCCTCATCGCTGGGCAAAGCCCTGTCAACGGCAGCGATGGGACCCTCTCTCCCCTTGGCTGGCGGGATTGACTGGGGCGATCTTCTCGGTGGGTGGTGGAGCACTGGCGGCATGGCGCGACGGTGTGGGATCGAGGGATGACTGCGGGCTCCAGTGAGTGACCCATGGCCGTTGTGGCCCATGGTGACCGAGTGGATGGCTGCGTAGGGCATGCCCGTGGTGATCACACCCTGATCCGATGCGGCTAGATCTAGTTGTCGACGACCTGGGTGGCAGAAGGCTACCCTCCAGCGGTTGTGGCTGGCCTGGGTTGGCGCTCCCCTCAGTTGACGACTGTTGCCTCCGGCTGGAGGCTCACTGTTGCTCCAGGCTAGTCTTCGTAGTGGAGCATCAAACGATGGCGTCGCTGGTTGTCGGCGTGGTCGCGGCACGACAATTGAGCTTGACGGCAGGTGCAGGGGGTGGAGGTGGCTTCCCTTCTCCTAGGTTCATGCCGGAGGCGGTCGTGAGTCTAGGGTGGCTATGACCTTAGGTTTTAACTCGAGCGGGCTGGATTTGGGCCCGTGGCAGGTCGGAGCAGCCGCTCCAGGTAGGCGAGGCCAAATGCAGTGTGGGAGGTGCTCGTAGGTGGTGATGGGGCGGCACGACTGCTTTGGTTGGGTAGCGGTGTGATTCGGGTTGCTAGTGTTCGACGACCGACGTGGATCTGGATCGTGGTGGTGGACGACGCCCATCGGTGCTCAATTACCGAGGTTGACTTGGTCCGCGTTGGATGCCTTCGTGTTGTTACCTTGTTGCTTGGTGCTATTGTGGCATTAGTCCAAGGGTTGCTCTCAGGGTGTTGCTATGTCGTCGTATGGATCGGCGCCAATGACCATGGACATGACAACATTTGAGCATGCTCAATGGTAGCCATCAGTTGTCAATGGGTCCCCGCCGTCCACTGGGACCAGCTGGGGACACATGCATTGGTGCTTCCTACTATGGAGGTGTCGACCCAAACCTGGTGGTTGATGTCGGGCTAGCAGCGAAAGCTGGTCCCTTTCGCTCTTACTACTGTGGTTCAGTGGTCGTGATGTGGATGGTCTGCGGTGCCCAGGGGCATGGATGTCGACACAGTGGTCCCGGACGACAGGCACCATGTTTGTCTTACCGGTAGGCTTCATGGTGGTAGTCGTGGCTCCATCTTTTGGTCATGTGGGCAACTAGGATGTAGTGGCAGGAGGCTCAGGCATGCTCTGGCGGTGCCTAGATCTGGGGTAGACAAGTTGGCCCTCATTGAGGTGGTGGCTGGGACTCCTCTTGGGGTGAAGACGAGTATCCGAGTGAAAGCTCCGCGCTTCTGGCACCGGCAACGCCCGTGGGTGCTGCTTGCTTCTTGAAGACAGCGTGGTGGATCTCGTCCCTATGTCAGGGATCACGGTGAAAACCTTTGTCTGTTCTCGGACTCGACAGCGGCGATGCTTCGCGCCGTTACCCTCTTGGGGCCGTTGTCATTGAGCTCAGGGGTCTTTGTTCAGCCATCGGCGAGGTGTTAGACTTGTTCTAGGCTCATGTTGTATCTTTTTGATCTGCTTTGTAAGGGGATCCTCCATCTATATTGTATCGCTCGGCCGTGTACTTTGATTCGTTGCTTTATATATAAAACGGGGTGATCCCTTACTACCAACTTTCCCCTTACTCCTCCCACGATGCTCCCGCGAGCGTCCGGGGAGGATAACCTAGAGCCGCCGCCTCTCCTCCCCTCCTCCTCTCCCCCTCCCTCGCCGCAGCCGATGGGCGCGAGTGGGCGAAGACCGGTCTTCGCCGGCGGCAGCGGGGCTTGTCGTGGTTCTAAGTCTGACAGTAGAATGGGGGGTAGGGATGTAGAGGCAAGATCCTAGCTATGGAGGAGTTGTACACGCGAGTTTTACGAGTTCGGGCCCTTCTCTGAGGAAGTAACAACCCTACGTCTCGGAGCCCGGAGGCGGTCGACTGGATTATATGCGTGTGATTTACAGGGAGTGCGAACCCTTGTCCCTGAGGAGGGGGTGGCTTATATAGAGTTCGCCAGACCCCTCTCGCCCTCAGTTACAAAGGGTTTAAGGTACATAAAGATGGAGACGTTACTGGTAACGCCTGTATTTAGGTGCTATAAATGACAATTAAGCCTACAAGTAAATACTCGACCGTTGTTCGTGCAGAGTGACTTTAGCTCTTCTGCTCGTCGAGTGACTTCTGCGACGGTCGAGTGATATTGATTCTTCCGAGTGGAACATCTATGGTCGAGTGGATAATGGTACTCTTTGAATGATCCTAGCTTTAGGGTGCTGTCCTAGGGGAGGATGCCTAGGTCAGGTCCATGACCCTACCCTAGGTACATAGCTTCATCATTTGCTCCCGAATGGTTCAGGGTTCGAGTGGAGAAGGAGTTGATAACCCCTTCGATTCAGCTTTTGTGCTTTGAGAATATCTCGCCCAGAGGTCGAATGAACCTTCATGATGGCTTCAACTGCTTGTTCAGTCGCCTTGATCCATTCTTGGTTTTGTCGAGTGAACTTTCGTTGTTAAGTTTCGAGTGTTGATATGGAACAAATCTTCCATCTGGCGGGTTGTTCTGCCATCTGCGAATTTCATGGGGTTTGAATTTTGGGAAGCGCGCTGGGCGGGGGAGGCCGCGGTAATCGGGACGGATTAGGCAGGTCGCCTCGATCCCCGCACCACCTTTTTTGCCACGTATCACGCGCGTGACTGTTGCGGGATTTGATAAGATCGTCCAGGCCTACAAGTCAGTCACTCGGAAGTGTCTTTATATAAGGCACCGGACCGGGGCTTTTGAATAGTGCGCCCTCATTCCCCTTGCTCTTCCTCAGATTTCTCCGCTGCACATGCTTCTGCTCTCGGCACCGTAGCTCCACTTGGACTCGATCCGCTGCCATGGGGAAGGAGAAGACGGTGGCATTGGAGCGTGCGAAGAAGGCGACGGCGAAGGCGAAAGGGAAGAAGACCAGCCGGGGCGGATCTTCGTCGAGGTCCGGCCTGCCGCCTGGCTGGATCTAGGGCGACTGGATCAGCTCGACAATTAGTCAATACGACATCGACGACCTGGTTGAGGGGGGACTGATCCCTCACCAATCGGCGCGGCTCCCAGGGAACGAGACCGAGCCGCAGCCGCAGGAGGGTGAGTGCGTCCTCCTCGCCAATCATGTTGACCGCAGGTTTTCTTTGCCTCCCCACCCTTTCTTTCGTGGTTTCTTGAACTTCTTCGGGGCTCAACTCCACCACTTTACTCCAAACACCATCGTGTACCTTGCTGCTTTCGTGTCCATGTGCAAGAATTTCTTGGGCTGCTGATCGCACTGGGGTCTCTTCAAGCACACATTCACATGTCGCTCCCAGAGGGTCAAGAAGGCCAACCTGAGTGATGAGAGGACACACGTGATACAGATGTGCGGGGGCCTTGGAATCCATATGAGGAACAAGAGCACCTTCCCAGCTATGATCCTTCCCGACTCGGTCCGGGGCTGGCAGTCGACCTGGTTTTACTGCAAGGACCAGGCGACCCCGGGTCAGTCGACTGGACTTCCCCCCTTTTCCATGGCTTGAGTGGAGAAGCCCTCCTCCTTGAGAATGATCCCGGAAGAGAAGGCGCAGGTGAAGGTGTTGGTCGAGCGGGTCGCCCAACTTGTCCGCGATGGAGTGACTGGTATGGACCTGCTGGAGGTCTTCCTCAGTCAACGCATCCAACCACTCCAAGCCCGTGACCATCCGATGTGGATGTACTCGGGACTCGAGGATTCCACTCGGATCCACCCGGAGGATGTTAGCAAGGACACAGTGGAGAAGTGGTTGAGAGGTATTACCGGCAACAAGGATAATCCCCGGGGGTCCAGGAGGGTGTTCCATTCGACCATTTGCGCCAGCCGGAACATGTACGATTCTGCTTTGTCGAGTATCTTCTTGATTCACTATGTAACATCTTGTTGACGGTCGACTGTATTTCTTTTGTTCATTATCTTTTCAGGCTCTTATTGATATGTACTCGATGCCCAATGGAGTGCAGGAGCAAAATGTCTAGGAAGGGGCGAGCGGGGGCGAGAGTGGCGAGTGGCACTCAGATGCAGAGGAGGACGAGGAGAGCGACAACCCGAGTGACGAAGAAGAGGTCGACTCGCCTCCTCACAGAGAAAGGAGGTCCAAGCACGTTCACGACCCGGCAAACACCCCTGATCTGGTGGCCGCACCGACCGGGCAGTCTTCAAAGCACCCACGAACGTCTTCTCCGGTGCCGACTGAGAAGGGACCGAAACAGCTCAAGACTGCCGCCTCCTGCGCCGAAACTATTGAAGGCCACATCCTCCAAACCGCCGAAGGCTTTGCCCAGAATCAAAGTGACCATTCCCACCATCTCCGGGTAATCATCTGACCCGATCTTTTGGTCGACTCGAGCAACAGAACATAATCGACTAAACATTGACATTTGGAGTGCTGCTACCTCTGGAACTTCTTCCCGCCAATACCGAGACGAGGAAATGGAAGACGCGGTTACCTCCAACCCAGGTAAAATTCCCGTGATCTTGTTCTTGATTATTTGGTCAATCAACTTCTGGCGATTCACTTGGGGTCGACTTATTTATTTGCAGCCCCACCCAACGTTATCGAGCTTTCGGATGATGATGAAGATGTGGCCCCGAGGCCCAGAAAGAACAAAAAAGTAACGGCTGGCAAGACATCTCAGCTGGGGCTGACGACGGAACCAACTGTTCAACAACCTGAAGATGCAGGTGGGGCCTCTGTAACTTTTGCTGTCCCATTGTCGAGTGAGCGCCCTGCACCGTCGATTGTACCAGTGTTTCCTCCAGCCGCCCAAGCCCATGTCTCGGAGCTCCAAGCTGCCGCATCTGGGCTATCTGCCCCTTTCTTCACCAACTATCATGTTCCGGAAAGCCAGTCGGACGCCGTTGCGGAGGCTATCCGTCAGGCTAACGTGATGATGGAGCGGATGAAGATGGTGCACGAGAACAGCCAGGCTTCTTACGATGCCAGCGCGGCTCTTCGGGCCAATGTCCAGGTAAGTTGGCTTTCGACTGACCTTGTTCTATTAGGATATGCTACCTGAAATATTTTCTTTCATACAATCTCTTATTGTTTTGCGTCGAATCTGTACACCCACTGGGTGTTTTGTTGTCTTTGGTATTTGCGCTCTTCCACTCGGCCTGGGCGAGTGGGATCTGAACCGGTGGGGGCACGCTAAGTGCACCCACTGGGTGTAGTCCCCGAGACCGCAGTCGACTACTGACCGCAGTCGAGTACTTTTTACTTTCTTTTCTTCCACTTGACCCGGGCAGACCGGTCGAGTGAGATCTGAACCAGTGGGGGCACGTCAAGTGCACCCACTAGGTGTAGTCCCCGAGATCGCGGTCGACTACTGGCAGTCGGCCGGGGTCTGTATAGTTCTTTTCTCTTTCTTCTCTTTTTTTTAAACTCTACCTGGGCGGACCGGTCGAGTGGGGGCACGCCAAGTGCACCCGCTGGGTGTAGTCACCGAGACCGCGGTCGACTGCGGGCAGTCGGCTGGGGTCTGAGCAAACTTTTAAGTTTTATTCACTCGGAAGTAAATAATCTTTGCTCTTGTCGATTGCCATGTCTTTTGCCTTCTGCAGAAATCTTGTACTCTCATTTCTAAGTTCGCCAAATTTGAGGAGAAGAAGAGGCAACTTAACCTTGACTTGGAGCTGGCCCAACAAAAGTTGAAGAAAGCTCAAGATGAAGCTGCTAGTCTGGAAGGTAACTGCCTGTCGACTGTTCACGTCGATCGTCCTTTTAAAATATTTCTTCAATCTCTTGATTGATCCGATTGCTTATTTTGCAGAGAAAATGAGGTTGGCTCTGGAAAAGAAAGACTTGGACCTTGCAGCTGCGCAGAAAGAGGCTCAATATAAGATTGCCCTTGCAGACCAGAAGCTGGCTTCGGTCGGAGTGCTGGAAGAAGAAGTAAGCAAGCTGAAGTCCTCTGTCACTGAATCCAACCGAGAGGTAACTCGTCTGAAGAAGGATAAGATGGCTCTGAATGAGAAGCTGGAATCCGCGACTCGCAAGAGAAATGACATGGAAGCTTATCTGAGAACTCTTGCCAAGAAGTTCTATCTTATGCTGGAAGGTACTCCTTTTAATCCGACTGCTTTACTGCTTGCAAGTTAATCCTTTCCAATTGACTCACTAACTCTTTGACTGCAGAATTCTGCCAAAACTTTGATGAGGAAACTGGACGGATCTAGATGGATTTGGACCCTATTGCTTCTCTAGTCGGCGACGAGGCTGCCATGAATGTGCTTCGACTGGAATCTCGTGTCGCCAGTGTGACAAGTTACCTCACTCGTTTGAAGGTGGCAGTTTCATGGATCGACTCATCACTCTGGCCAAGGGCGACGCTTCAAAATGACCTCGAGTCTCTGCTGGCTTGCCTCAACAAGGTCCCAGGTCAAGTGCAAGAATGGAAGAAGTCCTCTGCCCGGTGTGGTGCTGACGTGGCGTTGTCCTTGGTAAGATTCCACTGTAAGGAAGCCCGCGAAGACAAGCTGGCGGCGATCAAGGTCGCCAACACCAAAAGGTACGATTTCCAGTCCTTTATGGAGACTTTCATAGCTGCCGCCACTCGGATTGCAGATGGAATCGACTTGGACGAATTCGTTAAACCTGCCAGCCCTCCTCCTGCCGAATGAACAGACTTCGAGATTTAAACTTGCCTTAAATTTGCCTCGGGATGCCGAGTGGTTGCTGTAACCATTAAACTCCTTCGGGCTTGATGCTCAAACACTTTTGATCCGTCGCCTGGAATTTTTAGGATCTATCTGAACTTGGTTTATTTCTGAATAAGTTTGCATTTGCCTTCGCATGGAATTTGGTCTTTGGGATGTAGCCCTGAAGTGGAGAGTTCAATCGACTTGCGCCTCGTGGTCTTTGCGGATAGGGGTGGGGCGCACATCGTATTTGTGGCATAGCTCGGAGAAAGAGGTCGCAGTCGACCTGCACCTCGTCATCCTTGCGGATAGGGATGGAGCGTACGTTGTACTTGTGGCGTAGCTTGGAGAAGAGGGCCGCGGTCGACCTGCACCTCGTCATTCTTGCGGATGGGGATGGAGCGTACGTTGTACTTGTGGCGTAGCTCGGAGAAGAGGGCCGCGGTCGACCTGCACCTCGTCGTCCTTGCGGATGGGGATGGAGCGTACGTTGTACTTGTGACGTAGCTCGGAGAAAGAGGTCGCAATCGACCCGCACCTCGTCGTCCTTGCTGATAGGGACAAACTTTAAACCTTAGGCGAGTACTGGACTGCAGCTAGGCCTCCGAGTGGGAGGGTTGCTCACCACTTGGTAGGATTTTTTAAACTTAGGCGAGTACTTGACTGCAGCTAAGCCCTCGAGTGGGAGGGTTGCTCACCACTCGGTAGGATTTCACAAACTTAGGCGAGTACTGGACTGCAGCTAAGCTCCCGAGTGAGAGGGTTGCTCACCACTCGGTAGGATTTTATAAACTTAGGCGAGTACTGGACTGCAGCTAAGCCCCCGAGTGAGAGGGTTACTCACCACTCGGTAGGATTTTATAAACTTAGGCGAGTACTGGACTGTAGCTAAGCCCCCGAGTGAGAGGGTTGCTCACCACTCGGTAGGATTTTACAAACTTAGGCG
>NC_041380.1:254744159-254751919 GCF_002162155.2 Triticum dicoccoides
GGCGAGTATTGGACTGCAACTAAGCCCCCGAGTGAGAGGGTTGCTCACCACTCGGTAGGATTTTACAAACTTAGGCGAGTACTGGACTGCAGCTAAGCCCCCAAGTGAGAGGGTTGCTCATCACTTGGTAGGATTTTACAAACTAGGCGAGTACTGGACTGCAGCTAAGCCCCCGAGTGTGAGGCTTGCTCACCACTCGGTAGGATTTTTTAAACTTAGGCGAGTACTGGACTGCAACTAAACCTCCGAGTGGGAGGGTTGCCCACCACTCGGTAGGATTTTTTTAAACTTAGGGGAAACAGATTCGTAGCTAAGCCTCTGAGTGACAGGCTTGCTCACCACTCGGTAGGATTTTCTTTTGAACTTAGGCGAAACAGATTCGCAGCCAAGTCACCCACTCGGGGATTTCAGACGCAAATAAAAGCAACAAAAATCGTTCAAGAGGACTGTAAAGCTCTTGTCTTTGATAAAAAAATTACAAAGGTATTTCTTATTACATTTTATTCGAACGAGTACTTAAGTATAAAAGGGGCGGAGCAGCTCCGCATTCCAAGCCCGTGGCTCGTCCTTCTTATGCTCGACACTGTAAAGGTGGTATGCTCCATTGTGGAGCACTCTGGTGACAATGAAGGGACCTTCCCAAGCCGGGGCGAGCTTGTGTGGTTTCTACTGATCCACTCGAAGAACCAAGTCTCCCTCTTGAAAGGCTCGACCCTGCACGTGTCTAGCATGGAATCGACGCAAGTCTTGCTGATAAATGGTCGACCGGATCAAGGCCATCTCTCTTTCCTCCTCTAGGAGGTCGACTGTGTCTTGCCGAGCTTGTTCTGCTTCATCTTCAGAGAAGAGCTCAACTCGTGGTGCATTATGAAGCAAGTCACTTGGTAGAACAGCTTCAGCCCCATAGACCAAGAAGAATGGAGTTCGGCCAGTCGACCGATTGGGAATTGTCCACAATCCCTAGAGAACTGATGGACGTTCATCAACCCAGGCGCCCGCTGCGTGCTTGAGATCTCACATCAGTCGGGGTTTCAGTCCTTTCAGAATCAGGCCATTTGCTCTTTCTGCTTGTCCATTCCACTGGGGATGGGCGACTGAAGCATAGTCGACTCGTGTGCCTTGTGAGGCGTAGAAGGTTCTGAACTCATCAGAATCGAAGTTTGATCCGTTGTCAGTGATGATGCTGTGCGGAATCCCATATTTGAAAATCAACTTTCTGATGAAGCTGACAGCAGTACTAGCTTCAAGATTCTTAATAGGCCTGGCTTCGATCCATTTGGTAAACTTGTCGACTGCTACAAGCACATGAATGAAGCCGCTCCTACTAGTCCTCAGTGGACCAACCATGTCCAATCCCCAAATAGCAAATGGCCAGATGAGTGGAATGGTCTTCAGGGCTGATGCAGGTTTGTGCGACATATTGGAGTAGAACTGGCAGCCTTCGCATCTGTCGACTATATCTTTCGCCATTTCATTTGCTCGTGGCCAATAAAATCCAGCTCGGTATGCTTTAGCCACGATGGTCCGAGAGGACGCATGGTGACCATAGGTCCCCGAATGGATGTCGTGGAGGATCACTCGGCCTTCTTTTGGTGTTATGCATTTCTGGCTGACCCCAATTGCACTTTCTCTGAACAGTTGTCCTCTTATTACAATAAAGACCTTGGATCGACGGACGATCTGTCGAGCCTCTTCTTCATCCTCTGGGAGCTCTTTCCTAAGGATATATGCAATGTATGGCACTGTCCAGTCAGGAGTGATGACCAACACCTCCATGATCAAGTCGACCACGGCTGGGACCTCGACTTCAGTCGGATCTTTGGCACTCCTAGGCTGTGGGGGCTCTTCAGCGAAGGGATCTTCTCGAACTGAAGGTGCATGAATATGCTCCAGGAACACATTACTGGGAATAGCTTCTCTCTTGGAGCCTATCTTTGCTAAATCATCCGCTGCTTGATTTTTCAGTCGGGGTACATGATGGAGCTCTAACCCCTCAAACTTCTTTTCCAACTTCCTCACCGCGTTGCAGTAACCAGTCATGGCTAGGCTTCTGATGTCCCACTCCTTCATCACTTGATTGACTACCAAATTTGAGTCGCCATAAACCATGAGGCGACGGACACCGAGTGAGATGGACATACGCAACCCATACAAGAGTGCTTCATATTCTGCTTCGTTATTGGAGGAATCAAAGTGAATCTGGAGGACATATCTGAGCTTGTCTCCTCGGGGGGATACCAGTACCACCCCAGCACCGGAACCATTCAACATCTTGGAACCATCAAAGAACATGGTCCAGTGCTCCGAGTGAACTTGAGTTGGTAGTTGTTGTTCAATCCACTCAGCGAGGAAATCTGCTATTGCTTGGGACTTGATAGCTTTCTTTGCCTCAAACTTGATATCTAAGGGAAGGAGTTCAATCGCCCACTTTGCCACTCGACCAGTTGCATCTCTATTGTTCAGAATCTCTGGTAATGGAGCATCGCTGACGACTGTAATGGAGTGATCAGAGAAGTAATGTGCAACCTTCTTTGTGGTCATATAAATCCCATAAACAAGCTTCTGATACTGTGGATATCTTTGCTTTGATGGAGTCAAAACTTCAGAGACATAGTATACTGGGCGCTGAACTTTGTAAGCTTTTCCTTCCTCTTCCCGCTCGACCGTAAGTACTGTACTGACGACTTGTCCAGTGGCTGCAATGTAAAGCAGTAAATGCTCTTTGCTGATTGGAGTAGCAAGCACCAGCTGGGTGGAAAGCAGGGCTTTGAGCTCTGCAAATGCTGCATCAGCTTCAGGAGTCCACTCGAACTTATCTGACTTCTTCATCAGTCGGTAAAGAGGCAGTGCCTTTTCACCGAGGCGAGAAATGAATCGACTTAGGGCGGCCAAACAACCAGTAAGCTTCTGGACATCATGCACACGCACAGGGCGTTTCATCTGGAGTATGGCACCCACTTTCTCTGGGTTAGCGTCGATCCCCGTTCGGAAACGAGAAAACCGAGTAATTTTCCGCCTGGAACTCCAAACGTGCACTTTGATGGATTAAGCTTGATATCATACCTTCTGAGCTTGGCAAAGGTTTCAGCAAGGTCAGCCAGTAGGTCGGAACCTTTTCGTGACTTGACCACAATGTCATCCATGTATGCTTCCACATTCCGACTAATTTGAGTGAGCAGACACTTCTGGATCATCCTCATGAATGTGGCTCCGGCGTTCTTCAAACCGAATGGCATAGTGACATAATAGAAGCACCCAAATGGGGTGATGAAAGCTGTTTTTATCTCATCGGGTCCATACAGACGGATCTGATGATACCCGGAATAAGCGTCCAAAAAGGACAAACGCTCACACCCCGCAGTCGAGTCGACTATTTGGTCGATGCGAGGGAGAGGAAAGTGATTTTTTGGGTAGGCCCGATTAATATGTTTGAAGTCGATGCACATGCAAAGTGAGTCCTTCTTTGAGACCATGACAACATTAGCTAACCACTCGGAGTGGTAAACTCGGATAAACTCAGCTGCCAGAAGCCGAGCCACTTCTTCACTGATTGCCTTCCTCTTCTGTACGGTGGACCGTCGAAGATGTTCTTTGACTGGTTTCACCTTTGGGTTGACTCGCAAACGATGCTCAACCAGTCCCCTGGCAACCTCTGGCATGTCAGAAGGTTTCCATGCAAAGATGTCCCAGTTCTCACGAAGGAACTGGATGAACGCTTCTTCCTATTTGGAGTCGGGTGTTGTTGAAATGTGAGTCGGAGCAGCATTGGGATCCGTTGGATGAATATGAATCGGCTTCATTTCACCAGACGACTGGAATGCTGAATCAGTGGCAGGCTTCTTAGCTCGCAATAAATCACTCGGATCTGCATTTTTTTGATACTCCTGCAACTCCACTACTGCCATCTGTGCATCGGCGATCTTTGAGCCCTTCTAGAAGCACTCTTCTGCCTTCTTTTGACTGCCAGTGATAGTGATCACCCCTTTAGGACCACACATCGTCAATTTGAGGTACACGTAACATGGTCGAGCCATAAAACATGCATAAGCTAGCCTTCCTAGAATAGCGTGATAAGCACTCTGGAAATCCACAACTTCAAATGTCAACTTTTCTTTGCGGTAATTCTTGGAATCACCGAAAACTACATCAAGGACGATCTGACCGAGTGACGCGGCCTTCTTGCCAGGAATAACTCCATGGAAACTCATATTACTTTGGCCGAGTCTGGACATCGGAATGCCCATTCCTTTCAACGTCTCTGCATATAGTATATTCAGACCACTGCCACCATCCATCAGAACCTTAGTCAATCGAGTGCCTTCGACTACTAGGTCGACCACCAACGCTTGCCTCCCAGGGGTGGCTATGTGCACCGGGTGATCGGACTGGTCGAATGTAATGGCAGTCTGAGACCACTTCAAATAACTGGGTGTCACCGGAGCGACCATGTTCACTTATCTATTGATGACTTTCAGTCGACTCTTACTCTCAACGTCAGCGAAAATCATCAGAGTGGAATTGATGTGGGGGTAACCATCATCGTCCTCCTCCTCATCCTCAACTTTGTCTGATTCCTTTTCCTTGGGCTGTTTCTCTCGGAATTGCTGGATTAGGAGTCGACACTGTCGAGTGGTATGCTTCGGGTAAATGAAATTACCCTCTTCATCTTTTTTGGTGTGAATGTGGCATGGTAAATCTAGCACATCATTTCCATCTTGATCTTTTACTTTCTTGGGGTTCCACAACCCTTTGGGTTTCCCTTTGAACTTTCCTTGAGTCACAGCTAAGGCTTAACCAGGAGCGGCTGGCTCGGCCTTGCGCTTCTGCTTCCGACTGGAGTTCCCTCCTCTGGTTTCGTGGGCGACTGTTTTGTGCTTGCCACTCCGGAGTCGGTCTTCTTCTTCACCATTGGCGTACTTGGTGGTAATCTCCATCATCCGAGTCAGAGTCATATCTCCTGTCCGACCGAATTTCAGGTTCAACTCCCGATACTTAATGCCTTCTTTGAAGGCACAAATTGCCTGGTGATCCGACACATTCTCCACCGTGTGGTGCAACGTGATCCATCTCTGGATATAATCTCTCAAAGTTTCATTCGGTTTCTGAACGCAACACTATAATTCTGTTAGCCCTGCTGGCCGTTTGCAAGTACCTTCAAATGTTCTGACAAATACTTGGGCAAGATCTTCCCAAGTATAAATACTACTAGGCGCTAACTGATTCAGCCACGCTCTGGCCGAGCCCTCCAACATCAAAGGAAGGTGCTTCATGGCCACTTGATCGTTGCCACCACCAATCTGTACAGCCACTCGATAATCCTCAAGCCAAGTGTCAGGCTTGGACTCGCCAGTGAACTTACTGACTCCAGTCGCCAACTTGAAGTTGGGAGGAATCACCGCAACCCTGATGGCTCTGCTGAAGCACTCTGGACCCGAGACATGTACCCTGCTGCTGGTTGGGAAATCTCTGTCGTGACCCTCTCTGTGAGCTCTGTTTCTGTCGACCAGACCCTGAACGAGAATAGATCTCGCATCAAAGCTCGGCTCCCTAGGGTCGACTGGAATCCTTCGCCCACCACTGTGAGGACGTCTGTCATCATGCTGCCGAGGCACGTATGACCCACTCCTTGGGGGAGGCGTGGGCACTCGACGACGATCATCGTGATCGAGTCGGTGATCATACTGCTCGCGGTTTCTGTACTGATCTTGCCGGTCCTCACGTCCTTCACGCCTCGAGGGCGATCTCGGGCTGTGAGCCGATTGGACTGTGTCTGCAACCATGGATCTGCTATGGATCCTATTCCGTGACTGAGATACTGCTGTATTCTGCTCTCCCGCCGCACGGAGCAAAGCCCGGATCTGCACCAGACCTCGACCAGCTTTTGATTGGGAAGGTTGGATTGACTCCGCTATTCGGGCTGCTGCTGCGATATTCTGGATCGGAGTTCGGTATACCTGAGTCGGAGGCGGAAAAAGTTGGCGTCGACTGGACTCGGGGATACGCTGCCGAGCACGCTCGTCGAGTGCGCGCTGGAGGTTCTCCAGTCGAGTGCGCTCAACCAAGTTGGCTAGGCGCGCCTCCTCCAAGGCCTGAGCCTCAGGGGTTTCTCCAACGATAGGAGTGTGAAGCGCATCCATGTTCCGGCGGCGAAGTTCTTCCCTCCACTGCGAAGAGAGGGGTTCGGGGCGGTACTCTTTGTGAACACGCGACGGATCGCCGCCCCCGCCACCTCCGTCTTCACGAGTGAAGCCAGGAGGACTGCATGGTCCATTGACCATCAAAACTTCTACCGTGGGGTCGCTGCTGTCGCACTCGGATGCAGTCTCTACGGAGCCAGTCGACAGGTCGAACAGGCCATAGAGAGTTTCGTCGGGCTCGATTGCCGCGACTTGGGGGGTGGCCGACTGGCGAGCCACCGCATGCCTGACCCACCGCTGAAGCCTCGATCAACCGGAACGCTTGCTCCGGCGGGCTGCAGGGAGGGAGGTCAGTACAGGAGCCGATCGATACCGAGTTGACGGCTGCCGTAGGAGGACGCCACGGACGCACGCGCGAAAGTGTGTTGCCCCGCGGACAGGGAGCGCCTCGACGTCAAGTGGCGCTTCTTGGAGCCAAGCGGAGTCGTCGGTGATGAACACGAGCGCGCCGAGAAGGATCTCGCGGCCCTCGGCCAAACCTCCGCCTGAAACCATGTTGATGGGGATCAGGAAAATCGCAACTTCTCCAACAAGTCGCTAAGACACCTGCCCCACGGTGGGCGCCAACTGTCGTGGTTCTAAGTCTGACAGTAGAATGGGGGGTAGGGATGTAGAGGCAAGATCCTAGCTATGGAGGAGTTGTACACGCGAGTTTTACAAGTTCGGGCCCTTCTCGGAGGAAGTAACAACCCTACGTCTCGGAGCCCGGAGGCGGTCGACTAGATTATATGCGTGTGAGTTACAGGGAGTGCGAACCCTTGTCCCTGAGAAGGGGGGTGGCTTATATAGAGTTCGCCAGACCCCTCTCGCCCTCAGTTACAAAGGGTTTAAGGTACATAAAGATGGAGACGTTACTGGTAACACCTGTATCTAGGTGCTATAAATGACAATCAAGCCTACAAGTAAATGCTCGACCGTTGTTCGTGCAGAGTGACTTTAGCTCTTCTGCTCGTCGAGTGATTTCTGCGACGGTCGAGTGATAGTGATTCTTCCAAGTGGAACGTCTATGGTCGACTGGATAATGGTACTCTTTGAATGATCCTGGCTTTAGGGTGCTATCCTAGGGGAGGATGCCTAGGTCAGGTCCATGACCCTACCCTAGGTACATAGCTTTATCAGGGCTCCCCTCATTTCCTCGCGCGGGTATCTCGGCGCGAGCCGGATCTCGCGTGCCAGGACGCGGCGCTGGTTGTCGGGCGTGGCGGCTGGGGCCGACTACGGTGGCGTGGTGGATGCGTGATGGGCGACAAGGCGTTGGTGCAGGCCGGAGGGCGGGTTTCGACGGCGGTTGCCTCCCGACAGCTCTGCCGAGCCTCCTCTGGCACTGCGGGTCGTGTGCAACTGTGTCGCGGGCGGCCCCTCTCGTCGTGGCTATCTGGTTGGGGGGGGGCAGCGGTGGTGGTGGGCGGCCTCGTCCAGTCGGGCCCTTGCGGCTGGACGGCGGAGCTCGGCACGGGAAGACCTCCTTGATGGCCTCCCATGGCTGCAGTGGCGGTAGATCTGCCATCTCATCCCTCTTCTTCGACTTCGGGTGGCGGTCGATGCTCTCCGACGGGTCCGGAC
>NC_041380.1:254752477-254777043 GCF_002162155.2 Triticum dicoccoides
GATGGGTCCCCCACCTCCCCCTTCCCCCGAGCGACATCAGGTTGCGGTTCGTCTCGAGGCAGTGCCCCTCGGCGATTCCAGGAGGCGGCTGGGGGCGTGGATTTGGCCAAAGTCGTGTCCTTTGGGAGCTCTCGCGGTGGTCTGGTGGCAGGGTGGTGGTCCTGGCGGTGGGAGACGCGATGGTCGTGGGCGAACTGCACGACTCGGATGCGGGCGGGCATCTATGTCCGCTCGGATGGCATAGATGCGGGTGGTTGTCGGACCGGGGAGGCGACAGAAGGGTTGAAGCACCGGAGTACATCACTTGCCCAGTCCGTGCACTGGCCGACGGTGATGGCATCCGCAGACGTCGTGTTCCTCCCTGTAGGCTCCGTCGTGGTGCTCCCTTTCCTTCCATCTAGCTCCGGGTGAAAGCTTGATCTTCGGATCGGATGGTGGTGACATTCCGTGGTCGTACCCTTCTTGGAGGCATCGTCTTGGAGTCCTCGGTCCGGCGTGGTCCATCACTCTTCTTCCCGATTGATCGGGCATCCTGTGGGTGCGTGGCAGTCGTTGAAAATGTGTGTCAGTGCCCGACATCCTTGTATCTCGTCTTGGGTGTGTGTGGTGTGCTTTGTATCGATGGCTTGGTTGTGGATATTGGTTGCTTTATAATCTAAAGCGAGGAGAAATCCTTTTTCGTAATATATAAAATAAGGTGAAAGCCTGTTTCAAAAGAGGGATGTTTCCTTTTTCCGGTGACGAGAGAGGGAATTAACAAGGCGAGGTGGATGCCTGTGGTTTAAATCAGGGAGTACTTGTACCAAAGCTCTTATATGAACCTACCAGAGATTCCTTAATAATTAATCACGTGAGCAGCTGCTCAGCTCTTCGTGCTTTTGTTTACTAGATCTAGCTAATGGTCTTCCAAGGTCCACATTCATGCATGTCAACCAAGAGATGGTAAGCAGCCGCAGCCATGACATAGATTACACACGCGAAGAGAACCATAAAGGTTTAGCACATTCATGCATGCAACCATGCACCACCATAATATACACAGAAACATAGCACTAAAGCGGTGGCTCTATTGGCCAGCTTTAGCGTGCAACGACCGAACATATATGTCAATGTTCCATGAAAGCAAAGAGAATATCACGTTTCACGCATGCTGGATGGTACGAGAATTGCCATATAATATTACCAGAAATGTCAGGTTTGCAATTGCCACATTGATAACATTACAATGGCGGCTCAACGATATGATCCGCAGATTCCATTCGAGCTAGATACAATGATTGGGTACATATATCAAGATGGATGCCGCCACCCAACACTTCTTTTTCTCCACGTATATATAGATACAACAGTAACACGTACATATGTATTGCCTTGTTTTGCCATGATATATCTAGTTCATTCATCACAGAAGTACATATGCATACTGTGCACGTCTGGCGTGTCTTTTGTTTAGGGCACGAAACAAAAGCGATTATTTTTGTAATTTGTAGCATATATGACATTGATTCAGTGGTGGAAATTGCAACTAAATGCAAATATGTGAACGGTACTTGTGTTGTAATGCATGATGGATCACGTAATATGGCCCATATGGATGTGGTATGTGTGTCATTATGCGTGCATAGTTTACATCTACGTTTACATATGTATTTGTGGAGGCCATTTCTTCTGCATGCATGCATATATACGTGCATTCAAGACAATCTCTCTCTCATTTACCACCGTACTTGCTGTCGTCGAGAAGCTCGTCCAGGAGGCTGTCGTCGAGGTACTCGAGTTCGATCTTCTCTGTGCCCCCGCGACCCCTGCCCGTGCCGGCTCCAGAGCCAGCCGGGGCGGACGAAGACGAGCCGGTGGCGCCCCCGGCCTCCCCGGGGAAGTTTAGCACGGCGGTGGCGCCCCTCTGGGCAAAAGCCGCGCGGTCGTACACCCTCGCGGCCTCCTCGGCCGTGTCAAACGTGCCGAGCCAGACGCGGGCGCCGCCACGCTCAGGGTCACGGATCTCTGCGGCGAACTTGCCCCAAGGCCGCGTACGCACGCCGCGGTACTTGGTCTTCTTGTCATCCTCCATTGCTCGATGAGAGGGAGAGAGAGCGAGCTAGGTAATGTGTGTCTAGTAAGCAGTGACAAGGTTAAGACCTGAATTTGCATGTGACTAGCTTTGGACAGCGCGCAGCTATTTATAGAAAGATCAGGCGGGCCGCCGGGCATGTACAGTGTATGTAGGTAATCACTCCATTTCTAAATATAAGTTTTTCTAGAGATTTTAATATGGACTATATGCAAAGTAAAATAAATAAATCTACACCCTAAAATACGTCAACATACATCCTTATATCATTTATGTTGAAACCTCTGACTTATATTTAAAAACGGGGGATATAAGAGCATCTACAACCGCGATTGGCAAATCCGACCTATCAAACGCGTGCGGACATGCCCGCAGGCAGGGACCGGGCAATCCTAAGATTACCGCAACTGCATCGGGACACCTTATACTAAATTCTTAAATACATACAAAAGCATGCAAACGGAAAAACCTACGTACTACACAAATCACCTAGCTACTCCTCGTCAGACATGTCGATTCTCTCCGTGCCCGGCTCTAGGTACATGGGCGGCCGCTGCAGCTCCAGCTTCTCCAGGTGCTCCGCTCCGGCCTCCTCCTCTATCTCCTCGTCGAGTTCGGCGAAGAGCGCGTCGGTCACCGTCCGCTCCTTCTAGTGAAATTCCCGGTTGGCCTCCACATAGGTTTCATCCTGGATGAACTCTAGGATGGCCTGCTACTCCACCATCTTCGCGGCTTGGGCGACAACGAACTTCGCCTTCGTCTCCTCCATGGTGAACCCCGGAACTAGCTGCTCCGCCTCGTCCTTCTCCGGATCCGCCACCTCCATCGGCTCCGGTAGCTGCTCTCCTTCCTCCTCCTCCGGCTTCGTCGGGTCCGAAGGTAGCTCAGAACTGATGCAGGCTGCGAGCCTAGCCTGGATCTCCTCCGTGATCTGCCTACGGCACTCCGGTGTCAGCATAGCATACGTGGTGGTCTTTTGTCGGACCATGGCGATGCCGGAGAGCATGGGAGAGCGGGGGAGAGGAGGCGGACGGGCCCGGGTGGCGGCGCAGAGAGGGAGGAGGTGGATGGGCTAGGGTTGGGGGACGTCGTTCGTCTTAAATAGCTAGATTTGGCCTCGGGCGGCGAGCCGAAGCGGCGCCATGCGGGTTCACACTATGGTGAGGGAAGAAGCGTCCATCAGACTTCCGAGTTTCCGGGCGATTCCGCGTGGGATCCCGTTGTCAGTCCTATGTGGCAGACACGCCCGGGCGCCCCATATCCGCCCCATATTTGGGCTGGATGTGAGGGGTGCCGGTCAGCTTGGACGTTTGAGACCCGTTTGAGGCGTCTGGCTGAGTCAATTTTTTGTGACCGGTCAGCCCGCCGAGGCATTTGATTGTGATTTGGGAGCCTGGCTGTAGATGCTAATGCATGTATTCTTATTATCTTATGCTCCAAATTCAAGTATAAAGAGAAAGGCTAACTTTTGACGAGCGAGCGGAGCGAGGCCCGTCGCCGGTAGGCTTGGGCCGAAGCAGAGCGTAGCGAGTCTGGAGCCGCCTCCACCATCTGCTACCTCATCAACATGTCACCATCCATTCCACCTAATAAGAAAACTCCCATTGAGGTATGGTCTGGTACACTAGCTGACTATTCACAGTTGAGAGTTTTCGGTTGCACTGCATATGCACACGTTGATAATGGAAAACTTGAGTCTAGAGCTATCAAGTGTGTGTTTGTTGGTTACGGATCAGGAGTAAAAGGATACAAATTATGGAATCCTGAAACTAATAATGTTTTTGTGAGCAGGAGTGTCGTTTTCAATGAATCTGTTATGTATCTTGATGATCCGTCCACAGATACTTTTGATGTAGAGCCACAACAAGTTACTGTGTAGGTACAACACTTTGATGAGGAGGAACATGTAATTGTTGATAATGATGAGGTTGTTCCAAATGCACAGATTGATGATAATGTTGATGATGCTCCAGATACAGAGGTTCACGATGATGATGTTGTGCAGTACTCACCCCTGTTTTGCAGCGACAAGTTCAGTCTCTTGTAGATGGCAGGAGCAAGAGAGTCATTAAGAAATCTAAATGCCTAATTGAAGAGTGTGGCATTGTTCATTATGCTTTCAGTTGTGCAGAAAAGGTTGAGAACATCCATGAGCCGTCCACATACACCGAAGCCGTTGTTTCTGGTGACCGCGAGAAGTGGATTGCTGCTATGCAGGAAGAGATGCAGTCACTTGAGAAAAATTACGCATGGGATGTTGTGCACTTTCCCAAACATAAGAAGACCGTTCGCTGCAAATGGATCTTCAAAAGAAAGGAGGGTTTGTCTCCTAGTGAGCCCGCGAGGTTTAAGGCAAGGTTAGTGGCTAAGGGCTTCAGTCACATACCAGGTATTAATTATAATGATGTGTTCTCTCCAGTTGTCAAGCATAGTTTCATTCATGCATTTTTGGTATTCTTGATATGCATGATCTTGAGCTTGAACAGTTAAATGGCAAGACTGCTTTTTTGCATGGTGAACTGGAGGAGGAGATTTACATGGGCCAACCAGAAGGTTTCATAGTGCCCGGTAAAGAGAAATTTGTTTGCAAGTTAAAGAGATCCCTATTGTTGTGAAACATAGCTCGCAATTTGAAAAAAATCCTACGCTCACGCAAGATCTATCTAGGAGATGCATAGCAACGAGAGGGGGAGAGTGTGTCCACGTACCCTCGTAGACCAAAAGCGGAAGCGTTTGACACCGGGGTTGATGTAGTCGAACTTCTTCTCGTTCCGACCGATCAAGCACCGAACGTATGGCACCTCCGAGTTCTGCACACGTTCAGCTCGATGACGTCCCTCGAACTCTTGATCTAGCAAAGTGTCTAGGGAGAGTTCCATCAGCACAACGGCGTGGTGGCGGTGATGGTGAAGTGATTCGCGCAGGGCTTCGCCTAAGCACTACGTGAATATGACCGAAGGCGTAAACTGTGGAGGGGATTGCCGCACACGGCTAACAACTATTAATGTGTGTTCTAGCGGTGCCCCCAACATATATATAGGTTGGAGGGGAGGAGAGGAAGCCAAAGGGCGCCCTAAGTAGGAGGAATCCTACTTAGGCGCCTCCTAATTCGGCCTCCCCCTTCCATATTCATCCGGAGGGGGAAGGAAGGAGGAGGGAGGAGAGAAAGAAGGGGGAGGCCGAATTGCTCCCCTTCATTTCTCTCTTCCCCTCTTTCCTTCCTCCTTATTTCGGCCTACATGGGGTGCACCAGCTCCCTAGGGGCTGGTATGTCCCCTTCTTGGCCCATTAGGCCCATGTAGTTGCCGGGGGGATGCCCGGAACCCCTTCCGGTGACCCGATATGTACCCGGTACCCCCGGAACACTTCCGGTGTCTGAATATCATCGTCCAATATATGAACATTTACCTCTCGATCATTTAGAGACTCCTCATCATGTCCGTGATCTCATCTGGGACTCTGAACAACATTCTATCACCAAATCACATAACTCATATAATACAAAATTGTCATCGAACGTTAAGCGTGCGCACCCTACGGGTTCGAGAACTATGTAGACATGACCGAGACACCTCTCCGGTCAATAACCAATAGCGGAACCTGGATGATCATATTGGTTCCCACATATTCTACGAAGATCTTTATCAGTCATACCATAATGACAACATATGTTATTCCCTTTGTCATCGGTATGTTACTTGCCCGAGAGTCGATCATCGGTATCTTCATACCTAGTTCAATCTCGTTACCGGCAAGTCTCTTTACTCATTCCGTAATACATCATCCTGCAACTAAATCATTAGTCACATTGCTTGCAAGGCTTATTATGATGTGTATTACCGAGAGGGCCCAGAGATACCTCTTCGATACTCGGAGTGACAAATCCTAATCTCGATCTATGCCAACCCAACAAACACCTTTAGAGATACCTATAGAGCATCTTTATAATCACCCAGTTACGTTGTGACATTTGATAGCACACAAGGTATTCCTCCCGTATCCAAGAGTTGTATAATCTCATAGTCGAAGGAATATGTATTTGACATGAAGAAAGCAATAGCAATAAAACTGAACGATCAATATGCTAAGCTAACGCATGGGTCATGTCCATCACATCATTCTCCTAATGATGTGATCCCGTTCATCAAATGATAACACATGTCTATGGTTAGGAAACTTAACCATCTTTGATTAACGAGCTAGTCTAGTAGAGGCTTACTTGGGACACTGTGTTTTGTGTATGTATCCACACATGTATCAAGTTTTCGGTTAATACAATTATAGCATGAATAATAAATATTTCTCATGATATAATGAAATATAAATAACAACTTTATTATTGCCTCTAAGGCATATTTCCTTCAGTCTCCCACTTGCACTAGAGTCAAGAATCTAGATTACATTGTAATGATTCTAACACCCATGGAGTCTTGGTGTTGATCATGTTTTGCCGTGGAAGAGGCTTAGTCAACGGGTCTGCCATATTCAGATTCATATGTATTTTGCAAATCTCTATGTCTCCCTCCTTGACTTGATCACGGATGGAGTTGAAGCGTCTCTTGATGTGTTTGGTTCTTTTGTGAAATCTGGATTCCTTCGCCAAGGCAATTGCTCCAGTATTGTTACAAAAGATTTTCATTGGACCCGATGCACTAGGTATTACACCTAGATCAGATATGAACTCCTTCATCCAGACTTCTTCATTCGCTGCTTCCAAAGCAGCTATGTACTTCGCTTCACACGTAGATCCCGCCACGATGCTTTTCTTGGAACTGCACCAACTGATAGCTCCACCATTCAATATAAATACGTATCCGGTTTGTGACTTAGAGTCATCCGGATTAGTGTCAAAGCTAGCATCGACGTAACCATTTATGATGAGCTCTTTGTCACCTTCATAAACGAGAAACATATCCTTAGTCCTTTTTAGGTGCTTCAGGATGTTCTTGACTGTTGTCCAGTGATCCACTCTTGGATTACTTTGGTACCTCCCTTCTAGACTTATACCAAGGCACACATCTGGTCTGGTATACAACATAGCATACATGATAGAACCTATGGTTTAGGCATAGGGAATGACTTTCATTTTCTCTCTATCTTCTGCAGTGGTCGGGCATTTATTCTGACTCAATTTCACACCTTGTAACACAAGCAAGAACCCTTTCTTTGACTAATCCATTTTGAACTTCTTCAAAACATTATCAAGGTATGTGCTTTGTGAAATTCCAATTAAGCGTCTTGATCTATCTCTATAGATCTTGATGCCCAATATATAAGCAGCTTCACCGAGGTCTTTCATTGAAAAACTCTTATTCAAGTATCCTTTTATGCTATCCAGAAATTCTATATCATTTCCAATCAACAATATGTCATCCACAAATAATATTATAAATGCTACAAAACTCCCACTCACTTTCTTGTAAATACAGGCTTCTCCAAAAGTCTGTATAAAACCATATGCTTTGATCACCTCATCAAAGCGTATATTCCAATTCCGAGATGCTCGCACCAGTCCATAAATGGATCGCTGGAGCTTGCACACTTTGTTAGCACCTTTAGGGTCGACAAAACCTTCTGGTTGCATCATATACAACTCTTCTTTAAGAAATCCATTAAGGAATCCAATTTTGAAGTCCATTTGCCAGATTTCATAATCATAAAATGCGGCAATTGCTAACATGATTCAGACAGACTTAAGCATCGCTACGGGTGAGAAGGTCTCATCGTAGTCAACTCCTTGAACTTGTCAAAAACCTTTCGCAACAAGTCGAGCTTTGTAGACAGTAACATTACCATCAGCGTCAGTCTTATTCTTGAAGATCCATTTTTTCTCTATGGCTCGCCGATCATCGGGCAAGTCAACCAAAGTCCACACTTTGTTCTCATACATGGATCCTATCTCAGATTTCATGGCCTCAAGCCATTTATCGGAATCTGTGCTCATCATCGCTTCCTCATAGTTCATAGGTTCGTCATGGTCTAGTAACATGACTTCCAAAACAAGATTATCATAACACTCAGGTACGAAACGTGTTCTGGTTGACCTACGAGGTTCAGTAGTAACTTGATCTGAAGTTTCATGATCATTATCATTAGCTTCCTCTCTAGTTGGTGTAGGCATCACTGGAACTGATTTATGTGATGAGCTACTTTCCAATTCGAGAGAAGGTACAATTACCTCATCAAGTTCTACTTTCCTCCCACTCACTTCTTTCGAGAGAAACTCCTCTCTAGAAAGGATCCATTCTTAGCAACGAAGATCTTGCCTTTGGATCTGTGATAGAAAGTGTACCCAACAATTTCTTTTGGGTATCCTATGAAGACACACTTCCCTGATTTGGGTTCGAGCTTATCAGGCTGAAGCTTTTTCACATAAGCATCGCAACCCCAAACTTTAAGAAACGACAACTTAGGTTTATTGGCAAACCACAGTTCATACAGTGTCGTCTCAACGGATTTAGACGGTGCCCTATTTAAAGTGAATACAGCTATCTCTAATGCATAACCCCAAAATGATAGTGGTAAATTAGTAAGAGACATCATAGATCACATCATATCTAATAAAGTACGGTTACGACGTTCAGACACACCATTATGCTATGGTGTTCCAGGTGGCGTGAGTTGTGAAACTATTCCACATTGTTTTAAATGAAGGCCAACCTCGTAACTCAAATATTCGCTTCCACGATCAAATCGTAGAAACTTTATTTTCTTGTTACGATGATTCTCCACTTCACTATGAAATTCTTTGAACTTTTCAAATGTCTCAGACTTGTGTTTCATTCAGTAGATATACCCATATCTGCTCAAATCATCTATGAAGGTCAGAAAATAACGATACCCGCCGTGAGCCTCAACACTCATCGGACCGCATACATCAGTATGTATTATTTCCAATAAGTCAGTGGCTCGCTCCATTGTTCCGGAGAACGTAGTTTTAGTCATCTTGCCCATGAGGCATGGTTCGCAAGCATCAAATGATTCATAATCAAGTGATTCGAAAAGTCCATCCGCATGGAGTTTCTTCATGTGCTTTACACCAATATGACCTAAACGGTAGTGCTACAAATATGTTGCACTATCATCATCAAATTTGCATCTTTTGGCATCAATATTATGAATATGTGTATCACCACGACCGAGATTCAACAAAAATAGACCACTCTTCAAGGGTGCATGACCATAAAAGATATTACACATATAAATAGAACAATCATTATTCTCTTATTTAAAGAATAACCGTCCCACATTAAACAAGATCCAGATATAATGTTCATGCTCAACGCTGGCACCAAATAACAATTATTCAGGTCTAAAACTAATTCCGAAGGTAGATGTAGAGGTAGCATGCCGATGGCGATCACATCGACCTTGGAACCATTCCCGACGCGCATGTCCTCAGCCAATCTTCGTTTAATCCGTAGGGCCTGTTTCGAGTTACAAATATGAGCAACGGAACCGATATCAAATACCTAAGCACTACTACGAGCATTAGTAAGGTACACATCAATAACATGTATGTCAAATATACCTTTGTTCACTTTGCCATCCTTCTTATCCGTCAAATACTTGGGGCAGTTCCGCTTCCAGTGACCAATCCGTTTGTAGTAGAAGCACTCAATTTCAGGCTTAGGCCCAGACTTGGGCTTCTTCCACGGAGTGGAAACTTGCTTGCCATTTTTCTTGAAGTTTCCCTTATTTACTTTGCCCTTTTTCTTGAAACTAGTGGTCTTGTTAACCATCAACACTTGATGCTCCTTCTTGATTTCTACCTTCGTAGCTTTGAGCATAGCGACGAGCTCGGGAATTGTCTTATCCATCCCTTGCATATTACAGTTCATCACGAAGCCTTTGTAGCTTGGTGGCAGTGATTGGAGAACTCTGTCAATAACACTATCATCTGGAAGATTAACTCCCAGCTGAGTCAAGTGGCTATGATATCCAAACATTCTGAGTATGTATTCACTGACAGAACTGTTCTCCTCCATCTTGCAGCTATAGAACTTGTTGGAGACTTCATATATCTCAACTCGGGCATTTGCTTGAAATATTAACTTCAATTCCTGGAACATCTCATATGGTCCATGACGTTCAAAACGTCTTTGAAGTCCCGATTCTAAGCCGTAAAGCATGGCACACTGAACTATCAAGTAGTCATCAACATGCGACCGCCAGGCGTTCACAACGTGTGTAGTTGCTGGAGGGGGTGGCACACCTAGCGGTGCATCAAGGACGTAATTTTTCTGTGTGGCAATGAGGATAATCCTCAAGTTACGGACCCAGTCCGTGTAATTGCTACCATCATCGTTCAACTTAGCTTTCTTTAGGAACACATAAAATTCAAGGGAATTGTAGCACGAGCCATTGATCTACAACATAGATATGCAAAAACTATCAAGACTAAGTTCATGATAAATTAAGTTCAATTAATCATATTACTTAAGAACTCCAACTTAGATAGACATCCCTCGAGTCATCTAAATGATCACGTGATCCATATTAACTAAACCACGTTTGATCATCACGTGAGATGGAGTAGTTTTCAATGGTGAACATCTCTATGTTGATCATATCTACTATATGATTCACGTTCGACCTTTCGGTCTCCAGCGTTCCGAGGCCATGTCTGTACATGCTAGCCTCATCAAGTTTAACCCGAGTATTCTGCATGTGCAAAACTGTCTTGCACCCGTTGTATGTGAATGCAGAGCTTATCACACCCGATCATCATTTGGTGTCTCAGCACGATGAATTGTCGCAACAGTGCATACTCAGGGAGAACACTTATACCTTGAAATTTTAGTAAGGGATCATCTTATAATGCTACTGTTGTACTAAGCAAAATAAGATGCATAAAAGATAAACATCACATGCAATCAAAATATGTGACATGATATGGCCATCATCATCTTGTGCCTTTGATCTCCATCTCCAAAGCACCATCATGGTCTCCATCATCACCGGCTTGACACCTTGATCTCCATCATAACGTCATGGTCGTTGAGGGAGTCCTGGACTAAGGGGTCCTCGGGCGTCCGACCTGTTAGCCATGGGCCGGACTGATGGGCTGTGAAGATACGAAGACCGAAGACTACACCCGTGTCCGGATGGGACTCTCCTTGGCGTGGAAGGAAAGCTTGGTGACTAAATATGTATATTCCTTTCTTTGTAACCAACCTTGTGTAACCCTAGATCCTCCCGGTGTCTATATAAACCGGAGGACTTAGTCCGGAGGATAGGCATTATCATAGCCATACAAGCTAGACCTCTATGGTTTTGCCATTAAGATCTCGTGGTAGATCAACTCTTGTAATACTCATATTCATCAAGATCAATCAAGCAGGACGTAGGGTATTACCTCCATAGAGAGGGCCCGAACCTGGGTAAAGCATTGTGTCCCCTGTCTCCTATTACGATCGACCTTAGACGCATAGTTCGGGACCCCCTACCCGACATCCGTCGGTTTTGACACCGACATTGATGCTTTCATTGAGAGTTCCACTGTGTCGTCATCCAGAGGTTCGATGGCTCCGTCAACCATCTACAACGATGCTGCCCAAGGGGGAGTTTTCCTTCTCGGACAAACCTTCATGTTTGGAGGCTTCGCTCCGCGGGCCAATTCGCTTGGCCATCTGGAGCAGATCGAAAGCTACGCCCCTGGCCATCAGGTCAGATTTGGGAGCTTGAACTACGTTGCGGACATCCGTGGAGACTTGATCTTCGCCAGATTCGAGACCGCGGCCGCTACTCCTGGTCACCCCGAGGGACATGACCTAAATCTGTCATCGGACTGCATCCAGGAGACAACTCCCATAACCACTCTGGCCTTAGATCCAGAGCAGACTGCGCCATCCGAGGATGGGAGGATCGACCCCACCGCGGAGGCCACAGATTCCACGGTGCTGGAGCCGCACATAGACTTTATCTCACATGATACCCGTGCCACCGGAACTCCGGACTCGTTTCCGGCTGTAAGTTCCGAACCATGTGAGCCCACGGACGCCGAACTTGATCGTTTATCGATCCTCGAATTCAGTGCCGCTGACATCTTCCAGCACTCGCCTTTGGGCGACATGCTAAACTCATTAAAGAACCTGTCCTTGGCGGAGGACTCACAGCCGAACTATATCCGGTTTGAACTAGGGGCTGACGATGGAGAATTTTGCTCCCCACCCGCCACCCACTTCATAGCCATGGTCGAGGATTTAACCGAAACACTTGATTACGACTCTGAGGACATTGATGGTATGGACGACGATGCCGGAGAAGAAGAGGCCCAGAACCCATCATTCACCGGACGCTGGACGGCCACTTCCTCGTACGATGTATGCATGGTGGATGCACCAAAGGAGAACAGCGGCGATGACAAGGAAGATCCAGCCGAGGATAAACCTTCCAAAATACAATCCAAGCGCCGGCGTCAGCGGCACCTCTCTAAGTCACGCCGCAGTAAAGACAGCAACACCGGCACAGGAGAAGATAACACTCCAGAAGGTGCCGAAGACAACGAAGACCCCATTGAAACAACTAATAAACAAGATGAATGGGAAGATGGGAAGGTCAGCCTTGATAAACAGGCCACACGCGAAGACTCAGAGGACAGAAGTTATCTTCCGCTCTCCGAGGATGAGGTGAGCCTCGGCACCGACAATTTCATCATACCTGAGGAACCTCTTGAGCAGGAGCGCTTCAAGCGCCAGCTAATAGCCACTGCCAGGAGCCTGAAAAAGAAGAAGCAGCAGCTTCAAGCTGATCAAGATCTGCTCAATGATAAATGGACCAACGTCCTAGCAGCCGAAGAATACGGCCTCAAGCGCCCAACCAAAAGCTACCCAAAGCGCAAATTGCTACCTCAGTTTGACGAGGAGGCACCAAAATACATACCACCATCATACAATGCAGCTGACCGACCACCACATGGTCGGGACAAAACGGTAACTCACGCCGAACACCAGCCCGCCCTACGTCATCGCACAGGTAGGGGTAAATTAGCCCACAACCATACATATGACCTCCGGCAAAACCTGAACAATAAAGTAGGACATACCCGATCAATCTATGGATCTCGAGGACGTGCCTCGACACGCGACGACGGCCACCTATTTGGACGTGACAAACTTAGTCATGTGCGGGCTCCGTAGATGGACTCCATCAGAGCTACATCACGATACGGCCCGATATAGAGGCGTCGTACACCCTCATTGCTTCACTGATGAGGTCATGGATCATGAATTCCTAGAAGGGTTTAAACCCATGAATATAGAATCATACAATGGAACCACGGACCCCGCGGTGTGGATCGAAGACTTCATTCTCCACATTCATATGGCCCACGGTGACGACCTCTACACCATCAAATACCTCCCTCTAAAACTCAAGGGGCCAGCTCGGCACTGGTTAAACATCCTGCCTGAAAATTCTATCGGCAGTTGGGAGGACTTGGAAGAAGCTTTCCTCAACAACTTTCAAGGTACATATGTCTGGACACCAGACGCCGATGACTTAAGCCACATAGTTCAACAACCTGGAGAGTCTGCCAGGAAATTCTGGACTAGGTTCTTAACTAAAAAGAACCAAATCGTCGACTGTTTGGATGCCGAAGCCCTAGCAGCCTTCAAACACAGCATCCGCGATGAATGGCTCGCTCACCACCTCGGCCAAGAAAAGCCAAAATCCATGGAGGCCCTCACGGCACTCATGACCCGCTTTTGTGCGGGCTAGGACAGTTGGTTGGCCCATAGCAAAAACAATGCAAGCGACGCCGGCACCCCTGGAGTTCAAAATAACAAAGACAAGTCTCGGCGCAACAAATACAAGCGTAAAAACAACAATGACAACACCGAGGATACGACGGCCAATGCCAGATTCAGTGGCTCCAAGTCCGGTCAGCGGAAGAAGCCGTTCCAAAAGAACAATTCAGGCCCATCCAGCTTGGACTGCATACTTGATCGTCCATGCCAGATTCACGACACCCCGGACAAACCACCCAATCATACAAATAGAGATTGATGGGTTTTTGAACAGGCCGGCAAATTAAACATCGAGAACAAGGAAAAGGGATCGCAAATCAAGGACGATGGAGAAGAGCCCCGACAACCGAACACAGGGGAACAGAAGAAGTTTCCCCCTTAGGTCAAAACGGTGCACATGATATATGCTACCCACATTCCCAAGAGGGAGCGCAAGCGTGCGCTCAGGAACGTCTACGCGATAGAGCCAGTCGCCCCAAAATTCAATCCATGGTCGTCATGCCCGATCACTTTTGATCGCGGGGATCATCCGACCAGTATCTGTCACGGTGGCTCAGCCGCACTGGTCCTAGACCCAATAATTGATGGGTTCCACCTGACTCGCGTCCTTATGGACGGAGGTAGCAGCCTCAATCTGCTCTATCAGGATACAACGTGAAAATGGGCATTAACCCATCACGGATCAAGCCCTCCAGGACTACCTTCAAAGGGATCATACCAGGTGTAGAGGCCCGCTGTACAGGCTCAATCACACTAGAGGTTGTCTTCGGATCTCCGGACAACTTTTGAAGCGAGGAGTTAATCTTCGACATCGTCCCCTTCCGCAACGGCTATCACGCACTGCTCGGACGAACCGTGTTTGCTCGATTCAACGCAGTACCACACTATGCTTATCTCAAGCTCAAGATGCCCGGTCCATGCGGCGTCATAACGGTCAACGGAAATACGAAACGCTCCCTCCGTACAGAAGAGCACACATCTGCCTTAGCAACAGAAGTACAGAGCGGCCTTCTTAAGAAGAACCTTAATTCGGCTGCCGAGCCCACGGACACCATTAAGAGGGTCCGAACTATTCTGCAGCAGGAGAGCTCGGCTCGTCAGGAGCTCGACTAGCAATCCGACCTCCGTCTCAGTCCCGATGAAGTGGCGGCATTCGTGCCGCGCGTACATAACTATGCACTCAATATCCCATGGGCATGACAGAGGCATAGCTAGCTTGTGGTCCATAGTACGGCTCAACTGACATCAGATACACACATACTTTCACTTTTACTTGTTTCCTTTGCAGGTCTCAATCCCACAGACCACATCTGGTGGACTGGTCATCGGTCCTCTTGAAGGATAAACACACCAAGATGGCGAGAAACACAAACATATGGGGACTTTTTAGGTGATTCCGTTAACGATAACTCTCCCTGTTTTTCAGGGACCACATGCACCTCTCCCTTGGTTTCGGCATGTCAAATAGCCTGTTGCTTATCACACTACCTGTATCAATGCGCCTTGACGTACTAATTAAATTACAACAAGAACAGTTTGCGGCTGGAGCTTTAGGACCCCAGCTTTTTACCTCTGTACCTTTTCTGTTTTCTTTCTCTTTTTCAGCTCCCCCGTGGATAACCCTATCAGGTAGCACCCGTAAACTTTGGTACGTTTGATGATTGCCAGGGGCTTCATAGCACCCCACATTACGGCAACACAAGTCCGAACACTTTTTATAAGTATAGTTCGGCACCCCGAATTTAGCATTATATGCATTGGCTCCGAATCATGTCTTTGATCAATAGTTGGGTTGCCCGGCTCATGTGCTTGCTACCTTACGTTCCGCTATATCAGCTAAGGTAGTAAAGGGAGAACTACCGCGATTGTGCCTTGTTTATCCAAAGGAGCACCTCAGTAGAGAAAGCCGAAAACTGATTGTCATGATGCGGTGAGAGCCGGTCAGCTGTTCAGAGGTTACAAATCGTTGGAGATTTCTTCCGCATTACGCGAAGGATCGGTAATCCCCGATCAGACGCTTATAGCACTCTAGTTCAGATACTAGGGGCTGCGCCCATGTTTTTATTATAAAACTCCTATGGCTAAGTGAGGGCGTTCAAGCCGCATAGTCTGGTTGCCTGATTCGTTGCGCTAAACAACTCCTTCAAGGACCATATAATTGGATCAAGATTGTTTGATTCCATCCCGAACACCCCCATACTACCTATGTGGGGGCAGAAGCCGATGACTGGCCAACCCTCAGATTTCATACAACACGGCCGCACAGGAGGAAAAAATTAAAACATAACAAGCATTATATTACACAACATCGTTGATTCATGTTACATGACAGGATAATACGAATACTTTCATGGGAATATAACATCCTTCGCACATTGCTCCGCCACAAGGCGAGATCCCTCCAGGACACCATCAAAATATAACTCAGGACGGCGGTGCTCCTTGCCCTTAGGCGGCCCCTCGGTCATCAGCTTCTTGGCATCCATCTTCGCCTAGTGCATCTTGACACGGGCAAAGGCCATCCGGGCACCTTCAATACAGACCAATCACTTTATGACCTCAAGCCGTGGGCAGGCACTAACGAGCCGCCTCACAAGCCCGAAGTAGCTGCTGGGTATCGGCACGGCAGGCCATAGTCGGACTATCAGGTCCTTCATGGCTAGCTTGGTCGCCTTGTGCAGCTCGACCAGCTGTTTCAGCTGGTCGCTGAAGGGCACCGGATGTTCTGGTCCAAGATATTGAGACCAGAACAACTTCTCCGTAGAACTCCCTTCTTCAGCTCGATAGAACTCAGCAGCATCTGATACGCTGTGCGGCAAATCCGTAAACGCCCCTGGAGAGCTCCAAATTCGGGTAAGTAAAAGGAATGTTTCCTTCACATACTTGCTTTGCATAATGAAAGCCTTACCCGCCGCGATCGTCTTGGCCGCCTGGATTTCCTGAAGGGCGCTCCGGGCCTTGGCTCGAGCCTCTTGTGTGCTCTAGTGGGCCTTCGCAAGTTCGGACGCTTTTGTCTTCGAATCATGCTCCAAGGACTCATACTTCTTGACGGCGTCCTGGAGCTCTTGCTGGACCACGCTGACCCGGGCCTCGTGTTTTTCGCAGGCGGCGCACTCCTTGGCCGCTTTGTCCTCAGCCTCGGCTAACGCCTACTTAAGGGCCGCCACCTTGGTCGTGGCCCCTAATAGAACTCATGACACTTTAGTCAAAATGAAACATCCATCCTTCCTCAATTCACGCGCAGGTCACTGCATACCTTGGCTGTCCTCCAGCTGCTTCTTCATGAGGCCGAGCTCTTCTTCGTCCCGCTCCAGGCTCTGCTTCAGGCCGGAGACCTTCGCAGTATGAGCGGCATCAGCCAGTAGCGACGCCTGCTTATTCACATAGACATCTTATATTAGACTCCTTCGAAAATTATTTTGATCCTCTGTTCGGCTTTTTCTTTCCGAACACCGAACAGAGCATCAGGGGCTACTGTCTACACTGTGATATCCTTTCTACAATTACATTACTTACCTCAAAGCCTGTTAAAAGGCTAGTGAGGGAGTCCTGGATTAGGGGGTCTCCGGACAGCCGGACTATCTCCATTGGCCGGACTGTTAGACTATGAAGATACAAGATTGAAGACTTCGTCTCGTGTCCGGATGGGACTCTACTTGGCGTGGAAGGCAAGCTAGGCAATACGTATATGGATATCTCCTCCTTTGTAATAGACCTTGTGTAACCCTAACCCTCTCCGGTGTCTATATAAACCGAAGGGTTTTAGTCCGTAGGACAACATACAATCATACCATAGGCTAGCTTCTAGGGTTTAGCCTCTCTGATCTCGTGGTAGATCTACTCTTGTACTACCCATATCATCAATATTAATCAAGCAGGACGTAGGGTTTTACCTCCATCAAGAGGGCCCGAACCTGGGTAAAACTTCGTGTCCCCTGCCTCCTGTTACCATCCGGCCTAGACGCACAGTTCGGGACCCCCTACCCGAGATCCGACGGTTTTGACACCGACATTGGTGCTTTCGTTGAGAGTTCCGCTGTGCCGTCGCCACCAGGAAGGATGTCTCATCTCGTCTTTAAAGACGACACTATCACTGAGGGAGCTTTGGCTATCGGCCAAACTCTCCGGCTAGGTGGTTTTCTTACGACCGCCTGTTCGGCCGCTGCGCCGACGATGACTTATCGGGTCATCGAAAGCAATCTTCACGTCAACTCGGAACTCGCCGAGCAGTTAGATCCAATGGAGCTCTCTTCCCTGAACGAGCTCTTGGATCACATCGCCGCCCTGGGAGTCGCTACAGACTACGATCAGATTGGGCCTAAACCCGATCTAAGAGAGATTAACTCTCCCCAGGTCACCCATCATGTTGCAGTGGTGGAGGAACAATGCGGCAACCCTTCATCTATCTTAAGGACTAGCTATGTCCGGATTCCCGATCCCTCCAAGCCGGATACCCACGGAGGGGAGGACATCACTCAAGGCCTGAACCTAGAATCAGACAGCGGGCTAGATTTATCAGAAAACATCCAAGAATCCAAACTTTCGAGTTCGGAAACTCCTTGGCCCCTGAGTCTCAGATCGGGTGAGGATTCAGATTCAATTCCACCCACCCACCCAAACATACGCGATCTATCCCAAATTAGGCAAGAGCCCGAAGAAACAGTACACCATTACTGGGCCAGATTCCTCCTAGTCATGAACAGGAAAGGACCGCCGCGAGGAAGACACAATTTCATTCTTTTGCAATAATTGCACGGACAAGGGAATCCTCAATGCCATAAGTCACCGCGAAATTACACGCTTTGCCGACTTGGTGTCCATAGTATGAAAGTACTGTGTGATGGAAAGCTGTCGTGGTTCTAAGCCTGACAGTAAAGTGGGGGGTAGGTATGGAGAGGCAAGGTCCTAGCTATGGAGAGGTTGTAAGCACAAAGGATGTACGAGTTCAGGCCCTTCTCGGAAGAAGTAACAGCCCTACGTCTCGGAGCCCGGAGGCGGTCGAGTGGATTATGAATGTGTGAATTACAAGGTGCCGAACCCTTCTGCCTGTGGAGGGGGGTGGCTTATATAGAGTGCGCCAGGACCCCAGCCAGCCCACGCAGGAGAGGGTTTAAGGTGAGTTAAGTCTGGGGCGTTACAGGTAACGCCCCACATAAAGGCCTTTACTATCATAAAGTCTACTTGATTACAGGCCGTTGCAGTGCAGAGTGCCTCTTGACCTCCTGGTGGTCGAGTGAGTCTTTGTGGTCGAGTCCTTCAGGCCAGTCGAGTGTATCCTCGTTGGTCGACTGGAAGGTGACCTCTTCTAAGGATGTCCTGGGGTAAGTTACTTGGATCAGGTCCGTGACCCTACCCTAGGTACATAACCCCATCATTAGCCCCCGAATGGATTGAGGCTTCGAGTGAAGAAGGAGTTGATGTCGTTTCCGATTAATCTTTGTGCTCCGGTTGTGCGCTGTTCTGGACCAAAGAATCCCTTTGTCGACAAGGAACAACTTGCCTTCAGTCGACTTGATCCATTCTGTTTTTGCGTCGAGTGACCTTTCAGGCTTCGATGATCTCCGAGCGACGGATCGCCGGAAACACCGCGCCTGACAGACTGATTTGTTGCTCGCGGATTCCGCGGGATGCGAAATTTCGGGGCGCGCGCGAAGCGGGGCGGACCGCGGCGTTCGGATGGGACGGGGCATGGACGCCTCGATCTCCGCGCCGCCTTTTTCGCCACGTATCCCGTCTGCATAACTGTTCCAGATATGATTAGATCGACCGGGCCCACCTGCCATCCACTCGGAAGGGACCTTATAAATGTGCCCGGCGAGGATTTCTGCGCTGCGCCTTAGCATTCTCCCCCTCTCTCTGCTTCCTTCCTCCCTGCTCCGCGTGCTCGCTCTCGCCCCCGCACCACTTCCCTTCGCGCATCTCGCCGGCGACCATGGCCAAGGAGAAGACGGCGGCGCTGGAGCGTGCAAAGAAGGCGTCGGCGTCGGAGAAGGCGAAGGGGAGATCCACCAGCCGCGGAGGGTCCTCGTCCAGATCCCGCTTGCCGAAGGGCTGGGTCCAAGGAGACTGGATCCAGTCGACCATCACAGAGAAGGACCTCCTCGACATGGCCAACGAGGGCTTGATCCCTCACGGAGCTGCGAGGTTGCCGGGGGAGGAGTGGCAGCCACAGCCAGAAGAGGGTGAGTGTGTGCTTTTGGCCACTCATGTTGATCGTGGGTTTTCCTTGCCGCCAAGTATTTTCTTCCGTGGCTTCTTGAATTTCTTTGGAGCTCAGCTTCACCACTTTACCCCAAACTCCATTGCCTATCTTGCTGCATTCGTGTCCATGTGTGAGGGTTTCTTGGGCTGTCGACCGCACTGGGGTTTGTTCAAACATATATTCACGTGCCGCTCTCAGACCGTGAAGAAGGCGAGCCCAGGTGATGAGAAAACCCGAGTCGTCCAAATGTGCGGGGGCCTGGGGATCCAGGTGAGGAATAAGAGCACCTTCCCGCCCATGACCTTTCCCGAGTCCGTCAGAGGCTGGCAGTCGACTTGGTTCTACTGCCAGGTCCAGTCGACGCCAGGGCAGTCGAGTGGACTCCCTCCGTTCACCATGGACCGAGTGAACAAGCCTTCCCCTCTGAAGCTGATTCCGGAGGAGAGAGCCGACGTGAAGATGTTGATGGAGCGCGTGGTGCAGTTGGTTCGGGAGGGAGTGACAGGCATGGACCTCTTGGAGGTTTTCCTCAGGCGTCGCATCCAGCCTCTCCAGTTCCGGAGCCACTGCATGTGGTTGTACTGTGGGACCGAAGACGAGACCAGAGTCCATCCAGAAGCAGTCGACGATGTCACTCTGGAAAGATGGATGGCGGCCGTCACCGGAAACAAGGACAATCCGCGCGGAGCCAGAAGGATTCCTCCAGTCGACCACAATAGCGATCCAGATAAGGTACACTTGCCCTGCTCTCCACTGCATTCTTGTCGCATTCAACTCTGTTTACTCTGCCGACTGGTCGACTGATCATTGTCCTGATATCTGCTAGGCCCTCACCGAGCTGTACTCGATGCCCAATGGGGCGCAAGCTTCGACTGAGGAGGGCGAGGCGAGCGGAGGCGAGAGCCAGGAAGAGGAGGAATGGGACTCGGATGTCGCAGAGGACGATGACGACGATGATGATGATGTCGGTGATGAAGACGACGCCGAGGACGAGGAGGAGGAGGAGGAGGAGGTCGTGCCACCGCGCTCGGAAAGGCGGTCGAAGCTCGCCCACGACCCTTCGACTGAACGTGGCAAGGGGGTTGCGACGCAGTCGACCAAGCGCCCTAGGACCACCTCTCCAGCGCCGACTGAAAAGGCGCCGAAGCAGCCCAGGGCGACCTCGTCGAAGCCGATCAAACTCTTGCCGAAGATGAAGGTGTCCATCCCCACCATATCAGGGTAATTGTGCTGTTCATATTTTCTTATTCTGTGTGAACTTTGTCTCTGGTCGACGCTGAAGTTAGTCGACTGATCTTTCGGAGTTGCAGTGCTGCTACTTCTGAGACCTCGGCCCGGGCTGACGACCACGAGATGGAGGATGCAGCAACTTCGAATCCAGGTACTGTATTCTTAACATCGTCCGTAGTCGACTGACTCGCGATCTCTGATCCTGATGCTTCTCCGCAGCTCCACCCAACACTGTTATCAATCTCCCAGACGACGACGAGGAGGAAGAAACACTGGCACGCAGGAGGAGTCGGAAAGCGTCCGCCAGTAAGGTACCTCAGGATGTGACGGCGCCTGAGATTCTGACTGTGGAGGAAGGGAACACCACTCGACACACGGTGTCCTTCGCAAATCCACTGACGAGTGCTCAGCAGCCCTCCCTCTTTACGACGCACCACGTCCCAGAGGATCAAGCTGGCGCAGCGAAGGAGGCAATACGCCAGGCGGGACTCATGATGGAGCAGCTTAAGACCATCCGGGACGCGAGCCAGGCAGCTTATGACGCCAGTTCTGCCCTCCAAAGCAATGTCCAGGTCAGTCGACCGCTGTTTGTTCTGTTGGATATGCTACCAAAAACTTTTCTTTTCCGGAATTTATATTAGTCACCCACTGGGTGTGTCGAATAAACTCCGTGTTAGCGGGGGCACGCTGAGTGCACCCGCTGGGTGTAGTCCCCAAGGCTAAGGTCGACTGCTGGCAGTCGGCCTTAGGCTTTATGATGTCAATCTTTCTGTCAGTCGACTGGTCGACTGGACTTCACAAACCGGTGGTGGCACGCTGAGTGCACCCACTGGGTGTAGTCCCCAAGGCTAAGGTCGACTGCTGGCAGTCGGCCTTAGGCTTTATAATGTCAATCTTTCTGTCAGTCGACTGGTCGACTGGACTTCACAAACCGGTGGGGGCACGCTGAGTGCACCCACTGGGTGTAGTCCCCAAGGCTAAGGTCGACTGCTGGCAGTCGGCCTTAGGCTTTATGATGTCAATCTTTCTGTCAGTCGACTGGTCGACTGGACTTCACAAACCGGTGGGGGCACGCTGAGTGCACCCACTGGGTGTAGTCCCCAAGGCTAAGGTCGACTGCTGGCAGTCGGCCTTAGGCTTTATAATGTCAATCTTTCTGTCAGTCGACTGGTCGACTGGACTTCACAAACCGGTGGGGGCACGCTGAGTGCACCCACTGGGTGTAGTCCCCAAGGCTAAGGTCAACTGCTGGCAGTCGGCCTTAGGCTTTATAATGTCAATCTTTCTGTCAGTCGACTGATCGACTGGATTTCACACTGCTTGTAGTTGATCACAGTCTTAGAGAATGCATCTCGCACACTTTTTTTTTTTGAGGTCGACTGGTCGACTTTGTCTTCAACAGGATTAGTGGGGGCACGCTGAGTGCACCCACTGGGTGTAGTCCCCGAGACTACGGTCGAATGCTTGTATTTGGCTGTAGTCTTAGAAACGTGTGCTTATCCCTTTTTCACTCGGAAGTGATTTATATTTGACATTTAGTCGATTGGTTCTTCGCAGAACTCTTGTGATCTTGTGGCTCGCTACTCAGAGCTGGAACAAAAACATACTCAAGTCGAGCTGAGCTTGAAGCTGGTTCAGGAGAAGCTGACAAAGGCAAAGGAGGAGACCGAAGGTATGTTTGGTGAGGCCCTGACGACTGCTTTTCCTCTTGCTTGTTTCAGCACCTGATCTTGTTGTAACTTGCAGGCAAGGTAAGGGAGGCCCAGCAGAAGAAAGACCTTGAGCTAGCTGAGAAGATCAAGCTTGCTGGCGAGAAGTCAGCAAGTTCGAACAAGACAATACCAATCTGAAAGCTGCTCTTGGGATTGCCAACAAGGAGGTCAGTCGACTGAAAACTGACAAAGTTGCCCTGACCGACCGAGTCAGCAAATTGACTGAGAAGAAAACTGAACTGGAGGCCTTCCTGAGTGGCCTTACCAAGAAGCTGTTTCTTATGCTTGAAGGTAAACCTCCATGTTTGGCAAATATTTCCAATTGTGGCTTTTTCCATTCGACTATCCCCTTGACTTAGCGATCACCCTTGCAGAATTTTGTCAAAACTTCGAAGAAGAAACTAGCCGACTGGAGCCAAACCTTGACCCCGTCAATTCTCCGGTGAACGACGAAGTTGCCATGGATGTTTTCCGACTGGAGTCTCGTGTTGCAGCTGTCGTGGACTATCTCGCAAGGCTGAAGGCCGCCACGTCTCGCATCGACTCGACGCTCTGGCCTGAGGAGACACTTCAGAATGACCTTGAGTCGTTGATGCCCGCTTGAACACGATCCCTGGTCGAGTGCAGGAGTGGAAGAAGTCCTCGGCTCGGTGTGGCGCAGATGTCGCTCTGTGTCTGGCCCGAGTCCACTGCAAAGATGCGCGAGAAGAGAAGCTGGCGGCCCTTCGGGTGGCCAATACCAAGAAGCACGACTTCAGATCCTTTATGGAAACTTTCCTTGCAGCTGCCACTCGGATCGCCGACGGGATTGACCTTGATGAATTTGTTGCACCTTCCAGCCCTCCACAGGAGGGGTAAAAAACTTCTTCTGGCTCGACGCTTTAAATTTGCCTCGGTATGCCGAGTGGAATTGTAACCGACAAACCTTTAACAGGCTTGACGCCTGAGCACTTTCGGTTCCTTTAGATATCAATTCAAACTTGAATTTGGCGCTTGAATACGATTGCCTTCGGCTCGGAATGTCTTTTGCAGGTTCAAAGCAAGGTGCCTGTGCTGCAATCGACTTATTCTTTAGTCCACTTAGACGAGCACTGGGCTGCAGCTAAGCCCCTGAGTGAGAGGGTTGCTCTTCACTCGGTAGGATTTTTGTAACTTAGGCGAGCACAGGGCCGCAGCTAAGCCCCCGAGTGAGAGGATTGCTCTTCACTCGGTAGGATTTTCACAACTTAGGCGAGTGCTTGGACTGCAGCTAAGCCTCCGAGTGAGAGGGTTGCTCTTCACTCGGTAGGATTTTTATAACTTAGGCGAGCACGAGGCTGCGGCTAAGCCTCCGAGTGGAAGGCTGGCTTACCACTCGGTAGGATTTTTACAACTTAGGCGAGTGCTTGGACTGCAGCTAAGCCTCCGAGTGAGAGGGTTGCTCTTCACTCGGTAGGATTTTTATAACTTAGGCGAGCACGAGGCTGCAGCTAAGCCTCCGAGTGGAAGGCTGGCTTACCACTCGGTAGGATTTTTATAACTTAGGCGAGTGCTTGGACTGCAGCTAAGCCTCCGAGTGGAAGGCTGGCTTACCACTCGGTAGGATTTTTATAACTTAGGCG
>NC_041380.1:254778023-254791775 GCF_002162155.2 Triticum dicoccoides
GTCTGGTTCACCACTCGGTAGGAATTTGATACCTTAGGCGAAACGGATTCGCAGCTAAGCCTCCGAGTGAGAGGGTTGCTCTTCACTCGGTAGGATTTTTACAAACTTAGGCGAAACGGATTCGCAGCTAAGTCACCCACTGAGGGGAATTTCATTGGACAAAAAATAAAAAGTGACAGATATTATGGAGGAACTGTGACACTTATTATTTTGGGGTCCATGAACTACAGAAGTACTTTATTGCAACTCATCCGAGTGATAAAGCTTAAGTGTAAAACGGGCGGAGTAGCTCCGCGTTCCAAGCTCGGGGCTCGTCGATATTATGCTCGACGTTGTAAAGACGATACGCCCCGTTGTGGAGAACCTTGGTGACGATGAAGGGGCCTTCCCAAGAAGGAGCAAGCTTGTGTGGTTTGTGCTGATCCACTCGGAGAACCAAATCCCCTTCCTGGAAGGCTCGACCTCTCACATTTCGGGCGTGGAAACGCCGCAGATCTTGTTGGTAGATGGTCGACCGGATCAGAGCCATCTCCCTTTCTTCCTCTAAAAGGTCGACTGCGTCCTGCTGCGCTTGTTCAGCTTCTGCTTCGCTGTAGATTTCAACTCGAGGAGAATTGTGGAGAAGATCACTCGGCAAGACTGCCTCAGCTCCATAGACCAAGAAGAATGGAGTTCTTCCGGTCGACCGATTAGGCGTGGTCCGCAGTCCCCAGAGTACAGATGGAAGTTCGTCGACCCAAGCTCCAGCCGCGTGTTTGAGATCACGCATCAGTCGAGGCTTCAGTCCCTTGAGAATCAGTCCATTAGCTCGCTCTGCTTGTCCATTCGACTGCGGATGGGCGACTGATGCGTAGTCGACTCGTGTGCCCTGGGAGTTGCAGAAAGCTCTGAATTCCTCTGAGTCAAAGTTCGACCCATTATCCGTTATGATGCTGTGCGGGACTCCATATCTGAATATTAGTTCCCTGATGAAGCTAACAGCAGTACCGGTGTCAAGGCTCTTGATTGGTTTAGCCTCGATCCACTTGGTGAACTTGTCGACTGCCACCAGTACATGCGTGAAGCCACTTCGTCCTGTTCTCAAAGGACCGATCATGTCCAGCCCCCAAACTGCAAAAGGCCAGACGAGTGGGATGGTCTTCAAAGCTGACGCAGGCTTGTGCGACATATTCGAGTAGAACTGACATCCCTCGCACTTATCCACTATCTCCTTTGCCATCTCATTCGCCTTGGGCCAGTAAAATCCGGCTCGGTATGCTTTGGCCACGATGGTCCGAGAGGACGCATGATGACCACAGGTCCCCGAGTGAATATCATTGAGGATGAGTCGACCTTCTTCTGGCGTTATGCACTTCTGACCAACTCCAGTCGCGCTTTCTCTGTATAATTGTCCTTTGATTACGGTAAAGGCTTTAGATCGACGGACGATCTATCGAGCCTCTTCCTCATCCTCCGGAAGCTCTTTCCTCAAGATATATGCGACATACGGAATCGTCCAGTCGGGAATGACCACCAAAACCTCCAAGATCAGGTCGACCACTGCTGGGACTTCAACTTCAGTCGGATCTGTGGCGCTCTTGGGCTGCGGAGTTTCTTCGGTGAAAGGATCTTCTTTGACTGACGGAGTGTGTATATGCTCCAAGAACACACCACTCGGAATGGCTTCTCTCTTGGAACCTATCTTTGCTAGATCATCAGCTGCTTGATTTCTCAGTCGGGGTATATGATGGAGCTCCAACCCCTCGAACTTCTTCTCCAGCTTCCTCACTGCATTGCAGTATCCAGTCATGGCTGGGCTTCTCACGTCCCACTCTTTCATCACCTGATTGACCACTAGATCCGAGTCGCCATAGACCATTAGGCGACGGACGCCGAGTGAAATGGCCATGCGCAACCCATATAGGAGGGCCTCATATTCTGCCTCATTGTTGGAGGATTCAAAGTGAATCTGGAGCACATATCTAAGCTTATCTCCTCTGGGGGAAACCAGGACGACCCCAGCACCGGAACCATTCAACATCTTAGAGCCATCGAAAAACATGGTCCAATGCTCCGAGTGAACTTCAGTCGACTGCTGTTGTTCAATCCACTCGGCGAGGAAATCTGCTATCGCCTGGGACTTAATGGCTTTCTTTGCCTCAAACTTGATATCAAGGGGAAGAAGTTCAATCGCCCATTTGGCCACTCGACCAGTTGCGTCTCTGTTGTGCAAAATCTCCGATAGTGGAGCGTCGCTGACGACTGTGATGGAATGGTCAGAGAAATAATGAGCAACCTTCTTTGTGGTCATGTATATTCCATACACAAGCTTCTGATAATGAGGATATCTCTGCTTGGATGGAGTCAAGACTTCAGACAAATAATACACTGGGCGCTGAACTTTGAGAGCTTTTCCTTCTTCTTCCCGCTCGACCGTTAGCACAGTACTGACGACTTGTCCTGTGGCTGCGATGTAGAGCAACAGAGGCTCTTTGTTGATTGGAGCAGCAAGCACCGGCTGGGTGGAGAGCAGAGCTTTTAGCTCGGCAAACGCTGCATCAGCTTCTGGAGTCCACTCGAACTTGTCAGCCTTCTTCATCAGTCGGTAAAGAGGCAGTGCCTTTTCACCGAGTCGTGAGATGAATCGACTTAATGCGGCCAAGCATCCAGTAAGCTTCTGGACATCGTGCACTCGCACAGGGCGTTTCATTCGGAGGATAGTGCCAATCTTCTCTGGGTTAGCGTCGATTCCCCGTTCGGAAACGAGAAAACCGAGAAACTTGCCACCAGGAACTCCAAATGTGCACTTTGATGGATTGAGCTTGATATCATACCTTCTGAGGTTGGCAAATGTTTCGGCGAGGTCAGCGAGCAGGTCGGAACCTTTTCGTGACTTGACAACAATATCATCCATATAAGCTTCCACATTCCGACTGATTTGGGTGAGTAGACACTTCTGAATCATTCGCATAAATGTGGCTCCGGCATTCTTGAGGCCGAATGGCATGGTGATATAGCAGAAGCACCCGAATGGAGTGATGAAAGCTGTTTTTACCTCATCGGGCCCGTACAGACGGATCTGGTGGTACCCGGAGTAAGCATCTAAAAAAGACAACCTCTCGCATCCCGCGGTCGAGTCAACAATTTGATCTATGCGAGGGAGAGGAAAGTGATCTTTCGGGCAGGCCCGGTTGATGTGCTTGAAATCAATGCACATTCGGAGCGACTTGTCCTTCTTAGGAACCATGACGACATTAGCGAGCCACTCGGAGTGGTATATCTCTCGGATAAATCCTGCCGCCAACAGTCGAGCCACTTCTTCACCGATGGCCCTTCTCTTCTGGACGGCGAACCGCCGAAGATGCTCTTTGACTGGTTTTGCAGACGAGTCGACTCTTAGGCGATGCTCAGCCAGTCCCCTGGGAACACCTGGCATGTCAGCGGGCTTCCATGCAAAAATGTCCCAGTTCTCACGGAGGAACTGGATGAGCGCTTCTTCCTATTTTGGGTCGAGTGTTGTGGAGATGCGGGTCGGAGCTGCTTCGGGGTCGGTCGGGTGAATGTGAACAGGCTTCGTCTCACCGGACGACTGGAATGCAGACTCTGTGGCGGGCTTCTTGGATCGCAGCAAGTCACTCGGATCTGCGTTTTGCTTGTATTCTTCGAACTCGACCGCTGTCACTTGGGAATCGGCAATCTTGGAGCCCTTCTGAAAGCACTCCTCTGCCTTTTTCCTATCACCGGTGACAGTGATCACACCTTTGGGACCGGGCATCTTCAATTTGAGGTACACGTAACATGGTCGAGCCATGAACCGTGCATAGGCTGGCCTCCCCAAAATGGCATGATATGCACTTTGAAAATCCACGACCTCAAATGTCAACTTTTCTTTGCGAAAATGCTTCGAATCACCAAACACTACGTCCAAAGCTATTTGGCCGAGTGACTCGGCCTTCTTCCCTGGTATAACTCCATGGAAGCTCATGTTACTGGTGCTCAGTCGGGACATCGGAATGCCCATACCTTTCAATGTGTCTGCATACAATAAGTTCAGCCCACTTCCACCATCCATCAGCACCTTTGTCAGTCGAGTGCCTTCGACAACTGGATCGACCACCAAAGCTTGCCTCCCGGGGGTGGCAATATGAGTCGGGTGATCAGATTGGTCGAATGTGATGGGTGTTTGAGACCACTTCAGATAATTTGCCTTTGCTGGGGCAACCATGTTAACCTCTCGGTTAATCACTTTCAGTCGACTTCTGCTTTCCACATCTGCAAAGATCATCAGAGTGGAGTTGATATGCGGATATCCTCCCTCACTGTCCTCTTTGTCTTCGGCCTTGTCCGACTCCTTCTCCTTGTCCTTAAACTGTTTTCCCTGAAACTGCTGGATCAGGAGTCGACATTGGCGAGTGGTGTGCTTTGGGTAAATGATATTCCCCTCTTCATCTTTCTTTGTGTGAATGTGACACGGCATATCCATCACGTCGTTCCCTTCTTTATCCTTTACCTTCTTGGGGTTCCAGGATCCTTTTGGTTTTCCCTTAAACTTTCCTTGAGTCACGGCCAGAGCCTCTCCAGGAGCTGCCGGTTCAGCCTTCCGCTTCTGTTTCCGACTGGTGTTTCCTTTTTCCGACTGACTCGGCTTGTGCTTGCCGCTTCGGAGTCGGTCTTCTTCTTCACCATTGGCGTACTTGGTAGCAATCTCCATCATCCGACTCAAGGTCATGTCACCGGTTCGACCAAATTTTAAACTCAGTTCTCTGTTCTTCACGCCGTCTTTGAAGGCGCATACTGCCTGATGATCAGAGACATTTTCCACAGTGTGGTGCAAAGTGATCCACCTCTGAATATACTCTCTGAGAGTCTCATTAGTTTTCTGCACGCAGACTTGCAACTCTGTCAATCCCGCTGGTCGCTTGCAAGTCCCTTCAAACGTTCTGACGAACACTCGGGACAGATCTTCCCAAGTGTGAATGCTGCTAGGAGGTAATTGAGTCAACCATGCCCTGGCAGAACCTTCCAACATGAGGGGCAAATGCTTCATGGCCACCTCGTCGTTCCCACCACCGATCTGAACTGCCACTCGGTAGTCTTCAAGCCAAGTTTCAGGCTTAGACTCACCAGTGAACTTGCTGACTCCTGTTGCCAACCTGAAATTGGGGGGGATAACTGCGGCTCTGATAGCTCTGCTGAAACATTCAGGACCAGAAACATGTACTCGACTGCTCGTGGGTACATCTCTGTCGAGTGCACCTCGATGGGCTCTGTTCCGGTCGACCAACCCTTGCACGATAATGGATCGCGTGTCGAAGCCTGGCTCTCTGGGGTCAACTGGAACCCTACGCCCTGTACTGTACTGACGCCTATCATCTGGCTGCCGAGGAGCGTAAGACCCACCCCTCGGAGGGGAATAGGGCACTCGACGCCTATCATCTCGGTCGAGTCTGTCGCCATATTGATCTCACCGATTCTCACGCCCTTCGCGCCGCGGAGGCGATCTGGGGCTGTGAGCCGACTGAACCGTATTCACAGTGACGGATCGACTGTGAATTCTGTTGCGCGACTGAGACACGGCTGAATTCTGATCTCCTGGTGCTCGGAGCAGATCCCTGATCTGCAGCAAACCTCTGCCAGCTTCCGACTGCGAAGGCTGAATGGACTCTGCTATACGGGTCGCAGCTGCTAAATTCTGAATTGGGGTTCGATATACCTGAGTCGGCGGGAAGAGTTGACGTCGACTGGTGTCGGGAACTCGTTGCCGCGCGCGCTCGTCGAGTGCTCGCTGAAGGTTCTCCAGTCGAGTGCGCTCGGCCAAATTGGCCAGACGCGCCTCCTCCAAGGCACGAGCCTCGGGGGTTTCTCCTGCGATGGGAATACGCAGGGGATCCTCGTTCCTGCGGCGAAGTTCCTCTCTTTGTAGAGAGTCGAGTGGCTCGGGCTGGTACTCTTCGTAGCCTCGTGCAGGGTCGCCGCCGTCACCTGCTCCACCACCACGGGCGAAGCCAGGAGGGCTGTGGGGTCCGTCCACCATCAAGATTTCCGCCGCTGGATCACTGCTTCCGCACTCGGATGCAGTCTCTACGGAGCCAGTCGACTGATCGAACAAGCCGTAGAGAGATACGTTGGGCTCGATTGCCGCAACTTGGGTAGTGGCCGATTGGCGAGCCACCGCGTGACTCACCCATCGCTGAAGCCTCGACCGGCCTGAGCGCTTGCGCTGGCGGGAGACCGGGAGGGTGGACGATGGAGGAGTCGACCGATACTGGGTCGACGGTTGCCGCAGCAGAACGCCGCGGACACATGCGCGAAAATGCGTCGCACCGCGGACGGGGAGCGCATCTACGTCGAGTGGAGCCTCCTGGAGCCATGCGGAGTCGTCGGCGATGAAGGTGAGAGCGCCGAGACGGATCTCTTGACCCTCGACCAAAACTCCAGCAGACACCATGATGAAAGTACTCGGAAGAATCGCAACTTCTCCACAAAATCGCTAAAACACCCGCCCCAAGGTGGGCGCCAACTGTCGTGGTTCTAAGCCTGACAGTAGAGTGGGGGGTAGGTATGGAGAGGCAAGGTCCTAGCTATGGAGAGGTTGTAAGCACAAAGGATGTACGAGTTCAGGCCCTTCTCGGAAGAAGTAACAGCCCTACGTCTCGGAGCCCGGAGGCGGTCGAGTGGATTATGAATGTGTGAATTACAAGGTGCCGAACCCTTCTGCCTGTGGAGGGGGGTGGCTTATATAGAGTGCGCCAGGACCCCAGCCAGCCCACGCAGGAGAGGGTTTAAGGTGAGTTAAGTCTGGGGCGTTACAGGTAACGCCCCACATAAAGGCCTTTACTATCATAAAGTCTACTTGATTACAGGCCGTTGCAGTGCAGAGTGCCTCTTGACCTCCTGGTGGTCGAGTGAGTCTTTGTGGTCGAGTCCTTCAGGCCAGTCGAGTGTATCCTCGTTGGTCGACTGGAAGGTGACCTCTTCTAAGGATGTCCTGGGGTAAGTTACTTGGATCAGGTCCGTGACCCTACCCTAGGTACATAACCCCATCAAAAGCGCCTGGAAAACCGAAATAAAATTTTGGATAATCCGGCCCTGAATACAAACCCAGTCCGAAATAAAAGGGTGCATTATCACAATACACCTGGGTTAACTACCAAAAAGCAAAAGCCCTCAATGGGGCAAGGAACCGTACTGGAGGGATGGCTCAACGGACCCTGCAAAATTCATAGTACAGCGGATGCAATACCAATGCACAGCCTTAGAGCATGTTGGATACTCCGGCAGGTGGCCAAAAGTGGTGAGGATCTACTCCTCCCAAAAACCACAGAGCACCATCCCGCGGACAACAATACGGTGTTAACAGTCTTTGAGACCTTCACAACAAATAATAGACGCAAGCGAGCACTCTGCAGCATGGCCAAAATCTGCCACATAGCAGAAATAAATCCTTGGAGTGACACGACTATTACCTTCAATGCCAGTGACGAACCCAAATTCCGAACAGCCCGAGCACCAGCCGCACTGGTCCTCAGTCCAATCGTGGACGGCTTTTGACTCACCAAGGTACTCATGGACGGTGGCAGCGGATTAAACCTCATATATGAGGAAACTCTTCAAAAGATGGAAATAGACTGGAGCCGCATTGAGCACAGTAGCACAACCTTTCGAGGAATCATCCCCAGTCAGGAAGCACGCTGTGCCGGGAAAATCACAATAGATGTGGTATTCGGCATGCCGGATAATTACAGGTCCGAAGAAATTACATTCCAAGTGGCCCCGTTCAGCAGCGGATACCACGCTCTACTAGGGCGGGAGGCGTTTACAACCTTCCAAGCCATACCCCATTACGGGTACATGAAGCTCAAAATGCCCGGGGCCAACGGAATCATCATGCTTGCTAGTGATCCAGACATAGCACTCCGCGCCAAAAATAAGATAGCCGCACTGGCCCTCCAGGCACTATCTGAAGCCCTAGCGGCCGAGGAACTAAACGCGTTGCGCTCCACGGTGAACAGGAACGATGTGATACTCAATAAAAGATCCAAGTCCACCTCCTTTAAACTGGCGGACGAAATAGTCAAATTCCAAGTCCATCCAACGGACCCTACAAAAACAGCTTCCATCGGGGCACAATTAAATCCTGATGTCGACACTGCACTGCGAGAGTTCCTACACGATAACTGGGACATTTTTGCCTGGCACCCTTCAGACATGCCAGGAATCCCATGCAGGCTGGCTGAGCACAGCCTAAATATCCTAAAAGGATTCAAGCCAGTCAAGCAGGCTCTTCGACTTTTCTCCGAGCCTAAGAGACAAGCCATGGGAGAGGAACTAGCCATGCTATTGGAGGCCGGATTCATCAGAGACATAAAACATCTGGACTAGCTAGCAAACCTGGTGATGGTACCAAAGAAGGACAAATCCTGGCACTTGTGCGTCGATTTTAAGGACCTTAACAAGGCTTGCCCAAAGGATCCCTTCCCCTCCCCCGCATCGATCAAATCATCGATGCTACCGCAGGACACGATTCATTGTGCTTCCTCGACGCATACTCCGGCTACCATCAAATTAAAATGGCGGAGCCAGACCAAGCCACAACGGCATTCATCACACCATACGTCCCATTTTGCTTCAACACAATGCCCTTCGGGCTCAAAAACGCCGGCGCAACATATCAGCGCATGATTCAGACATATCTGGCAAACTAGATCGGCAAAACAGTGGAGGCATACATGGACGACGTGGTCGTTAAAACCAAGCATGTCGAAACTCTAGTAGACGACTTGAGGCTCACATTCGACAACCTCCGAACATATGACATCAAGCTCAATCCGGAAAAATGCGTTTTCGATGTACCAGCCGGAAAGCTCCTGGGATTCATTGTCTCCAGTAGAGGTATTGAAGCTAATCCGGCCAAAATTCGAGCGTTGTCACAGTTGGCTACCCCAACAGACCTCAAACAAATACAAAAATTGACTGGATGCGTGGCGGCTCTAAGCCGCTTTATCTCCCGCTTGGGAGAAAAGGCATTACCTCTTTATCGTCTCCTTCGGTGCACCAAACACTTCGAGTGGACGGATGCCGCCTCGGCCGGACTCAACGAAGTAAAAGCCATATTGGCAACAAACCCAGTCCTGGCCGCGCCAAACATTGGCGAACCAATGCTATTATACATTGCGGCAACTCATCAAGTAGTAAGCGCAGTGCTCGTCGTCGAGCGAGAAGCGGACGGACACAAATTCCCCCTTCAAAAGCCGGTTTACTATGTGTCCACTGTCCTTACTCCATGCAAATTACGGTACCCGCATTATCAAAAGATAGCGTATGCGGTATTTATGGCATCCCGGAAGCTGCGACACTACTTTCAAGAGTGTTTGATAACAGTAGCCTCGGAAGTACCACTTAACGATATTATAAACAACCGCGACGCGACGGGCCGGATTGCTAAATGTGCCATTGAGCTCCTCCTGTTCAACATAACCTACAAGCCACGACGAGCTATCAAGTCGCAAGTTTTGGCTGACTTCGTCGCTGAGTGGACGGAAGCCGAACTCCCTAAAGAGTACGACACATATTCAAACTGGATCATGCACTTCGATGGCTCCAAAATGTTGGCTGGTCTGGGGGCTGGCGTCGTTTTGACGTCCCCAACAGGAGATACCATTCAATACGTACTACAGATAATGTATACAGACTCCAACAACGCGGCCGAATATGAGGCCCTTCTACATGGTCTCCGGATGGCAGTATCTATGGGCATTCAACGCCTAGAGGTGCACGGGGATTCGAACCTCGCGATATCCCAAATAAATGGAGATTTCGATGCCAAGGATCCGAAAATGGCAGCTTATTGCAACGCCGTCCTAAAAATGTCAGCTTGGTTCGAGGGGCTCGAATTTCACCATGTGGCTCAAGAAAACAATCAGGCGACGGATATCCTCGCCCGCATCGGCGCAAAACGCGACGCGGTCCCTCCCAACATATTTCTGGAACGACTCTTCAAGCCATCCGTAGCATGGGAAGGGGACACCGGTAACAACAGTCCGGACCCAGCCAAAACACCCGATACCGAACCCTCTGACACAATCGGAGGCTCCGCCACCGAAGTAACACAATCAGCCCATGAAATAATGGCCATCATTGCCCCATGCACAGAACCATTCCTGGCCTACCTAACTAGACAGGAACTTCCGGAGGACCAAAATGGGGCACGCTGCATAGTGCGGCGATCCAAGGCCTACAGGGTCCATGAGGGAGAATTGTACAAAAAAAGTGCTACCGGAGTCCTTCAAAGGTGCATCTCCAAAGAGGAAGGGCGGAACCTTTTGGCAGAAATTCACGCCGGACTCGACGGTCATCACTCCGCAGCCCGGGCTCTTGTAAGCAAGGCCTTCCGTACATGATTCTATTGGCCAACAGCACGGGCAGATGCATAGGACTTGGTCCAACATTGCGCCGGTTGCCAGCTCTTTGCAAATCAAAGCCACATGCCACCCACTGCCCTCCGGACAATCCCCATTACATGGCCCTACGCGGTCTGGGGGCTTGACATGGTTGGACCCCTTAAAGGGGGAACCCACAAGAAAAAAAATACTTATTGGTCATGGTGGACAAATTCACCAAATGGATAGAGGCTAAACCGGTTAAAACAGCCGAATCCGGACCGGTGATAGATTTCATATCCGGGGTTGTACACCGTTACGGCTGTGACGCCCCCGATTCAATCGTACACTAATCATGCATGCAAATGTGTACGATCAAGATCAGGGACTCACGGGGAGATATCACAACACAACTCTAAAAACATAAATAAGTCATACAAGCATCATAATACAAGCCAGGGGCCTCGAGGGCTCGAATACAAGTGCTCGATCATAGACGAGTCAGCGGAAGCAACAATATCTGAGTACAGACATAAGTTAAACAAGTTTGCCTTAAGAAGGCTAGCACAAACTGGAATACAAATCGAAAGAGGCGCAGGCCTCCTGCCTGGGATCCTCCTAACTACTCCTGGTCGTCATCAGCGGGCTGCACGTAGTAGTAGGCACCTCCAGCGTAGTAGGAGTCGTCGTCGAAGGTGGTGTCTGGCTCCTGGACTCCAGCATCTGGTTGCGACAACCAGAAAGAAAGGAAAGGGGAAAAAAGAGGGGAGAAAGCAACCGTGAGTACTCATCCAAAGTACTCGCAAGCAAGGAACTACACTACATATGCATGGGTATATGTGTAAGGAGGCCATATCAGTGGACTGAACTGCAGAATGCCAGAATAAGAGGGGGATAGCTAATCCTGTCGAAGACTACGCTTCTGGCAGCCTCCGTCTTGCAGCATGTAGGAGAGAGTAGATTGAAGTCCTCCAAGTAGCATCTCCAAGTAGCATCTCCAAGAGCATCGCATAGCATAATCCTACCCGGCGATCCTCTCCTCGTCGCCCTGTGGAAAAGCGATCACCGGGTTGTCTGTGGAACTTGGAAGGGTGTGTTTTATTAAGTATCCGGTTCTAGTTGTCATAAGGTCAAGGTACAACTCCAAGTCGTCCTGTTACCGAAGATCACGGCTATTTGAATAGATTAACTTCCCTGCAGGGGTGCACCAACTTACCCAACACGCTTGATCCCATTTGGCCGGACACACTTTCCTGGGTCATGCCCGGCCTCGGAAGATCAACACGTCGCAGCCCCACCTAGGCAAAACAGAGAGGCCAGCACGCCGGTCTAAACCTAAGTGCACAGGGGTCTGGGCCCATCGCCCATAGCACACCTGCACGTTGCGAGGGCGGCCGGAAGCAGACCTAGCCTAGTAGGCGTTCCAGTCCAATCCGGCGCGCGCCGCTCCGTCGCTGACGTCTGAAGTGCTTCGGCTGATACCACGACGTCGGGATACCCATAACTACTCCCACATAGATGGTTAGTGCGTATAGGCTCGTAGCCAACTCAGATCAAATACCAAGATCTCGTTAAGCGTTTTAAATATCCGCGAACGCCGAACGGGGCCAGGCCCACCTGTCTCCTAGGTGGTCTCAACCTGCCCTGTCGCTCCGCCACAAAGATCCACACAGAGCGCCGTCGGGACAAAGGTCCTTTCAGCCCCCAATCCGTGAATCACTCGCAGGTACTCTTCGAGCTGACCCGACTTTAGTCACCATCTGTATAGTATGTATGCATGAATAATATATACCCGTGATCACCTCCTGAGTGATCTCGGCCCAATAGTATAGCAAGGCAGACGGACAAGAATGTAGGGCCAATGGTGATAAACTAGCATCCTATACTAAGCATTTAGGATTGCGGGTAAGGTATCATTGACTGTAGCAACAATGTCAGGCTATGCATCCGAATAGGATTAACGGAAAGCAGTAACATGCTACACTACTCTAATGCAAGCAGTATAGAGGAGAATAGGCGATATCTGGTGATCAAGGGGAGGGGGGGCTTGCCTGGTTGCTCTGGCAAGAGAGAGTGGTCGTCAACTCTGTAGTCGTACGGGGCAGCAGCAGCGGCGTCGGTCTCGTAGTCTACCGAAGAGAAGAGGGGGGAAGAAGCAGTAAATACATATCAAGCAAGTGCATAACGATGCATGACATGACAAGTATCGATGCTAGGTGTGCCCAATCGCGGTAGTAGGTGATACTGACGAAGGGGGAAAACAACCGGGAAAGTATTCTTGGTGTTTTACGTTTTCGGACAGATGAACCGGAGGGGGGAAGTTGCGATTCCGATAGGTTAGGGATGTGTGGCAGACGAACGGGCTGCGTATCCGGATTCGTCTCGTCGATCTGAGCAACTTTCATGTAGAAAGTATTTTCATCCAAGTTACGGATTAAAAGATATGATTTTCTAAAGATTTAACTCATTTTCAGGAATTTAATTAATTATTTAAACCCAACATTATCCAGAATAGTAATTGATGACGTCAGCATGACATCATAGTGATGTCAGCATGTCAACTGGTCGGTTGACCAGTCAAACCAGACAGGTGGGTCCAGTGGGACCCACATGTCATTGACAGCGTACTAACAGAGTTTTTAAAACTAACTAAATAGGTTAATTAGCAGGTAGGGCCCAGTAGTCAGTGAGAGATTAGGTTTTAATTAATTTATTTAATTAATTAGCAGTTTATCTAATTGTTTTTATTTGTTTTAAGACATGGGGCCCGCATGTCAGTGGCAGTAGCTGCCACGTCAGCAGTTGACTGGGTCAACCCAGTCAACTAGGACCCGCAGGGCCCACTGGCAGTGGCGCTGGGTTGGCCCCAGGCCAACCACGTACGCGACGGCCGGCGTTTAGCCGCCGGCGACGTCAGAATGCGGCGGGGGCACCCGGGCCTTGGCGGGATTTCGCTACACGGCGTCGTTCGGCGCGCAGCTTGGTCTAATCGAACGGCCACTCGATGCCGCGTCGAGTGGGGGTGGTGGTATGGCCGGACTTGGCCGGAATCGGCACCGGCGACGAGCAGAGGCGGCGTCGTCGTTCGGGACATCATCGGGATCGCGCTAGGAAGCACCAAACCGCGCGCAACAACTTGCGTTCGAACCGCATAGGCATTCCGCGTCGTTTGGCGGTGGTGCTGGACCAAATGGTTGCCGGAAACACGGCCGGCGACGAGCTTTGGCGGCAGCGCGGTCGGGCCCCCGATGGGAAACACACTAGGAGGCACGGGAGGGAGTGTGCGCATGCGCGTTGGGCTCCTGTGAGCATCAGGAGTACGATGCCGTGCTTAGGCGAGCACGACAGAGGCCATGGCCACGGCGTCGAAGCGACCGGCGGCGGTGAGCTCTCG
>NC_041380.1:254792092-254801891 GCF_002162155.2 Triticum dicoccoides
AGGGGGAGATGGATCTGGAGGGGAGAGGGAGAGGCGCGGGGGCCGAGGGCGAGCGTGGGGGCGAGTGGGAGGCGGGATCGAGGAGGCAGGGGGGTGCTGGCGATCTTATCCCCCGTCGCCGCCGGCGAGAGGGTGCGGCGGGGACGCACCCCTGTTCCGACCCGGGTCGGGGGAACAGGGAAAGGAGGCGGCAGGGGGGGCGGGCCGGTTCGGCCGGGTGGGCCAGGTGGCAGGGGCGGTGGCTAGCTGGGCCTTTCGGCCCAGGGGGGAAGGGGGTTTCTTCTTTTTCCCTTTCTTTTCCTTTTCTTTTTTTTATGTTCTGTTTTATTTAATTTGGGCATTTAAGCAATTTATAAATTTGTGTCATCTACACCATAATTGCCTATGCCATATTTGGCATTGTCCGAACATTTTTGTTTCAATTTTTGAAAACTTTTATTGTTGACATTAATTTGAATTTGAATTTTGAAGCGGTTTCGAATTAACCCAAGATTAACTACAGTGACAGAGGTGATGTGGCACCATTAACGTGAGATTACTGTAGCATGATTATCCGGGCGTCACAATTCTCCTCCACTACAAGAAATCTCGTCCCGAGATTTAGGAGGTAGAAAGAAACAGTGCGGGGTATTCATCACGCAGGCGATCCTCTCGTTCCCAAGTGGCTTCATCTTCAGAATGGTGCGACCACTGAACTTTGAGGAACTTGATCGCCTTCTGGCGTGTGTGGCGTTCAGCTTGGTCGAGAATGCGGACCGGATGCTCTTTATAGGAGAGGTCCTGTTGCAATTCGAGCACTTCATGATCCACTGCTCGGATTGGGTCCTTGAAGCAGCGACGGAGCTGTGACACGTGGAATACATCATGAACCTGAGAAAGGTTCGACGGAAGCTCCAGTTGATATGCCACTTTTCCACGCCTTTCCAGAATAGTGAATGGGCCAATATAGCGAGGAGCTAGCTTGCCCTTGATCCCGAAGCGGTGAGCACCCTTCATTGGTGTAACTCGAAGGTAGGCCTTTTCGCCAGGTTGATAGACCATGTCTTTATGATGACGGTCATACTGACTCTTCTGACGTGACTGAGCAGTCTTGAGATGCTCGCGAATAATGCGGACTTGTTCTTCAGCATGTTGGATAATATCCGGACCGAAGAGTGGACGTTCCCCAGTTTCTGACCAGTTCAGAGGGGTTCGGCACTTTCGTCCATATAACACTTCAAAGGGGGCCATCTTCAGACTAGCTTGATAGCTATTATTATAAGAGAACTCAGCATACGGGAGAGATTCCTCCCATTTCTTGCCGAAGGAAATAACACAAGCTCGAAGCATGTCTTCGAGAATTTGGTTGACACGTTCAACTTGCCCTTGCGACTGCGGATGAAACGCAGTACTGAATGACAGATGAGTTCCCATAGCTTCTTGGAAACTTGCCCAGAATCTTGAAGTGAATAAGCTGCCACGGTCTGAACTGATAACCAGTGGAATACCGTGAAGTGAAACAATTCTGGACATATAGAGAGTTGCAAGCTGACTAGCAGTGATCGTTTCTTTGACCGCCAGAAAATGTGCAACTTTAGAAAGTAGGTCAATGACGACAAGAATAGCATCATTACCTTTCTGCGATTTGGGAAATCCAGTGACGAAGTCCATCTCGACATGGTCCCATTTCCATTCAGGAATAGAGATAGGTTGCAGAGTTCCAGCAGGCCTTTGATGTTCTGCTTTGATACGACGACAAATGTCACATTCAGCAACATAACGAGCAATGTCTTGCTTCATGTTAGACCACCAGAATCTCTGGCGGATGTATTGGTACATCTTTGTACTACCAGGATGGATACATAGAGGCGTATCATGAGCTTCTTTCATAACCTCCTGAGTCATATTCAGGTTTTCCTTCTTACATGGCACCACTAGGCGGCCTTTGAAGTACAAGGCGCCATCATCAGCAATAGTGAAGAATGACGGCTTTCCTTCTTTGAGGTCGCGCTTAATCTTGTGGGCTTCAGAGTCATATCCCTGTAATGTCTTGATGGAGCTCACGAGATCGGGTTCGACAGCCAGGGTATAGAGGGAACCCTTGGAAACAACACGGAGATTCATCTTGCGAGACTCCTCAGGAGGGGGAGCGAGTGCACCCAGAGGAACAATATGGAGGTTCAGCTTTCTGAATTCTTCAACAAGTGAGGGCTGAACTTTGTGAATCTGGAGGTGGTTGCAGTAAGACTTGCGGCTCAAGGCATCAGCCATTACATTAGCCTTGCCTGGTGTATAGGAAATACCCAAGTCAAAGTCTGCAACAATCTCCGTCCATCTCTGTTGACGGAGGTTCAGGTCCGACTGAGTAAACAGATACTTCAGACTTTGGTGGTCGGTGAAGATCTCGCAACGATTACCGAGAAGGTAATGTCGCCACTGTTTCAGTGAATGGATAACAGCAGCAAGCTCGAGGTCGTGAACTGGGTAGTTCTCTTCGTGAGGGCGCAATTGTCGAGAGGCATAGGCAATCACTTTGCGCTCCTGCATTAGGACACAGCCTAATCCTTGATGGGAAGCGTCGCAGTAAATGACGAAGTCCTTCTTAGTATCAGGTGGAGCTAGTACTGGGGCAGAAGTCAACTTGTCTTTGAGTGCCTGGAAGCTTTCCTGACACTTACCTGTCCACAGAAACTTGATGCCCTTATGAAGCAGGTTAGTCAGAGGTCTGGCGATCTTGGAGAAGTTCTCGACGAATCGACGGCAATAGCTGGCGAGACCGAGAAAACATCTGACTTGCTTAACGTTCTTCGGAGGAGTCCAATCAAGAATATCCTGGACTCGTTCAGGGTTGACGGCAATACCATCCTTAGAGATGACATGCCCAAGATAGGTTACTTCGGGGAGCCAGAATTCACATTTGGAGAACTTGGCATAAAGTTGATGCTCTCGTAGCTTTTCTAGCACAAGACGGAGATGTTCAGCATGTTCCTCTTCGTTCTTGGAAAATACCAGAATATCATCCAGATAAACCACGACAAACTTGTCGAGGTAATCCATGAATATATAGTTCATCAGGCGAGAGAAGGTGGCTGGAGCATTGGTTAAGCCGAAAGACATGACGGTGTACTCGTATGAACCATATCGAGTCACAAAGGCAGTCTTTGGGATATCCTCTTCACGAACACGGATCTGGTGGTAACCCAACCTCAAGTCGAGTTTGGAGAACACTGACGAACCAGCCAGTTGATCACACAGATCATTGATCCGAGGAAGAGGATACTTATTCTGAATGGTAGCTTGGTTTATAGGACGGTAGTCTTGGACTAATCGGTTAGTCCCATCTTTCTTCTTGACAAAGAGAGAAGGTGCTCCCCAAGGAGAGCAACTTGGGCGAATGAAACCACTGCGACGAGACTTGTCGATTTCCTCCTTAAGCTCAAGGAGTTCATGCGGCGGCATCTTGTAGGGTCGCTTGGCTATAGGAGTGGTGCCAGGTTTTAAGTCGATGACGAATTCGACAGCTCTAGCAGGGGGAATCCCTGGGAGTTCTTCAGGAAAGACGTCTAGGAATTCACGCACGACGGGAATGTTTTCAATGCCCTTGAGTGGTGCAGCGTTCAATGCATTCAATGCATAGAGCCTTGCCTCGGCATTCTGAACCAGACGAGCATTGTAGCTTATTATTTCATCAGAAGGGTGTAGCAGATGGACGGTCTTGGTGGCGCAAACGATAGAAGCAGTATGCACCTTTAACCAATTCATTCCCAGAATGAGATCAATGCTACAGGACTTCAATATGTTGGGGGAGACAAGGAATTCTAGTCCTTCGATTTCAACGGGGACGTTGTTACAAATCATGGAGGTCCGACATTGGCCCGCAGGGGTGTGCACTAATAGAGAAGCGTTCATGTCTTCACTTTTAATGCCATGCATGAATGCAAAATCTTCTGACATGAATGAATGTGATGCTCCTGTATCAAATAAAACAGATGCTGGTACTGAATTTACGAGGAGTGTACCCATCACAGTAGCAGGCTGTCTTGAGCTTCGTTCAGATCAACGTGGTTGGCATGGACACGGCCATAAGACTTGGCATTGTTGTTGCGGGGCTGGTTGTTACCATGACCAGCTGCTGGAAGGGCCAATTGATTCTGGTTCTGGTTGCATTCCCTAGCACGGTGTCCTGGCTGACCACACCTGAAGCACAGACCATTATTGGGAGTGGGAGCAAGAGCTCGGGGTGGTGGAGCTGGAAGCCTTGGCTGCCTAGTTGGAGCAGCCGGCAGACGAGGTGCAGCATAAGACTGCCTTGGGGCAGGTGCATTTGGACGGTACATGCTATTCGGGATCCATATCTTACGCTTCTGCGAGGGCGGGCCCGAAGATGAGCCCGTGTCACGGTTGCGCCTCTGAGAGCTCTGGTGTTCCTGCAGACCAGTCTCGACATTGATGGCCTTGTTCACCAAGGTGGCGAAATCGGCAAAGTCATGCACTAGAAGTGCGAGCTTGATGTCAGCTTGAAGGCCTTCACGGAACTTCTCCTGTTTGCGAGCATCAGTTGCAATGTTTTCTTCAGCATAGCGGGATAAGTCTAGAAACTCCCGCTGATAAGCTTCCACAGTTTTGTTGCCCTGGGTGAGGTTGCGGAACTCACGCTTCTTCCTGTCCATGATCCCCTGAGGAATGAAGCGGGCACGGAAGGCAGCTTGAAAGTCTGGCCAGGTGATGATTGTCCCAACTGGCAGAGTACGTCTGTGGCTGTCCCACCATTGAGCTGTGGGTCCCTTCAGAAAGAAGGAAGCAAAGGTGACATAGCGGGCAGGGGCTACTTCAGCAGACTCCATCTCATAGGTGATGTCTCGGAGCCAGTCATCAGCATCTAGCGGCTGAGTTGAGCTGCGGTACATGGTTGGGTTGAGGCGCATGAAATCTTGCAGAGTTACGTGGGTTGGCTGCTCGTTCATATTGGGACGAGGGAACTGAGCCATCACATTCTCCATGAACTGGCGATTCATCTCGAGCTGTTGGACCATACCAGCCATGTACTCAGGCGGTGGTGGGGCGTTGCCGCCACGACCACGACCAGCTGGTCGAACCATCCTGTTAATATATAACAGGGGTAGTTCAGTATTGAGAAATTTGCATAGACAAGAGTCATTCATGATGAAACATGCATAATGAAAGGAGCACGACAGATACCATATAGATAGTCGGCATAACTTACAAAAGGGGTCGGACATAGAGTTCAGTACACAGTGTTCAGTACATAGACTAAGTCATTATAGGCGGCAAACAGGCTCACGAATGCATCTAATACTAATGAGCAAGACTACATCAGTCCCAGGAGGTACTGTGAAGGTAGCTGTAACCTGACAGCTGGTAGTGAGGCAACGGATAGTCCTCCACGTCAGTGGCCTGGGGGCCACGGATACTCTGGTGTAGAACCCGATGCTCAGGTGGCAGAAGAGGACCAAGTGCGGGAGAGTAGCCTCCCACCTCGGGCCATCCGACACCGTGGGGCATCACGGTCCTGGCTGGGTAGATCGCAGAACGCGACAGCTGTCCAGACCGGACAAAGGGGTGCAACAGCGTCAGAGCCCTGTAAAGGTGCTGACGAGTGGTGTACAACTCGTGGCGAAGAGCTCTGTTAGCTCGGTCCAGCCCATCAGCATGCAGAACTAGGCGCTGATGGTGGAAGGGCTCTCGGGTGACGGTGGAGTAGGCGACAGTGTAGTATCCCTCCGCACCAACGTCAGATGCGATAGGAATGTGCCTGAAAGGGGAAGTGTCCAATGCCTGATACTCTCCACGAAGACGTGTTAGAGCAGCATGAGCAGCATCGTGGACTGCCATCTCGATGGTCACTCCAACACCATGAGCGGTGTGCAGCACGGTAGTGGACTCATACTCCCGAGAGTAGAGGTGGACGATGGCACAGTACTGCTCCTGGTTAAAGTTCTGGTACTTCTCGTAGACGGTGTACTCAGGGTGCCAGCGATAACCCAGATAGGTCATCATATCAGCTAGCACAGCAGGTGATCCTGAGGCACCAATGGCCGCAGTGTGGCGCACGACCTGCCTCGTGGGTTCCATCTGAAAACAAAGATGTTTCAATGGAGTCAAATGACAATATGGGCACTATTCAAAATGCTATCCTACAGAATAACTATGGCTTATCCAACTTTGGGGTGAACGTGGTAACAGGATCCTAATGTCAGAGTTAGTAAATTCGTAAAACCCGAGTAGGAGAGAGTTCAGAGCCCCAGAGTAAAAGTCGAGGAGTAAAAGATCCTAATACCACCCAATGGCGACGTGGGCCCGTAAGGCACACAACCAAGTTAGTAAAAGTTTTGCAATGACTAGACTCAACTTCGGCCAAGGAGTTGGAAAGGAGGATTCCTACAGGCAGTCGGCTCTGATACCAACTTGTGACGCCCCCAATTCAATCGTACACTAATCATGCACGCAAATGTGTACGATCAAGATCAGGGACTCACGGGGGAGATATCACAACACAACTCTAAAAACATAAATAAGTCATACAAGCATCATAATACAAGCCAGGGGCCTCGAGGGCTCGAATACAAGTGCTCGATCATAGACGAGTCAGCGGAAGCAACAATATCTGAGTACAGACATAAGTTAAACAAGTTTGCCTTAAGAAGGCTAGCACAAACTGGAATACAAATCGAAAGAGGCGCAGGCCTCCTGCCTGGGATCCTCCTAACTACTCCTGGTCGTCATCAGCGGGCTGCACGTAGTAGTAGGCACCTCCAGCGTAGTAGGAGTCGTCGTCGAAGGTGGCGTCTGGCTCCTGGACTCCAGCATCTGGTTGCGACAACCAGAAAGAAAGGAAAGGGGAAAAAGGGGGGAGAAAGCAACCGTGAGTACTCATCCAAAGTACTCGCAAGCAAGGAACTACACTACATATGCATGGGTATATGTGTAAGGAGGCCATATCAGTGGACTGAACTACAGAATGCCAGAATAAGAGGGGGATAGCTAATCCTGTCGAAGACTACGCTTCTGGCAGCCTCCGTCTTGCAGCATGTAGGAGAGAGTAGATTGAAGTCCTCCAAGTAGCATCTCCAAGTAGCATCTCCAAGAGCATCGCATAGCATAATCCTACCCGGCGATCCTCTCCTCGTCGCCCTGTGGAAAAGCGATCACCGGGTTGTCTGTCGAACTTGGAAGGGTGTGTTTTATTAAGTATCCGGTTCTAGTTGTCATAAGGTCAAGGTACAACTCCAAGTCGTCCTGTTACCGAAGATCACGACTATTCGAATAGATTAACTTCCCTGCAGGGGTGCACCAACTTACCCAACACGCTTGATCCCATTTGGCCGGACACACTTTCCTGGGTCATGCCCAGCCTCGGAAGATCAACACGTCGCAGCCCCACCTAGGCAAAACAGAGAGGCCAACACGCCGGTCTAAACCTAAGCGCACAGGGGTCTGGGCCCATCGCCCATAGCACACCTGCACGTTGCGAGGGCGGCCGGAAGCAGACCTAGCCTAGCAGGCATTCCAGTCCAATCCGGCGCGCGCCGCTCCGTCGCTGACGTCTGAAGTGCTTCGGCTGATACCACGACGTCGGGATACCCATAACTACTCCCACGTAGATGGTTAGTGCGTATAGGCTCGTAGCCAACTCAGATCAAATACCAAGATCTCGTTAAGCGTTTTAAATATCTGCGAACGCCGAACAGGGCCAGGCCCACCTGTCTCCTAGGTGGTCTCAACCTGCCCTGTCGCTCCGCCACAAAGATCCACATAGAGGGCCGTCGGGACAAAGGTCCTTTCAGCCCCCAATCCGTGAATCACTCGCGGGTACTCTTCGAGCTGACCCGACTTTAGTCACCATCTGTATAGTATGTATGCATGAATAATATATACCCGTGATCACCTCCTGAGTGATCACGGCCCAATAGTATAGCAAGGCAGACGGACAAGAATGTAGGGCCAATGGTGATAAACTAGCATCCTATACTAAGCATTTAGGATTGCGGTAAGGTATCATTGACTGTAGCAACAATGTCAGGCTATGCATCAGAATAGGATTAACGGAAAGCAGTAACATGCTACACTACTCTAATGCAAGCAGTATAGAGGAGAATAGGCGATATCTGGTGATCAAGGGGGGGGGGTTGCCTGGTTGCTCTGGCAAAAGAGAGTGGTCGTCAACTCCGTAGTCGTACGGGGCAGCAGCAGCGGCGTCGGTCTCGTAGTCTACCGAAGAGAAGAGGGGGGAAGAAACAGTAAATACATAGCAAGCAAGTGCATAACGATGCATGACATGACAAGTATCGATGCTAGGTGTGCCCAATCGCGGTAGTAGGTGATACCGACGAAGGGGGAAAACAACCGGGAAAGTATTCCCGGTGTTTTACGTTTTCGGACAGATGAACTGGAGGGGGGAAGTTGCAATTCCGATAGGTTAGGGATGTGTGGCAGACGAACGGGCTGCGTATCCGTATTCGTCTCGTCGATCTGAGCAACTTTCATGTAGAAAGTATTTTCATCCGAGTTACGGATTAAAAGATATGATTTTCTAAAGATTTAACTCATTTTCAGGAATTTAATTAATTATTTAAATCCAACATTATCCAGAATAGTAATTGATGACGTCAGCATGACATCATAGTGATGTCAGCATGTCAACTGGTCGGTTGACCAGTCAAACCACACAGGTGGGTCCAGTGGGACCCACATGTCATTGACAGGGTACTAACAGAGTTTTTAAAACTAACTAAATAGGTTAATTAGCATGTAGGGCCCAGTAGTCAGTGAGAGATTAGGTTTTAATTAATTTATTTAATTAATTAGCAGTTTATCTAATTGTTTTTATTTGTTTTAAGACATGGGGCCCGCATGTCAGTGGCAGTAGCTGCCACATCAGCAGTTGACTGGGTCAACCCAGTCAACTAGGACCCGCAGGGCCCACTGGCAGTGGCGCTGGGTTGGCCCCAGGCCAACCACGTACGCGACGGCCGGCGTTTAGCCGCCGGCGACGTCAGAACGCGGCGGGGGCACCCGGGCCTTGGCGGGATTTCGCTACACGGCGTCGTTCAGCGCGCAGCTTGGTCTAATCGAACGGCCACTCGATCCCGCGTCGAGTGGGGGTGGTGGTATGGCCGGACTTGGCCCGAATCGGCACCGGCGACGAGCAGAGGCGGTGGCGTCGTTCGGGACATCATCGGGATCGCGCTAGGAAGCACCAAACCGCGCGTAACAACTTGCGTTTGAACCGCATAGGCATTCGGCGTCGTTTGGCGGTGGCGCTGGACCAAATGGTTGCCGGAAACATGGCCGGCGACGAGCTTTGGCGGCAGCGCGGTCGGGCCCCCGATGGGAAACACACTAGGAGGCACGGGAGGGAGTGTGCGCGTGCGCGTTGGGCTCCTGTGAGCATCAGGAGTACGATGCCGTGCTCAGGCGAGCACGACAGAGGCCATGGCCACGGCGGCGAAGCGACCGGCGGCGGCGAGCTCTCGGGCGCGACACCGAGCTAGCTAGAGCGTGAGCTAGGGGAGCTAGAGGGCAGCGGGGGGGAGGCAGCTCACCTAGCGGCACGCACGGTGGCCCTTGGTGGCTTAGTAGCAGCAGAGGGGTGTCGCCGGAGTTGCTGAAGAACGCGGCAGCCGGAGATGTGGACGAAGGGGATCCGGCGATTCGGGGCTCCCCCGCTCCAGTGAGGCCTCCGGTGGACAAGGAAGATGATGGAGGCGTCGACGGACACGCAGGCGCGGTGAGGCAGCGACTGTGGCCGCGCGATTCACGGCGGCGAGGCCATGGCGGCGCTCGGTTGCGGTGGGGAACG
>NC_041380.1:254802092-254894581 GCF_002162155.2 Triticum dicoccoides
TGGGAGGCGGGATCGAGGAGGCGGGGGGGGGTGCTGGCGATCTTATCCCCCGTCGCCGCCGGTGAGAGGGTGCGGCGGGGACGCACCCCTGTTCCGACCCGGGTCGGGGGAACAGGGAAAGGAGGCGGCAGGGGGAGGCGGGCCGGTTCGGCCGGGTGGGCCAGGTGGCAGGGGCGGTGGCTAGCTGGGCCTTTCGGCCCAGGGGGGAAGGGGGTTTCTTCCTTTTCCCTTTCTTTTCCTTTTTTTATGTTCTATTTTATTTAATTTGGGCATTTAAGCAATTTATAAATTTGTGTCATCTACACCATAATTGCCTATGCCATATTTGGCATTGTCCGAACATTTTTGTTTCAATTTTTGAAAACTTTTATTGTTGACATTAATTTGAATTTGAATTTCGAAGCGGTTTCGAGTTAACCCAAGATTAACTACAGTGACAGAGGTGATGTGGCACCATTAACGTGAGATTACTGTAGCATGATTAGCCGGGTGTCACAAAGGCGTCCCCCACAACATCATCACTGATAACGACACGAATTTCATGGCCGACGAGGTAAAACTCTTGTGCAGCAAAATGGGCATCAAGCTCGATTACGCTTCAGTCTATCACCCACAAACCAACGGCCAAGTCGAACGAGCAAATGGTCTTATAATGAGCGGCATTAAACCCAGATTAGTGCGCTCCTTAACGGAGTCTTACACGCACTGGGTAGAGGAGCCCGACTCCATACTCTGGGGGCTGCGGACCACGCCGAATCGTAGTACTGGATATACACCGTTTTTTATGGTGTACGACGCAGAGGCAGTCCTGCCCTGTGACATAATTCATGACTCACCTCGAGTGCGCATGTACGAAGAAAGAGAAGCCGAGCTCGATCGGCAGGACAGTCTGGACACTCTGGAGGAAGAGCGCGACGTAGCCAAAGCCCATTCCGCATTTTACCAGCAACAGGCTCGCAGATACCAAAGCAGAGAAGTACGGGCCAAAACTTATAACATTGGCGACCTAGTTCTACGGCTGCCGGATAAGAAAAAGAACAAGCTCGAGCCCAAATGGGAAGGTCCCTTCATTATCGACCAAGTTCTGACCGATGGAGCGTACTGACTGCGGGATGCATCGACTAGACGACTCAAGCCGAACCCATGGAACGCAGCCAGGCTTCGAAGATTCTACGCTTAGCACCGGACTCTATGTTAGTCCCCTCCCTTTGTCCATTTTCTGCATATGCATCATCTGTCTTGTTTCCCTTTACTTTCTTTTATTCCTCTAGGCCTTCAAGGGTCACCTTGTGCCTCACTCGTACATTACAGATGCGCTAGCCGCACTCTTCATACCTGGGGGCTTCTTTCACAGAAGCTTAAATTATTTACCTGGGCCTCACGCCCAACACATGTGTTATACTTCCGCATGTACCTTTTCTCACCATTATATGCACCGATATGACTTAAGTTTTGGCCAAGCTGGGTTGCCTGGCTCTTGTATTTATGCCCTACGTTCCCGTTAATTCGGCTAGGGCATAAGGGGAGCACCTCTGCGATTGTTACCGCCGGGTCAGCCGGACATGTACCTCAGACTGGGTGAAGCCGAAAGCTAGCATTCTTAAGAGAATATTCGGTCGGGGAACAAAAGATGACTTTTATTTATTATCCATATCTGCCCCCAGATGTTTTTTCTGCGCTTCTTGTCGCAGTCCGGACATGCACTTTAGGGCATGCCTACCCAGGGAAAGGAACCCTTAACGGAACTATTCTCTCTGGAAGATGTTTCTTACTACCCATGTAATATAACATAACTAGTTGGGCACTTGTCTTATAAAGCACTAATGACCCCTACGCCTGATCTCCATGCATGCCCCATTTCTTACATAACCGAGAGGGTATTCAGATACACTCCAGACTGTCGGGTCCCGAGGTTGAAGCGAAAAGGTCTGCCACGACAAACGATCTACAATCCGGCTAGAAGGCATCATACATGTCACTTTAAAATTACATAGTCAATTTGACTGGTTGAATTCCTCTTCAATGCCATCCAATAGGCTGTCTAGTCTACAGTCCTGTTGGGAATACTTTGCGGCCAATTCTACTTGGTCGTACACTAAACTCACAGGGATCTCCCTGCCATCAGGCCCCACAGGTCCGACTTCAGACATGTGGTTCGGGTCAGCCTTCGTGTACCGTATCTTCACCATTGCCCAGGCTTCCCTGGCGCCCTGACGGCAGGCTGATATCTTCCATAACCGGAAGCGCCATCGTGCTCCCTTCAGCTTTTCTGCAAGCTCTCCAGGGCCTTCAGGTATGGAGACGGACGGCCACAAGGCCTGGGCGACGCCTTGCATCACCTGCCAAACTCGTTCGTGCAACTGTGCGAGCTCGGGAAGAAGATCACCCATTGAACCAGGCATCTCCTCGGCAGGACGACCTGTTAGCATACCTATAGACATAACTCTGTCAGTCAGCTTCCTCGCCGAACTCTTTTCCAAAGTTCGTTCAAGCACTTACTAAATATGCCGCGTCGAAGCCGCCGATTCTCCTTAACAGAGTCCGACAGTTGGGCACGAACATCTTTTAGTTCCACGCCCAGCTCGGTGTTGGCATCTTAGGATCATTCTTCTCCTGCCTCACCCTCGTAAGCACGCTCTCACCAGCCTTCAGCTGGCGTATGAGCTGTTGCTTATCGGGATTTACTCCAGCGTCATTTGCAATTTTATCGTCAGATCGGCATATACGCCGCATTCTAATATGATACTTATCATTCGAAGGATATGTTACCAGAGGGGGTCTCTTTGGGCTCCCCTGCTGCGGCCAGTGTGGCCTGAAGTTGGGCTTTGCACTCTTCCAGCTCCTGGGACAGTTGAGTATTCTTTTCTGTAAGAACCTGCATAACAAATGATCCTTAAATCAGTTATCCTAACTGTTTCAAGTCTCAGGGGCTACTGATATATATATAATCATCAAATTTTCTCACCCGTATGTCTTTTACATACCGCTCCGTGGCTCTGGCTAGACCATTTTGAGCAGCACGAAGGTGTGCGTCTCCCTAGTTGAAGGCATCCAATGCCTCTTGGGAGAAACAAGTGTCACGAAGGACAGTCCGGCGACGCCTGTGGTTCATGGCACTTTCCATCTCGGAATGGGTGGAGGACAGTTTATCCACATCCTCTATCGGAGGAGCACCCGGCGCCCGCCTTGTATTCGTTCCCGCCTCTGAATCCGACCTTGGAGCCTGGCTTGTGGAGGCGCGATTGGTAGCCTCTCCTGGTATAGTCCGGCGAGCGCTCTTTTTCCTGGAAAAAAGGCATGGGCGTTAATATGTCTCTGAAAACAATATCTTGTAATAAAGACGGCGTGCCGTACCGCTGCGCCGGTGTCTCAATCCGGACTGCAGATCTTTCCAGCCAGCCTGGCCTCGCGGCCCCTTGTTGGCTAGTTGCCACAGGCTCGACCTTCTGCCCCGAGGACCTCCCCTGCAAAACACAGCTGTTATACGGCAATCAAAAGAGCGCAAGGACGAATCCCTTTTTAAATGCTGGGACTTCGATCTCAGTCACCTGTGAGGCTGGAACTAGCCCGGGGTAATCGGCCGTAATGGCCACCAAGGCGTTGTCATTACTCCATTGGTAAAATACCCCGTCGACCAGCTCCACAGATATGTCCGGATCCTCCTGGGAGGCCAGGTCAAGGGACCGTCCAGGGTCCTCGGGTTGTGGAGGAGGGCTGTTTATCTCCTTTACTGCCTGGCGCAGCTCCTGCGATGAAATCGCTAGAATGAATACTTAACTACGGGAATACGAAATGGATGGGTGATAAAAAGTCTCCGCTTACCCAACTTGGAGGATTGTACATAGAAAATCCGCCCTGCGGGTTGACACGAAGGAATTCCTCCTCTTCTCCCTCGTATAAAGTGGATAAGATCTTTATTAGATTGGCAGCCGATCCCGGCCCTTTGCGGCTGTGGCGGGTGGCCTCATCCTCCCCGTTGAAATCCAACATGGGGTGGCCTCTATACTGAAGCGGCTGCACCCCCCGCATGATGCATGTGGCCATGACCTTGATCATGGTCAATCTGGATCAAGCTAAAAAACTTATCCGGCTCATCAGGTAAAGAATGTCCCTGTCATCTTCCTCTAGGGACCTCCATGGACGCTAGCTCCGGCACTTCTTCAAAGGGGTGTTGTCGAACTCCGGAAGGCCGATCCGAATAGGGTCCGGGACGGGGACATCTTCTATATAAAACCATTCTGAAGGCCAGTCTTCGGACGTCTTCTTCGGGGTCCCAGACAGGTATCCGGTCCCGGCAATACGCCACACTTCGGCTCCGCCCACTTGATATATTGATCCCTTCTTAGAATGGGGCACAAGGCAGAACAACTTCTTCCACAGAGCGAAATGAGCCTCACAGCCCAAAAACAACTCGCAAAGGGCTACGAATCCCGCGATATGCACCAGGGAGGCAGGCGTAAGGTTGTGCAACTGGAGTCCGTAGAACTCTAGAAGCCCCCGGAGAAACGGATGAATTGGGAATCCGAGCCCTCTTACCAAATAAGGGACAAGGCATACCCGCTCTCCCTTGGAGGGATTGGGACGGCTCTCCGCTTGCTCTCCGCCATTGTAGGTGGCAAGCCCGGCTCGAACCGAGACCAGGTACGCTGGGGGAAGAAATCCCTTGGACTGAAGCATCACCAATTTGCTGTGTGGGATGGACCATCTCTCCCAATCTCCCGGCTTGGAGCTAGGGGTGCGAGAGGAGGAGCTGCGTCGACCGGCCATAATGGAGTGGATCTCTGTCGGGTGCGCTCCGATGAAGGCTCGCCAAGGGGGGATGGTGTGATTTGGATCTGAATCCTCGTCTTTTTAAATAGGCGGCTCATTCACACAGCTAGGGGGGTAAATATGAAAACACCCTGGCTCTTCACATTCGCTCGACATGTGGAAAGTGGCCATTATTGGGCGTGGAAGCCGAGGAGTACAAACATTCACAAGAAACCGGACATTATTTCGACAGGTACACATAATTTGGAGAGGAACCCGCCTTGCAATGCCGAAGACAATACTGCTCGCCGGACTCATCGTCATTGAAGCCTGGTTTGGGGGCTACTGAGGGAGTCCTGGATTAGGGGGTCTCCGTGTCACATCCCTAGCTTTTGGTAATGCTCTAGGCTAGCTTCATGTGTGCATCATGTCTATATTCCGAAAGTTGAAATGAGGAAATTGAAAGCCTCGGAAATCATTTTAATAAAGGGGCAAGAAACCCTAAAATTGCAATCAGTAAATCCAAAATGCCCTAGAAATAGCTCTGACAATTTTGGCAAGAGTTATAAATCAAACCAAAATTTTGGGACATTTCTAAGGAATTATTTGGGCTCTGATTTTAAATCAATATTTTATTTGAATTTGGAGTTATATTCATAATATATAATGAATATATTTTCAAATGTCCTGAGATATTTTATGTTTATGAGGAGTAGACCTTAAGTGACATAAAATTATCCAGGGGAGTTTTGGCACTGTTTTCAAATTTGTTTGAATTTGAATTCAGTGGCAATTAAATAGAAAACAGAACAGATATATATAAAAAAAGAGAGAAGCCCAGCCACTTACCTGGCGCCCACTTACCTGGCTCAGCTCCTCCAGCGGCCCAGCCCGCCACCGCTACCCTCCCTGTCGCCTTCCTCCTCGCGCCAGTAGGCAGAGGAGGGACACGGCGCACGCGCCCGAGCTCGCCACGCCACCACCCTGCTCGTCTGCATCACCTGGCCACCGCGACGCCGCGCGTCATCTCCTCGGCGCCGCCCCGACCCCCTGGACCCCCTCGCTCTCTCCCTCTCCCTTGTTTCTCTCCTCTGCTTCCTCTCTCTCACTCGCCCGAGCGCAGCCGCAGCCGCGCCACCGTAACGCCGCGGCCACCGTCTCCCCCTCGTCCCCTCGCTGTGCTTGTGAGCTCCGTCTCGACGTCCCCGACCTCCTCGACAAGCCACGACGCCACGGACGCGCTGCAACGCCGCCATCACCACCGTCTTCATCGCCATGGCCGGAGATCGCCGCCGCTCGATTCGCAGCAACGAGGACGCCCCCGAGCTCACCAACCCCTTCGTTCGATCCGCTATGAGCTGCTGCGTCGATCCCCTCCCTCCCCTGGCACTTTTTCTCCTGCTAGCGCCAATATCCACCGGAGCCGAGAGCTCTTCGCCGCCGGCCATGTCGCCGCCGTAGCCACCGTTGCCTAGAGCTGCAACCGAGCATGCGGCCGTGCTCAGTGCAACCCCAGGAGGTCGTAACACCCCCCTTTGCCTCCTGCCGTGCTCCCTAACACCGACCCCGAGCTCGCCCGAGCTCCGGCCGCCGCCGAGGTCGACGCCGTGCTCAACTCCGGCCACCTCGCGGCCTCCCTTCCGTTCCTTTGGATGCGGAGGAGCAAGAGCTTCTCCTTAGTGCCCTCAGCGCGCCAAACCACCGCTCGTAGCGCCAAACCCGCCACCACCCGAACTCCGGCCGCCGCCGTCGTCATGATTGCCGTCGCCTCCGGCCACCCTAGCTTCTCCCGTTTGCCCTGTTAGATGCGCGTGAGCCTGGGCATCCCGTAGAGCCCCTCCGCCGCTCTTTTGGTCATCGGAGGGCGAATCCCGACGCTCTCCGCCATCCCTGGCCTCGCCGGTGACGAGCCTCGGGTCAACTCCGGCGTGTTTGACTCGGGTTTGACCCCACTGGCCGGTTTGACCCCCCTCTCTCTCACTGACATGCGGGCCCCGCCCGGCTAATTAAGTTAGGTTAGTATTAACTAAGCTAGGTTAGTTTAGTTAGACACTGACACTCGGGACCCACCGGTCAGAGTTTGACCGGACTGTGCCACGTTGACCTGCTGACGTCATCATGACGTCAGGATGACGCAGTAATGTTTTCTGGATTTGTTTTTATTCAGAAAATTCTAGAAAATTGTATAAACTTCTAAAAATCATAGAAATTCAACCGTAACTCCAAATTAAATAATTTATATATGAAAAATTATTAGAAAAATTCAAGGAATCCATCTGTACCATTTTCATGCATGTTAGAACAACTTATAGCTGCTGTTTAGCACAAATCAATTAAATGGCATTTGAATAATCACATATGGAGTTTAAATTTGAATCTTGTATTCAAACCAACTTCATTTAATCTGTTGCTAGTTGCATTAGCTCAAAACACATTCATTTTGCCATGTCATGATCATGCATCATATTGTGCATTGCATTGATTGTGTTCCCTTCTATGTTGCCGGTATTTGTCCCCTCTCGATAGACGTGATACCGATGATGTGATCGTTGACACTGATGAAGACTCAATGCTATCTTCAGAAGTGCCAGGCAAGCAAAACCCCCTTGTTCATTCCGATACAAACCCACTCTCTCGCTCTTGCTCTCTTTTACTGCATTAGGACAACAACGATTCATCTGTTACTTGTTGCGGTAGTTGAACCCCTTTATCCTTTGCATGACCTGTCATTGCCACAGTAAATAGATGAAACCCACTAGCATGAGTAGGAGTTGTTTGAGCCCTGTTGTGCCTACTCATTCTTGCTTGTTTGTCATGCCTGCTACTGCTTAGAGTTGAGTCAGGTCTGATTCATCGGGGATGAATCAGAGGTGTGTGAACATGTCCTACTGTGTGTGAGCTAAGTGTGTGAACACGATTTGGTAAAGGTAGCGGTGAGAGGCCATGTAGGAGTACATGGTGGGTTGTCTCATTGCAGCCGTCCTCAGGAACTGAGTTCTGTGTTTGTGATCCATGATTCAGCTACTACCATACATTGGGCCCTGAAATATGACCCCGCTCGACTTCTTATTCACCCTAGTCCTCTGTCCAGGAGTTGCAAGTAGTTTCTGGTGTTTGTAGCTTACTGGAGGCCGTGGACAGCGCTGACCGTAGGGGTGGGCTGTGATGCGGTAGGTACGTGGCACGGTGTACCGGATGCCCATTTGGTGTCTCGGGAACCCTGTTCACATCGTTTGGGGCTGTGAGCGAAACTCCGGCCGGATCTCCTCATGGATGGAACCCGAATAGGCAATAAACCTGGACTAGAGACTTAGGTGTTTAGGTAGGTCGTGGTCTACACCCACGTCGGCTTTCGCTTGAAGTCTGCCGAGCACATGTCGTGTGCAGACGCTAAGTGGTGGAAACATGTATGAAGAAGTACACCCCTGCAGGGTTAACATCATCTATTCGAATAGCCGTGTCCGCGGTAAAGGACTTCTAGGTTGCTTATATCAGTTCATAGACAAGTGAAAGTGGATACTTTAAAATGCGCAAGATAAGCGTGAGTGCTATGGATGGCGTTCTTGTAGGGAGACGGGAGCGGATCCATAGTGGTGTATTGATATGGTGAATATGTGGACTCGTGTGCGCCACCTCAAAAGAGTCGCTTGCAGTCGTAGTTTAGGATAGCCACCGAGTCAAAGCTGGCTTGCTGCAGTTAAACCCCACCATCCCCTTGTTGAAAATGATGCATATGTAGTTAGTTCTGATGTAAGTCTTGCTGGATACATTTGTACTCACGTTTGCCTATTTTATGTTTTTGCAGAGAGACTTCAGTCTCACTAGTAGTTCCACGTGGACTTCGACGTTTAGCTTGTTACCTCAGCTACGATCTTGTGCCTCAGCAGGATTTGGTAGATAGTCAGGCTTCTCAGCCTTTTTCATTTATAGATGCCTGTACTCAGACATGATAGCTTCCGCTTGTGCTTTGATATGTATGCTCTGAATGTTGGGTCATGAGACCCCTGTTTGTAATATCTCGCTCCTCGGAGCCTAATGAATAAATACTTGAGTTGTAGAGTCATGTTGTGATGCCATGTTGTATTTGCACATATCGAGCATATTGTGTGTATGTTATTGAAATGCTTGGTATGTGTGGGATCTGACAACCTAGTTGTTTATCCTTGGTAGCCTCTCTTACCGGGAAATGTCTCCTGGTGTTTCCACTGAGCCATGGTAGCTTGCTACTGCTCCGGAACACTTAGGCTGGCCGGCATGTGTCCTTCGTCGTTCCTGTGTCTGTCCCTTCAGGGAAATGTCACGCGATGAATACCGGAGTCCTGTTAGCCCGCTACAGCCCGGTTCACCGGAGTCCTGCTAGCCCAGTGCTACAGCCTGGATTCACTCACTGATGACCGACACGTTCGATGCTGGGTCATGGATGCCTGTCCCTGTAGGTTTGTGCCACTTTGGGTTTACGACTAGCCATGTCAGCCCGGGCTCCTTATCATATGGATGCTAGCGACAGTATCATATACGTGTGCCAAAAGACGCAAACGGTCCCTGGCAAAGGTAAGACGACACCCGTGGGAATACCGTGCGTGAGGCCGCAAAATGATATGAGGTGTTACATGCTAGATCGATGTGGCATTGAGTCGGGGTCCTGACAGCGTTGGTATCAGAGCTTGACTGCCTGTAGGATTACCAAGCCAAACTGGTCAAAGTTGAGTATAGAAATTCTTTAGTTATATAAGGGAATTGATTGTGGGATGGAACGTAAGGCTCTTTTTACTCCTTATACCTCATGCCCTTCTGATCTGAGTCATCTTATCTTTCCTACGGGGATTAAGAGCTAGGCTATCTCTTCTTTCTATCAGGATCACGCGTTACTAATCCGTAGACTTATAAGATTGTTGGATTTAAGCTTGAGTTCAGTTTCTACTACTTCCGTATGTTAATTGTTGATCTCGAAACCTTGATATTGTGCTTCTGTGTGGTTATGCCACCATTTTTGTGAATGTCTCAAATTTTTTTTCTAAGCATTTACATCCGTTATGCTGTCCGAGTCATCCCAGGTTTCTAATTAGTCTGATGCATTTGCAAATCCTCTCTTTCCGTTCCCGATGTCCCTTATGGTCAGAATAAGCACACTAACCGGTGCGTTGAGGTAATTTATTGCCTTGACATATATGTTGGAGCTATTATTATGGCCCTAGGTGTTTTAGGGAGTCACCTAGTAAGCTAGCCATGATTTGTGTCCTAGTGTGATGATTCTGGCCTTTATTCTCGAAAGCATCCCGTGATGCCACTTAGTAGTAGGTATTCTACTCCTTGGGTTTTGAACCCGAGATTCACCCTACTTACTTCATGTTGATAGTGTTTGCTAGTCCCTTTAGGATAGTAGTAACCTTTGCCATAGTCCTCGAGGTTCGTGGTACATCCTTCTTCCAATTACCATGGACCATTCTTGGCAGGAGTTCTTCTGAACCAAAAGATGACAACAAGAGTGCTCTCGATGAGTTCTCCATGCTATATTGTGACTCTGCCAGCTCAACCCTTATGCATGGGTTATCCGGAAGAATTATGTTGAACTTGGTTCGACATACTAGTCTATGCATCCACAACTCAGAAAGTTATATGTTCCTTTGAGTTGTCCCTCTTTAGTTGTCTACTGACCTTCGTCTATCAATTGATAGTCAAGAGTATGCGTGCGTTCGTTTATCGATGCCTATTACTCTTGTGGTCCGTCAAGCCATTCTATCGCGGAATGACTAGGAGAAACAAACTCCAGTACCTCTTCCATATCTAGGATTGGGTCAAAACAATTGTACTCCGCAGATCAAAATGCCAATCCAGCTTTTGCTCTGTTCTACCTTGGAGTATTACCATCTTTTATATCGGGATTGTTATAGGAATTGCACACCATCCTATGAACTCTTGGTACAGTGATACTTTTGCCATCATTGTTCATTCCTCGGTTCCTGTGTTATTGTAACCGGAATGCCGACAAATGAATCATGGCGTGTGAAATCAATATTGCTAGCAACTCTGTTGCTTGATAGTTAAAGGATAATAATTTCATTCTTAGCGTGTTGGTTCTTGAATCATCATTTTAAGACTGATCGTGCTATCTAGTCCTTATTTCCGGTGCACCCTTCGATCAATGAGTTAGGATTGTGTCAAGTCCTCACTCATTTGATCATATCGTCTTGCCCTGAAAAGCAAGATTGTTCTCGATCTTAGTAACATATCGGTGGTTCGTGATTTTCCGAATATCTTCTCGAAAGTATCACCAGGTTGTCACCTGACTGTTATGTTAAGCTCGTGATCAAGTTGGTTTATCCTGTAAACCACCCTTTCTCCAAGAATCCATGTTGGATACCCCTGAGCTAGTTGGTTAAGCTATGCATCAACTTGGAGAGTTGGAAGATAGAAGCTTGTCCGATATAGTTCATTATAAGGGATGTCTTGTATGTGTGTTGAAGAAAGTTGATATTTTCATCGACTGAACCTCGTGATCAGTTAATGGACCTATCATTTTATCCAACCTTTGATTGGAGTATGGGCTATCATCCAATCAGACCAGAACCAACGATATTCGTAATGTTGTCTTACTCGTGGTTGATCCCTCGAGTATACACCATTATATCTTTTGGGTCTGACCCATGCTATCACTTGTTCACTTAACTATGGAATTCCTTTTAAAAGGAAACCCAGATGAATTGTTGTTGAGCCCATTGACAACATCCTTATCTCCTCCATGATTTTGTTGGACATTAAGCTAGTGTTGGAAACTTTTGAAAGCATTTTCTTCATGCTAGCTCATGAAGTATTTGTTTGATGAAAGGAGTGACTTCCTCTTATACACGTGCATTTGGTGAAAGTTGCCGCCGTGAATTTGAGAAAGTTAGTTTTGCTTCCTCTGGAATCATCCCAAGTCAGTCATGCATACGTGCGAAGTATTCTGTGGTCTGGAGATTTGCAACCTCCATTCTATATGTATATCCTAGCACACCAAGCCACTGATTGAGTTGTTCAAAGATAAAGGAGTCTGTCCAAGGTGAACTCTTTGGACTTCCACGCGTGGAGACTTCGATGTCATTAATGATGGTTCCCCCTCCTGAACTCGGTAGTGTTTTATTATAAGACTACTTTGTGGTCATGCTTGTCTTGGACAACATGTTCACATGTTTGTAGCAGAACCAGCTCATGTTTTGGAGCTTGCTATCGTAGTTCATCTCCCGAGAATCCCGCAACGTCATCTTGTCGATTTGTGTTGCAAACTTTCATTTTTCTTCCTAGACTCGATGAGTCTGGAATATCCTGACACCAACCAGATCTGAATCTCAGGCAGATATGATGGTTTGGAACATTTCCCAAGAACTATAATATCGGTCCCTCGAAAACCGGTAAAGTGGATGTCGTGGCCAACACACCCAGCCGGAAGACCTGTTATTATAATATCTTGATTGAGGAAGTTGGCCACCTCCCCATAGGGATTTCGTAGGATTTACTCCCTAGTTGCCCCTATGGATTTTGAGATCCCGAAGTCCGACCTTTTTACTTGATGTTCTAGATATCAAACCATATCTATGAATGGGTTACGCTAGCACATCAAGGAGAACATTAGAAGCGGAGTGCTAAATGTCTCTCGGTCGATCGTCCAGATTTTGTTCCTTGGCTCGCTAAGGTGAAATCTGAGAAAGTGTTATCCTCCTTTGCATCTGCATCGTCCATCGCTATTCATCATGGTAGTATGTTGTGTTGTCAGCATCCTTGACACGGATGTTGGTAAAACCTTGATGATTATGGAAATGCTCAAGTTCTTGAGAGCACGCACAAGCGCTACGTGTTATCATCGGCTCTAACTGGGATTCCTCTCGGTTTCCTCGGCAATGCTATGACCTTTTCAAATAGTGAATCCACTCTCTATTGTTGGGTTCTTCCCTAGTTACCAGAATCATTCCCATCATTTGCATTTTGTTCCCAGCTTGCACCGCCAATGTGCCATTCTACCATGGGTCTCTTCCATTTCCGGTGATAAGCAAATTCATCCATTACGTTGTTTTCAACAAGGTAATCCACATCATCCAAGTCCGAGTATGCCATTCTACCGACCCCCTCCAAATGATCGCTTGTGATTGCCTTAGGCTGGTATGAAGAGTTTCAATGATCTCTGGATCAAAGGTAATTCTTTTTGCCACTTAGGGTAATAATCTATGAATCACCCTCCTCCAGGATGTTTCGTCGTGGTATCATGGCAACTCAACTCCTCGCTACGTTGACAACCGTTCACCACCCTCTTAGGTGTGGAATTGTGGTCTACCTAGTGAACCCTCGTCATCTGCTTCACTCCATTCCTATAGATGTGTGCTTCGCCTCTCAGCTTGAGAGATGTTGCTATGTCTCATTCCGAGAGTTAATCCTGAGTTGTTCGACCTTCGAGAAGATTGATCCTTCTAGAGTTCCCTTCTCCTCTTGTTGTCATGTTGGTTGGAGTTCCCAGAGCAAGACTTTGAGATAATGATGGTGAACGAATCAACGTTCATTTGAAGTGCACCCTGGATCGTGGAGATTATGTTAGTTTGCGTTTCCCCTTCATCTTACCCTACGCTTGAATCTCGAGACGAGATTCTTGTTTAGTGGGGGTGAGTTGTCACATCCCTAGCTTCTGGTAATGCTCTAGGCTAGCTTCATGTGTGCATCATGTCTATATTCCGAAAGTTGAAATGAGGAAATTGAAAGCCTCGGAAATCATTTTAATAAAGGGGCAAGAAACCCTAAAATTGCAATCAGTAAATCCAAAATGCCCTAGAAATAGCTCTGACAATTTTGGCAAGAGTTATAAATCAAACCAAAATTTTGGGACATTTCTAAGGAATTATTTGGGCTTTGATTTTAAATCAATATTTTATTTGAATTTGGAGTTATATTCATAATATATAATGAATATATTTTCAAATGTCCTGAGATATTTTATGTTTATGAGGAGTAGACCTTAAGTGACATAAAATTATCCAGGGGAGTTTTGGCACTGTTTTCAAATTTGTTTGAATTTGAATTCAGTGGCAATTAAATAGAAAACAGAACAGATATATAAAAAAAAGAGAGAAGCCCAGCCACTTACCTGGCGCCCACTTACCTGGCCCAGCTCCTCCAGCGGCCTAGCCCGCCACCGCTACCCTCCCTGTCGCCTTCCTCCTCGCGCCAGTAGGCAGAGGAGGGACACGGCGCACGCGCCCGAGCTCGCCACGCCACCACCCTACTCGTCTGCATCGCCTGGCCACCGCGACGCCGCGCGTCATCTCCTCGGCGCCGCCCCGACCCCCTGGACCCCCTCGCTCTCTCCCTCTCCCTTGTTTCTCTCCTCCGCTTCCTCTCTCTCACTCGCCCGAGCGCAGCCGCAGCCGCGCCACCGTAACGCTGCGGCCACCGTCTCCCCCTCGACCCCTCGCTGTGCTTGCGAGCTCCGTCTCGACGTCCCCGACCTCCTCGACAAGCCACGACGCCACGGACGCGCTGCAATGCCGCCATCACCACCGTCTTCATCGCCATGGCCGGAGATCGCCGCCGCTCGATTCGCAGCAACGAGGACGCCCCCGAGCTCACCAACCCCTTCGTTCGATCCGCTGTGAGCTGCTGCGTTGATCCCCTCCCTCCCATGGCACTTTTTCTCCTGCTAGCGCCAATATCCACCGGAGCCGAGAGCTCTTCGCCGCCGGCCATGTCGCCGCCGTAGCCACCGTTGCCTAGAGCTGCAACCGAGCACGCGGCCGTGCTCAGTGCAACCCCAGGAGGTCGTAACACCCCCCTTTGCCTCCTGCCGTGCTCCCTAACACCGACCCCGAGCTCGCCCGAGCTCCGGCCGCCGCCGAGGTCGACGCCGTGCTCAACTCCGGCCACCTCGCGGCCTCCCGTCCGTTCCTTTGGATGCGGAGGAGCAAGAGCTTCTCCCTAGTGCCCTCAGCGCGCCAAACCACCGCTCGTAGCGCCAAACCCGCCACCACCCGAACTCCGGCCGCCGCCGTCGTCATGATTGCCGTCGCCTCCGGCCACCCTAGCTTCTCCCGTTTGCCCTGTTAGATGCGCGCGAGCCTGGGCATCCCGTAGAGCCCCTCCGCCGCTCTTTTGGTCATCGGAGGGCGAATCCCGACACTCTCCGCCGTCCCTGGCCTCGCCGGCGACGAGCCTCGGGTCAACTCCGGCGAGTTTGACCCGGGTTTGACCCCACTGGCCGGTTTGACCCCCCTCTCTCTCACTGACATGCGGGCCCCGCCCGGCTAATTAAGTTAGCTTAGTATTAACTAAGCTAGGTTAGTTTAGTTAGACACTGACACTCGGGACCCACCGGTCAGAGTTTGACCGGACTGTGCCACGTTGACCTGCTGACGTCATCATGACGTCAGGATGACGCAGTAATGTTTTCTGGATTTGTTTTTATTCAGAAAATTCTAGAAAATTGTATAAACTTCTAAAAATCATAGAAATTCAACCGTAACTCCAAATTAAATAATTTATATATGAAAAATTATCAGAAAAATTCAAGGAATCCATCTGTACCATTTTCATGCATGTTAGAACAACTTATAGCTGCTGTTTAGCACAAATCAATTAAATGGCATTTGAATAATCACATATGGAGTTTAAATTTGAATCTTGTATTCAAACCAACTTCATTTAATCTGTTGCTAGTTGCATTAGCTCAAAACACATTCATTTTGCCATGTCATGATCATGCATCATATTGTGCATTGCATTGATTGTGTTCCCTTCTATGTTGCCGGTATTTGTCCCCTCTCGATAGACGTGATACCGATGATGTGATCGTTGACACTGATGAAGACTCAATGCTATCTTCAGAAGTGCCAGGCAAGCAAAACCCCCTTGTTCATTCCGATACAAACCCACTCTCTCGCTCTTGCTCTCTTTTACTGCATTAGGACAACAACGATTCATCTGTTACTTGTTGCGGTAGTTGAACCCCTTTATCCTTTGCATGACCTGTCATTGCCACAGTAAATAGATGAAACCCACTAGCATGAGTAGGAGTTGTTTGAGCCCTGTTGTGCCTACTCATTCTTGCTTGTTTGTCATGCCTGCTACTGCTTAGAGTTGAGTCAGGTCTGATTCATCGGGGATGAATCAGAGGTGTGTGAACATGTCCTACTGTGTGTGAGCTAAGTGTGTGAACACGATTTGGTAAAGGTAGCGGTGAGAGGCCATGTAGGAGTACATGGTGGGTTGTCTCATTGCAGCCGTCCTCAGGAACTGAGTTCTGTGTTTGTGATCCATGATTCAGCTACTACCATACATTGGGCCCTGAAATATGACCCCGCTCGACTTCTTATTCACCCTAGTCCTCTGTCCAGGAGTTGCAAGTAGTTTCTGGTGTTTGTAGCTTACTGGAGGCCGTGGACAGCGCTGACCGTAGGGGTGGGCTGTGATGCGGTAGGTACGTGGCACGGTGTACCGGATGCCCATTTGGTGTCTCGGGAACCCTGTTCACATCGTTTGGGGCTGTGAGCGAAACTCCGGCCGGATCTCCTCATGGATGGAACCCGAATAGGCAATAAACCTGGACTAGAGACTTAGGTGTTTAGGTAGGTCGTGGTCTACACCCACGTCGGCTTTCGCTTGAAGTCTGCCGAGCACATGTCGTGTGCAGACGCTAAGTGGTGGAAACATGTATGAAGAAGTACACCCCTGCAGGGTTAACATCATCTATTCGAATAGCCGTGTCCGCGGTAAAGGACTTCTAGGTTGCTTATATCAGTTCATAGACAAGTGAAAGTGGATACTTTAAAATGCGCAAGATAAGCGTGAGTGCTATGGATGGCGTTCTTGTAGGGAGACGGGAGCGGATCCATAGTGGTGTATTGATATGGTGAATATGTGGACTCGTGTGCGCCACCTCAAAAGAGTCGCTTGCAGTCGTAGTTTAGGATAGCCACCGAGTCAAAGCTGGCTTGCTGCAGTTAAACCCCACCATCCCCTTGTTGAAAATGATGCATATGTAGTTAGTTCTGATGTAAGTCTTGCTGGATACATTTGTACTCACGTTTGCCTATTTTATGTTTTTGCAGAGAGACTTCAGTCTCACTAGTAGTTCCACGTGGACTTCGACGTTTAGCTTGTTACCTCAGCTACGATCTTGTGCCTCAGCAGGATTTGGTAGATAGTCAGGCTTCTCAGCCTTTTTCATTTATAGATGCCTGTACTCAGACATGATAGCTTCCGCTTGTGCTTTGATATGTATGCTCTGAATGTTGGGTCATGAGACCCCTGTTTGTAATATCTCGCTCCTCGGAGCCTAATGAATAAATACTTGAGTTGTAGAGTCATGTTGTGATGCCATGTTGTATTTGCACATATCGAGCATATTGTGTGTATGTTATTGAAATGCTTGGTATGTGTGGGATCTGACAACCTAGTTGTTTATCCTTGGTAGCCTCTCTTACCGGGAAATGTCTCCTGGTGTTTCCACTGAGCCATGGTAGCTTGCTACTGCTCCGGAACACTTAGGCTGGCCGGCATGTGTCCTTCGTCGTTCCTGTGTCTGTCCCTTCAGGGAAATGTCACGCGATGAATACCGGAGTCCTGTTAGCCCGCTACAGCCCGGTTCACCGGAGTCCTGCTAGCCCAGTGCTACAGCCTGGATTCACTCGCTGATGACCGACACGTTCGATGCTGGGTCATGGATGTCTGTCCCTGTAGGTTTGTGCCACTTTGGGTTTACGACTAGCCATGTCAGCCCGGGCTCCTTATCATATGGATGCTAGCGACACTATCATATACGTGTGCCAAAAGACGCAAACGGTCCCGGGCAAAGGTAAGACGACACCCGTGGGAATACCGTGCGTGAGGCCGCAAAATGATATGAGGTGTTACATGCTAGATCGATGTGGCATTGAGTCGGGGTCCTGACACTCCGGACAGCCGGATTATCTCCATTGGCCGGACTGTTAGACTATGAAGATACAAGATTGAAGACTTTGTCTCGTGTCCGGATGGGACTCTACTTGGCGTGGTAGGCAAGCTAGGCAATACGTATATGGATATCTCCTCCTTTGTAGCCGACCTTGTGTAACCCTAACCCTCTCCGGTGTCTATATAAACCGATGGGTTTTAGTGCGTAGGACAACATACAATCATACCATAGGCTAGCTTCTAGGGTTTAGCCTCTCTGATCTCGTGGTAGATCTACTCTTGTACTACCCATATCATCAATATTAATCAAGCAGGACGTAGGGTTTTACCTCCATCGAGAGGGCCCGAACCTGGGTAAAACTTCGTGTCCCCTGCCTCTTGTTACCATCCGGCCTAGACGCATAGTTCGGGACCCCCTACCCGAGATCCGCCGGTTTTGACACCGACATCTAGCTCAGGCTTCGGTCAGTCTGCTTTTGGCGGACTGAACCTTCTCGATTACCATGCCCATAAGGACATGGTGCTCATCCACAATGGAAGCGCCTCGCAGCGCTTCCAGCAGATTATCCGGTGCCCCGGGTTGGACAGAGGTCACCGACGGAATACACATATCCCCTTCTTTCGAATGAGGTTGTGTACCAGATTCAGGAGCCGCATCGGTCTCCGTAATCGAGTCCGGCCGAGGGCCGGACTGAACACGGCCCTCCTCACCACCAATCTCCCTGGGGATCGGCTCCCGCTAGTGTCCGGCGATGGAGGTATCGCCTTCTGGCGCCTCCTGAGCTTCTCCCCGGCCCGGGAAAGTCCTTCGGTACAACACCTCCGCGCATACTTGGCCTTCGGGGAGTCGGCAGGCGGCGGTGACGCGCTGGCCATCTTCTTTGAATCTAGCGAACCCTTTGTCGAGGATCGCATGGAGCTGTCGCGGGCTACTGTGATAGCATAATTTAAACATATTTATATTACAAAATGGAAAGGCTAGGCGTTTGGACGTCCATAAGGTTTTTGGTACTTACGAGGCGGCCCGAGGCTTGGTCCGGGGCATCCGCTCCGGACTGCTATCGACATCCCACACGGAGTCATCCGCAAGGGAGCCCTTCCCCCTCTTGGCCCCCTTCGCCTCCAAATCTTGGGAGGCCCCCCTTTTCTTCCTTCCCCCCTAGGGGGGAGTCGCTTTCTTCCTCCTCCTCGTTGTCATCTTCGGCGACCGAAGAGCGAGTCCCGTCTTCGGACGTCATGTCCGAAGCACCTTTTCGGCGAAGGCCACTCCGGCCCCCCTTGGCCGTTTTCTTGGCCTTCTTCTCCGGCACATCATAAGGCGCTGGAAACAGCATCTTCATCAGAAGTGGGCTCTCTTAGTCTTCGGGCAGTGGAGCCAGACAATTAATCTGCCCCGCTATGTCGATCCAGGCCTAAAAAAATTGATAGGAAGGCTTAGACTCCTTCTCAGAATATGTCAGTAAAGGCTATACCTTGAAAACATGAAAGAACTTACCGAATTAACCTGGCGTTTTAAGCTGAGCCCACGATCCTCGGTCGTAGGCGTTGGTGTCTCGCCGGCCTTGAAGAGCACTTTCCAGATGTCTTCGTGCGTCACACCGAAGAGCTGTAGCAGCGTCTGGTGCTTGGCTGGATCGAACTCCCACAAATAGCAAGTCCGGCATTGGCACGGAAGGATCCGGGGAATGAGCATAACCTGGATCACGTTGACGAGTTTTATTCTCTTGGTTATCATGTTCTTAACACACGTCTGGAGCCTAGTTAGCTCGTTTAAAGAACCCCAAGTTGGGCCCTTCTCTTGCCAGGAGATGAGCCACAGCGGAGCTCCGGATCAAAATTCGGGGGCTGCCGCACAGTTGGTGTCGCGCGGTTCGGTGATGTAGAACCACCCCGACGACCACCCCTTTAGCGTCTCCACAAAGGAGCCTTCGGGCCATGTGACGTTGGGCATCTTGCCCACCATGGCACCTCCACACTCTACTTGTTGGCCTCTCACCACCTTCGGCTTTACATTGAAGGTCTTCAGCCATGGGCCGAAGTGAGGCGGGATACGGAGAAAGGCCTCGCAAACGACTATAAATGCCGAGATGTTGAGGATAAAGTTGGGGGCTAGATCATGAAAGTCTAGCCCGTAGTAAAACATCAGTCCGCGGACAAACAGGTGGAGGGGGAATCCCAGCCCGCGGACGAAATGTTTGAGAAACACAACCCTCTCGTGGGGCTCTAGGGTAGGGACGATCTGTCCCTCGGCCGAGAGACGGTGAACGATCTCCTTGGCCAGGCATCCGGCCTCTCGGAGCTCCTTGATGTCATTCTTCTTAACAGAGGAGGCCATCCACTTGCCACCAGCTCCGAATCCGGACATGGTTGGAGTGCTTTCTCTGGCGGGGGAAGCTAGAGCTTGGGCGCTGGAGCTCAAGAATGGATGGGCAGAGGAAGGAGAAGGCAGGGGTGAGTGAGGGTGAATCCTTATCCCCTTATAAAGGCCACGGATGTCAAACGCCTTCCTACTTGCCTATTCCCAAGGGCTGTGTAAATGGCACGGTTGGGTTACCCACGCCCGTATTGATGAGAATCCCGTAATAAGGGGACACTATCTCAGCTTTGACAAGACGTGCCAATGGCAACCGCAACTCAAAACGTGGAGTGGCAGACGAAAAATGGTTCGAAATTATGACCGGACAGATGAGATGCCATGTTACGAAAAGTTGTCAGCGGATTGGACTCGTGTAAAATTATATTCTCTCTGCGGTTGTGTGTGGTGTGTGTTACAGGTCCAGACATGTGATACGTCCGAAGACTATTTTGGAGTTCGGAAGGAGGAACCCACCTTGCAATGCCGAAGACAGGCCTACGCGCCGGATACCTTGTCACTGAAGCTAGGTTTAGGGGCTACTGAGGGAGTCCTGGACTAAGGGGTCCTCGGGCGTCCGACATGTTAGCCATGGGCCAGACTGATGGGCTGTGAAGATACGAAGACCGAAGACTACACCCATGTCCGGATGGGACTCTCCTTGGTGCGGAAGGCAAGCTTAGCGACTAAATATGCAGATTCCTTTCTTTGTAACTGACCTTGTGTAACCCTAGATCCTCCCGGTGTCTATATAAACCGGAGGACTTAGTACGGAGGATAGACATTATCATAGCCATACAAGCTAGACCTCTAGGGTTTAGCCATTACGATCTCGTGGTAGATCAACTCTTGTAATACTCATATTCATCAAGATCAATCAAGCAGGACATAGGGTATTACCTCCATAGAGAGGGCCCGAACCTGGGTACAACATTGTGTCCCCCGTCTCCTGTTACCATCAACCTTAGACGCACAGTTCGGGACCCCTACCCAAGATCCGCCGGTTTTGACACCGACAGTCGTCTCGCCAACTATTGCTTCTACAACTATCGCTAACACATAGTGATGAAGTAAAGCAATTACATGGTGTTTGCATTTCATACAATAAAGTGACAACCATAAGGCTCCTGCGAGTTGCCGATAACTTTTACAAAACATGATCATCTGATACAATTACATATATCACATCATGTCTTGACCATATCACATCACAACATGCCTTGCAAAAACAAGTTAGACATCCTCTACTTTGTTTGTTGCAAGTTTTACGTGGCTACTAAGGGCTTCTAGGAAGAACCGTTCTTACCTACACATCAAAACCACAACGGTGATTTATCAAGTTTGCTGTTTTAACCTTCAACAAGGACCGGACGCAGTCAAATTCAATTCAACTAAAGTTGGAGGAACAAACACCTGTCAGCCACCTTTATGCAAAACTAGTTGCATGTCTGTCGGTGGAACCGGTCTCATGAGCGTGGTCATGTAAAGTTTGTCCAAGCCGCTTCATCCAAAAATACCGCCGAATCAAAATAAGACATTGGTGGTAAGCAGTATGATGTTCACCGCCCACAACTCCTTGTGTTCTACTCGTGTATATCATCTACGCATAGACCTGACTCGGAGGCCACCGTTGGGAAACGTAGCATGCAATTTCAAAAAAATTCCTACACTCATGCAAGATCTATCTAGGAGATGCATAGCAAGAAGAGGGGGAGAGTGTGTCCATGTACCATCACAGACCAAAAGCAGAAGTGTTTGACATCGCGGTTGATGTAGTCAAACTTCTTCTCGTTCCGACTGATCAAGCACCAAATATACGACACCTCCGAGTTCTGCACACGTTCAACTCGATGATGTCCCTCGAACTCTTGACCCAGCAAAGTGCTAAGGCAGAGTTCCGTCAGCACGACGGTGTGGTGACGGTGATGGTGAATTGATCCACGCAGGGCTTCGCCTAAGCACTACGTGATTATGACCTGAGGCGTAAACTGTGGAGGGGAGCACCGCACACGGCTAACAACTGTTGATGTGTGTTCTTGCGGTGCCCCCCCCCCACATATATAGGTTGGAGGAGAGGAGAGGCAGCCAAGGGGGCACCCCAAGTAGGAGGAATCCTACTTGGGCGTCTCCCAATTTGGACTCCCCCTTCCATATTCATCCGGAGGGGGAAGGAAGGGGGAGGAAGGAGAGAAGGAAGGGGGAGGCTGAATTGCTCCCCTTCTTTTCTCTCTTCCCCTCTTTCCTTCTCCCTTATTTTGGCCTACATGGGGCGCATGAGCCCCCTAGGGGCTGGTCTGTCCCCTTCTTGGCCCATTAGGCCCATGTAGTTGCCGGGGGTTGCCCGAAACCCCTTCCGGCGACCCGATATGTACCCGGTACCCCAAGAACACTTCCGGTGTCCGAATATCATCGACCAATATATGAATCTTTACCTCTCGATCATTTCGAGACTCCTCGTCATGTCTGTGATCTCATCCGGGACTCCGAACAACATCCGGTCACCAAATCACATAACTCATATAATACAAAATCGTGATCGAACGTTAAGCGTGCAGACCCTACGGGTTCGAGAACTATGTAGACATGACCGAGACTCTACGGTCAATAACCATCAGGGGAACCTGGATGCTCATATTGGTTCCCACATATTCTAAGAAGATCTTTATCGGTCATACCGTAATGGCAACATACATTATTTCCTTTGTCATCGGTATGTTACTTGCCCGAGATTCGATCGTTGGTATCTTCATACCTAGTTCAATCTTGTTACCGGCAAGTCTCTTTACTTGTTCCGTAATACATCACCCCACAACTAACTCATTAGTCACATTGCTTGCAAGGCTTATTATGATGTGTTTTACCGAGAGGGCCCAGAGATATCTCTCCGATACTCAGAGTGACAAATCATAATCTCGATCTATGACAACCCAACAAACACCTTTGGAGATACCTGCAGAGCATCTTTATAATCACCCAGTTACGTTGTGACGTTTCATAGAACACAAGGTATTCCTCTGGTATCCGTGAGTTGCATAATCTCATAGTCGAAGGAATATGTATTTCACAAGAAGAAAGCAATAGCAATGAAATTGAACGATCAATATGCTAAGCTAATGGATGGGTCGTGTCCATCACATCATTCTCCTAATGATGTGATACTATTCATCAAATGACAACACATGTCTATGGTTAGGAAACTTAACCATCTTTGATTAACGAGCTAGTCTAGTAGGGGCTTACTAGGGACACTGTGTTTTGTCTATGTATCCACACATGTATCAAGTTTCCGGTTAATACAATTCTAGCATGAATAATAAACATTTATCATGATATAAGGAAATATAAATAACAACTTTATTATTGCCTCTAGGGCATATTTCCTTCACCTATATGGTTTGAAACAATCTCCGAGATAGTGGTATAAAAGGTTTGATTCATTTATGATTGCACATGGATTTAAGAGGTCTGCATATGACAGTTGTGTTTACATTAAATTTGTTGATGGATCACTTATATACTTGTTTTTATATGTTGATGATATGTTGATTGCTTCCAAGGGCAAGAAAGATATCATTACATTAAAGGCAGAATTAAGTGGCGAGTTTGGGATGAAGGATCTTGGTGATGCTAAGAAAATTCTAGGTATGGAGATTACGAGGGACATAAATTCTAGTTTGTTATTTCTTAGTTAGCGGAGTTACATTAAGACAGTTCTTCATCATTTTAACATGCATGATGCTAAGTCAGTAAGAACTCCCATTGCTCCTCGTTTCAATTTATCATCTTCTCATTGTCCAAGTGGTGATGAAGAGTTTGAGTATATGTCAAGAGTTCCATATTCCAGTGCCGTTGGTTCTTTAATGTATGCGATGGTGTGTTCTAGGCCTGATGTATCCTTTGCAATGAGTTTGGTTAGTCGATACATGGCTAACTGATGTCTACTATGCAACTTTGTTCTTGTAGACACCTGTTGGGCCTCCAAGCGCAGAGTTTTGTAGAACAGCCGCAATTTCCCCTCAAGTGGATGACCTAAGGTTTATCAATCCGTGGGAGGTGTAGGATGAAGATGGTCTCTCTCAAACAACCCTGCAACCAAATAATAAAAAGTCTCTTGTGTCCCCAACACACCAAATACAATGGTAATTTGTATAGGTGCACTACTTCGGCGAAGAGATGGTAATACAAGTGTAGTAATCATAGTAGATATTGATTTTTGTAATAAGAACAATAAAAAACAGCAAGGTAGCAATTGATAAAATGGAGTACAAACGGTATTGCAATGCTTGAAAATGAGGCCTAGGGTCCGTAATTTTGCTAGTGCAATCTCTCAACAATGCTAATATAATTATATCATATAACCATCCCTCAACGTGCGACGAAGAATAAAAAATTATAGATATGTTGGAGACGTATCAAGCATCCCCAAGCTTAATTCCTGCTCGTCCTCGAGTAGGTAAATGATACAAACATAATTTTTGATGTGGAATGCTAGCTAACATATTTATCCATGTAATTTTCTTTATTGTGGCATGAATATTCAGATCAATAAGATTCAAAACAAAATTTTAATATTGACATAAAAACAATAATACTTCAAGCATACTAACAAAGCAATCATGTCTTCTCAAAATAACATGGCCAGAGAAAGTTATCCCTACAAAATCATATAGTCTGGCGATGCTCCATCTTCATCACACAAAATATTTAAATCATGCACAACCCGATGACAAGCCAAGCAATTGTTTCATACTTTTGATGCTCTCAAACTTTTTCAACTTTCACGCAATACATGAGCGTGAGCCATGGATATAACACTATACGTGGAATAGAAGATGGTGGTTGTGCAGAAGACAAAAAGAAGGAGATAGTCTCACATCAACTAGGCATATCAATGGGCTATGGAGATTCCCATCAATCGATATCAATGTGAGTGAGTAGGGATTGCCATGCAATGGATGCACTAGACCTATAAGTGTATGAAAGCTCAAAAAGAAACTAGGTGGATGTGTGTAGCGCCCAAGATGCGATTCTATCCGAATCACGTGATGAACTCATGATCGGGGCACAATCGCATTTCGAGCGCATATCAAGGTGGATATCATTACAACATACCATGTACTGAATAGATGAGAATACAAGATAAAGGCTTACACTCGCCACAAGCTACAACATGAATACAACAATTCATCAATACATAGCAATCATCATACAGAAGAGCAGGATCCGTCTACAGATGAAATCAAATGAAAAAGAAGAATGACATCCACCCTCCTACTCCCAGGCTCCCCGACCCGGAACCTATCCCTTGATCGAAGAAGAACTCCGAAAGCAATCAAGCATCACTCTCATGTTGGGTCATCACATTACCTGTACTTACAACTGTTGTTGTAGTAATGTGAGCCACGAGGACTCAGCAATCCCATTACCATGGGTATCAAGACTAGCCAAGCTTAATGGGTATGGAATGGATAAGTGGTGAGGTTGCACCGAGCGACTAAGCAATGTATGGTGGCTAACTTATGAGTACAAGAGTAAAATGAGAAACTACGCAAACGGTCGCCAACTAGCAATGATCAATAAGTGATCCTGAACTACTTACGTTCAAACATAACCCCACCATGTTCTCTTCTTGAACTCTAGAAAAGAGACGGTCATGGTTACGCACGCGGTTGGTGTATTTTAATTGAGTTTAGTTCAAGTCCACTACAACTGGATATTAACAAATTCCCATCTGCCACATAACTGCAGGCACGACACTCAAAAGTTTAAACCTTGCAGGGGTGTCCCAACTTAGCCCATGACAAGCTCACGATCCGCGGAGAGAATCCTCCATCTCAAGACCCTCCGATCAGACTCAGAATCCTTATGCACAAGACATTTCGATAATGGTAAAACAAAACCAGCAAGACCTCCCGATGTGCCGACACCCTGATAGTAGCCGCACGTATCTCGTCTCAGGCCACGACCGGATGAGTAGTCCATACAACTAAAACCAGTCCTCGAGTTTCCCCGTGGCGGCGCTGCAAGGGGCTCTAGTTTGGACCAACACTCACGAGGAGCACTAGCCCGAGGGGTTGATTAATTAAGTCCTCGGGTGCTAGCCGGTCCCTATGCAAGTTTTAGTTGTTATTAGGCAAATGGTAAAACCAATGTTGGGCCTTGCTGGAAGAGTTTTATTCAAAGCGAAGTGTCAAGAGGGGCACATAAACCCTCATCATGTTAGGGACGCAAAATCAAGGAGCATAACACCGGTATGACGAAACTAGGGCGGCAAGAGTGGAGCAAAACACCAGGCAAAAGGACGAGCCTTCCACCCTTTACCAAGTATCTAGATGCATTAATTAAATAAGGGATATTGTGATATACCATGAAATCCATGTTCCAACATGGAACAACCTGCAACTGCACCTGCAACTAGCAACGCTATAAGAGGGGCTGAGCAAAGCGGTAACATAGCCAAACAACAGTTTGCTAAGATGGTGGAAAAGGTTAGAGGCTATCATGGCAATTTGGGAGGCTTGATAAACAAGTGGTAGGTAGCGAGACATAGCAATAGCATCGAGACAACTAGCATAGCAAAGATAGTAATGAGATCCAAGGTGACGGTCATCTTGCCTGAAATCCCGCTAGGAAGAAGATCGAATCCATGAAGAAGACGAACCAACATAGTCGAACGAATCCTCACAATCGCAACGATACCGAGAACTATCGAGAAGTAGCACAACCGGATAGAAGCAAACAACATGGTAAACAACCATCACATAAACATGACATGATGCACAATCAAGTATGATGCATGTCCAGTTTAATGAAACATGGCATCGCAAAGTGCAACAAACAACACTACAAATTAAGTGGAACTCAATATGCAACGAGTTGCATATCGACGAAGCACCACATCAATTATTTAGTTCTCTCCTGTTTAATCTACTCAACAATATTAAATGTTGTTAAACATATCAAGAGGTGAAGCATAATACAACTACCTATCTAGGCAAGTTTAAATGAGGCCGGAAACAACAAATAACAATTCCGGAAAATCCCCATGTGCATATTTCAAATTTGGTAATGTTCTTCCCTATACACAATTTTAGAGTTGTTAAACTTGCAAAATAAGTGCACCATGTTAATCTATGCATTTTTCTACCCCATTTACATATAAAGTTAATTTAATTCGGAGCTATGGTTATTTAGTTATGAAATAAACCATTTTAGCATGTCGTTTATGCAAACTAAATGCAAACATCAATTTAAACATTTCAAACATGGATGAAAGTAGCATATTATGAAACTAGATGAAATACTAAGCATTTTACATGTTTAACTCATTTTAATCCAATGCACGGTTTGTGAGATATTAAATGCATGAACTCTAGGGACTTTTCTGTAAAACGAGCGTTCTCTGGATAAATGCAGAAATCGCAGCAGCATGAAAAAAACACGCATCGGGCCGAATCTGCTAGCCCAACAGTGCACAGGGGCTGGGGGTTTCTCGCCATGGGCCATGGCCCAGTCAATGTGGCTGGCTTGGCGTGGGGAGATGGAGGGCGAACTGGGCCTTGGCGCTTGTCCACGCTGGCGCCGGATCGGGTCAACGACGGGGCGGCGCTCATCCTATCGCTCGAAGCAGAGGAAGCCAGCAGGCGTGGGACTTGGAAGTCGATACAAAGAGGAGGGGCGCTCTCCTCATCAAGAATCGATGAAGACGATGGTAACAGGGAGCATCGAGAGGCGCGACCTGAGGCGGATCTGACGACGGGACTTGAGGAGCTCGGTGCGGGAGGCGAAACAGGGGAGGTCCAGCGAGGGGCGCAGTATAGGCAAAGCGGCGGAGACTGACAGGACCTCAAGTGGTGCAGGAAAATGGCAGGAGGCAGCGAGACTCGATGGATCTGGCCAGAGATTGGAGTTGGCAGTGATTGGAGCTCCGGGACGCTCTGGTTGCTCCTGTCCAACAGAGAAGACATGGAGAGCAAGGAAGGTTAGAGAGAGAGGGGAAGGAGGGGAAGGACGAAGGAGAGGGTGCAACGAGGCCTGCCTGGGGTTGCCGGCGATGACGAGGCCGGTCATCAGAGGCGCGAAGGCGAGGCTGAGGTTGCAAGGGCGGCAAGGCAAGCCCTATAGCTTGAGGCATCCATGGCTGTAGGTGCAGGCACAGGAGGAGTTCAGGTTGGAGGCGGCCATGGCGTTCCCTGATTTAGCAAAAGAGAGAGAGCATGCTTAGCGGAGGGAGAAACCAGAGGAGGGAGAGAAAGGAACAAGGAGGGGGCACAGCGAGCAGTTCCTGCTGGTGCTCGGCGTCGAGGTTCTCCGAGCAGAGAAGGAGCTCCTCTCCTTTGGGCTTGAGCTAAGAAAGGAGGAAGAGGCATCGGGAGGGAGAATAGCTCGGGCACGGGGTTGCGGAAGGAGGAGGCGCAGAGAACAAGGGAGGTGGTCAGAGGCTGCGGTTGGTGGATTGGATTGGGATGAGATCCCGAGGAAGACAGTGGCGGCGGCTAGGGGGACAAATGTCCTAGGATTTAGGGTTTGATCTAAAAATGGACTAGGGGTCTATATATAGGAAAGGGGAGATGATTTCGATCCTCCGATCGTGATCGGGCGGTCCGGAATAAATGGGTCAGGGAGTCCAACAATAACCGAAGATATTTTAGGGATGTTTGGGGATGATCCGGACCCATCGGTAACAACAGACCGGTTCGGGTTCAGGACAACTTTTGAACGCGCGCGAGGGGTTCTGAGAGAGGTCGATGAAGACAAGGGCCTGACAAAAGATGAACGGAGACAAATAGAGAAGCGGCACTATGAACGACTACACATTTTATGAAAACATGCAGATGCAATGCATATGATGTCATGATGAATGCAACAAACAAATAAAACACATGGCGAAACTCATAATACATGGAAGGCACCTGGAGCGTCGGTCTCGGGTCGTTACAGTGTGCATCCAACTCGCTTGATCATGAAGACCTAGGGCAATTTGAGGAAGCCCATAATTGGAATATACAAGGCAAGTTCTATAATGAAAATTTCCCACTAGTATATGAAAGTGACAACATAGGAGGTTCTCTGTCATGAAGACCATGGTGGTACTTTTGAAGCACAAGTGTGGAAAAAGGATAGTAACATTGTCCCTTCTCTCTTTTCTCTCATTTTTTTGGTGGGCTTCTTTGGCCTCTTTTATTTTTTTGTGGGATTCTTTGGCCTCTTTTATTTTTTGTAAAGTCCGGAGACTTGTCCCAACTTGTGAGAAAATCATAGCTTCCATCATCCTTTCCTCACATGGGACAATGCTCTAATAATGATTATCATCACACTTCTATTTACTTACAACTCAAGAATTACAACTCGATACTAGAACAAATATATGACTCTATATGAATGCCTCCGGCGGTGTACTGGGATGTGCAATGACTCAAGAGTAACATGTATAAAAAATGAAAGGTGGCTTTGCCACAAATACGATGTCAACTACATGATCATGCAAAGCAATATGAGAATGATGAAGCGTGTTGTAATAAATGGAATGGTGGAAGTTGCATGGCAATATATCTCGGAATGGCTATGGAAATGCCATAATAGGTAGGTATGGTGGCTGTTTTGAGGAAGGTGATGGTGGGTTTAATGCACCGGCGAAAGTTGTGCGGTACTAGAGAGGCTAGCAATGGTGAAAGGGTGAGAATGCGTATAATCCATGGACTCAACATTAGTCATAAAGTACTCACATACTTATTGCAAAAATTTATTAGTTATCGAAACAAAGTAATAGACGCATGCTCCTAGGGGGATAAATTGGTAGGAAAAGACCATCGCTTGTCCCCGACCGCCACTCATAAGGAAGACAATCAATAAATAAAGCATGCTCCGACTTCATCACATAACGGTTCACCATACGTGCATGCTACGGGAATCACAAACTTTAACACAAGTATTTCTACCAATCCACAATTACTCACTAGCATGACTCTGATATTACCATCTTTATATCTCAAAACAATCACAAGGAATCAAACTTCTCATAGTATTCAATGCACTTCATATGAAAGTTTTTATTATATCCCTCTTGGATGCCCATCATATTAGGACTAAATTCTTAACCAAAGCAAATTACCATGCTCTTTAGATAGACTCTCAAAATAATATAAGTGAAGCAAGAGAGTTCAATAATTTCTATAAAATAAACCACCGCCGTGCTCTAGAAAGATATAAGTGAAGCACTAGAGCAAAATTGTCTAGCTCAAAAGATATAAGTAAAGCACATAAAGTATTCTAATAAATCACGATTCATGCGTGTCCCTATCAAAAGTTGTGTACAGCGAGGATGATTGTGGCAAATTAAAAAGCAAAGACTCAGATCATACAAGACGCTCCAAGCAAAACACATATCATGTGGTGAATAAAAATATATCCTCAAGTAAATTTACCGATAGATTAAAGACGAAAGAGGGGATGCCTTCTGGGGCATCCCCAAGCTTAGGCTTTGGGTTGTCCTTGAATATTAACTTGGGGTGCCTTTTTCATCCCCAAGCTTAGGCTCTTGCCACTCCTTATTACATAGTCCATCAAATCTTTACCCAAAACTTGAAAACTTCACAACACAAAACTCAACAGAAAACTCATGAGATCCGTTAGTATAGGAAAATAAATCACAACTTTTGGTACTATTGTGAACTAATTCTTTATTTATATTGGTGTAATATATACTGCATTCCAACTTCTCCATGGTTCATACCCCCAGATACTACCCATAGATTCATCAAAATAAGTAAACAACACATAGAAAACAGAATCTGTCTAAAACAGAACAGTTTGTAGAAATCTGTAAACTTAGAATACTTCTGTAACTCCAACAATTCCTAAAAATGAGGACAACATAGGAAATTTGTATGTCAATCTTGTGCAAAAAGAATCATTATTTTATCATGCTTCTGTTAAAAATGAAAATTATTTTACTGGGCGCAAAAGTTTCTGTTTTTCAGCAAGATCAAATCAACTATCACTGTAAGCCATCCCAAAGGTCTTACTTGGCACAAACAATAACTAAAACACCAAAACACAATTACTACAGAGGTAATAATGTGTATTTTTATTCCAAACAGTGGCAAAACAAAAAACACAAAAATAAAATTGGGTTGCCTCCCAACAAGCGCTTTTCTTTAAAGCCTTTTAGCTAGGCATTGGTAATTTTAATGATGCTCACATGAAATATAACAATTGAAACACAAAGAGAGCACCATATAGCATGTGAAAAACACATCTAAGTCTAACATACTTCCTATGCATAGTCATCTTATAAGAAAAATTAGCATATGCAAGGAAGAAGAATGGAGCAATAGCAATCTCAACATAACAAGAGGTAATTTAGTAACATGAAAATTTCTACAACCATATTTTCCTCTCTCATAATAATTACATGTGGGATCATATTCAAATTCAACAATTTAACTATTACATAAAATATTCTCTTCATGATCCACATGCATGCAAAGTTGACACTCCTCCAAAATAGTGGGATTACTTTTACTTAAAGTAGACACTCTTCCAAACCCACTTTCAATATTATCGCAAACATATTCATCATGAGGCTTAAATAAATTTTCAAGATCAAAAGAAGAATCACACCAATCATGATCATTGCAATAAGTAGAGGACATAGCAAAACTAGCATCCCCAAGCTTGGGGTTTTGCATATTATTAGCACAATTGACATTAACAGAATTTATAATAACATCATTGAGACCATGCTTTTGATTCAAGGAACTATCAAGTATGGGTGTAATAGAAACAATCTCATGTTTAGCATAAGGAACTATAGCAACTTCATCTCCATAAACATTATTAATATTGGCATCACGGCCATAAGAATAGCAAGCATCACTTTCATCAAGGGAGGATATCTCAATCAAATCATCAGAATCATAATTATCTATAGATTCATGCTTATCATCACTTTCTTCCAAAGCAACGATCATTCTCTAAATTCTTTGACATATGCATTATGAGCATAGTTTTCATAGCAATATTTAAGTATGTCAATTTTTTTAGATTTATAGAGAGTAATATCATACTTTTCAATCAAAGAAGCAACTTCATAAGCACCCTTATAAGAAACAAATTCTTCAATTTGTTCGATATCATAGTAACTGTAAACATCATTTTCATAAGAAGATAAGATTTCATTATCATTAAACTCACATAGGTAGGGAAGGTGTTTTTTAGGGTTCTTAGAGCAACAAGTAAATCACAAAGTTCACAAAGATTCCAAGCATAACATCGCAAACAATTTATTTGATTCCATAAGACACTACTGCAGGATGCTGCTAACGTGACACTATGATCAGAGACCCTTTGACGAAACTATGTGCGATGCAATAATCACAAACGGTGGTGTAAAAGAACGGTCAAAAAAGGTGCAAAACGTTTGTGATGGCGAAGCCATCAAACAAGGTTCAGATTTAAGTTGCGTGTGCGATCCAGGGCATACGGTTCAGTCTAATGAACTGTTTGCGATGAGGCGGAACAAAAGAAATGGGCAGCCTGATGAAGGCGTGTGTGATATTGTGAAGCCGGATAATTAAGCTACAGTGATCCTCTGCTAATGATGTCACGACACCTTGATTACTGTTGCTAATCTTCAAAATCAGGTAAACAACAAAAGTCTTCAAATATCAAGACTAAATTGTTCTAGAGGTGACAAATAATGCATAGGTAATTATAGTGGAGAAACCACACTTTTATAAAATTTTGAAATACTCTAAAATGAATGAAGCAGTAGCGAAAATATTATTTAAATGCCTTTGGTATTTTATAAAATGCTAAACTGTTTTATTTCGGAGTAAAACATTTTATGGCGGTGGGTTTTTCTGAAACGTTAATTTAGGAGCTTTTGTCATATTTTCCTAAACTAAAATTAATGCATAACTAGAAATAAAACAGAAAATATAAATAAAAGAAAAGAAAAGTCAAAACAAGCAAAATGTTAAAACAAAGAAAACCCCTACCTCCCCACTGGGCCTTAGGCCATAATGGGCCGAGGTAGCCCAGCCACCCCCGCTCTAACCCTAGACCTCACCTCCCGATGCCCTCGTTCCCTCCCGTGCGCCTCCACACGCACACACATCACAGAACGCTCTGCTCGATCCCCTTCTCTCCCTCTCTCGCTTTCCCTCGTCCTCTCCCACACCTGCATGCACATATCGCGCCAGGGAGAGGAGCTCCTCACACCATCCTTTGCTCGGCGGAGGGCCATGGCGTCGCCGCCTCTGCTACTTGGCCTCCTCCAGCAGCGCTACAGGAACCCCCCTGCTCGAGCTCCTCCCTCGCACCTCGCGCCCGAGCTGCTCGTCCTCAGCCTCGTCCCCAGCTCCTGCTCGCCGCCAGGGCAACCGCCGGCCTCCCTGAATGCTTCCTCGACCCCTCGCTGTGAGCTCCCTGTCGTCCCCAACGCTTCCCCCCTCCATCCCAGCACCGTGGCCGCGCTCGCTCGCCGCAGACTGCGCTCACCGCGAGCCCCTACGCCCGCCGTGGCCGTACCCCCCACCCTCGCTCGCGAGCTCTGCCACTGCCGCTCGTCCACTGGCCACTTCTCTGCAGCCATCACGGTCGTGCTCACCGCCGGCGACTTCGGCGGCCTTGGCACAAACCGTGGGCACCACCCCACTCGCCTCTCTGAGGGTAACACGCCTAGCCGCGCGCCCTCCCGACGCCGGAGTTGGCCGGACGGCCAACGCCGCCGTGCTCCAGCTAACTGCCGGCCTAACTGGCTTAATTAGGGTGCTAATCACCTTTCCCCCTCTCACTGTCAACCGGGCCCTGTCCCGTTAATCAACTAAAATGCTAACTGATTTAACTAATGCCACACTGACATATGGGACCCAACACCCTAAGTAACTTAAATAAAATCGGTTAAAAGGCCCTGTTAGATTTATTTAGTGCTAGTTAAATTTTACACCCCATGACATGTGGTTCCATTGACCCTGTTGACCAGTCAAACTTTGATTGGTCAACCTTTTGACTGCACTGTTGACTAGACCCCTGGACCCCCACCTGTCATACTAAGAGGCTTGTTACCCTCTGGGTACACATAGCAGTTTTCTCATTTAGTATTTCGAATTAAATTAAATCCAGAAATTTAGAAAATCAAATAAAACTTTGAACAATCATATAAAGCAAACCGTATCTCGGATGAAAAAACTTTGTACATGAAAGTTGCTCAGAACGATGAGACGAATCCAGATACGCAGCCTGTTTGTCCGTGACACACCCCTAGCCTAGCAAACACGCAACTTTTACCCCTCCGGTTCATCTGTCCAAAAACGCCAAACACCGAGGATACTTTCCCGGATGTTTCCCCCTTCACCGGTACCACCTCATACCGCGTTAGGGCACCCCTAGCACCGCTACTTGTCATGTCATGCATCGCTATGCATCTGTTTGCTTAATATTTATTGTTTCTTCCCCCTCTTCTCTCCGATAGACTACGAGACCGACGCCGCTGCTAGGACCCCTCTCTCTTGCCAGAGCAACCAGGCAAGCCCCCCCCCCTTGATCACCAGATATCACCTACTCTTCTCTCTACTGCTTGCATTAGAGTAGTGTAGCATGTTACTGCTTGCCGTTAATCCTATTCTGATGCATAGCCTGTCATTGTTGCTACAGCTATTGATACCTTACCTGCAATCCTAAATGCTTAGTATAGGATGCTAGTTTACCATCAGTGGCCCTACATTCTTGTCCGTCTGCCATGCTATACTATCGGGCCGTGATCACTCGGGAGGTGGTCACGGGTAAATACTTATATACATAATATATGATACTTGTGGTGACTAAAGACGGGTCGACTCGTAGGAGTACCCGTGAGTGATTCACGGATTGGTTCCGAAAGGACGTTTGTCCCGACGGCCCTCTGAGTGGATCTTTGTGGCGGAGCGACAGGGTAGGTTGAGACCACCTAGGAGAAAGGTGGGCCTGGCCCTGGTCGACGTCCGTGGTTATTTCAAAATAACACGCTTAACAAGATCTTGGTATTTGATCTGAGTCTGGCTACTGGCCTCTACGCACTAACCAACTACGCGAAAACAGTTATGGGCACTCGACGTCGTGGTATCAGCCGAAGCCTTCGTGACGTCAGCGACTGAGCAGCACGCGCTGGATTGGACTGGAACGCCTGCTAGGCTAGGTCTACTTCCGGCCGCCCTCGCAACGTGCAGGTGTGAAATGGGCGATGGGCCCAGACCCCTGCGCCATAGGATTTAGACTGGCGTGTTGACCTCTCTATTGTGCCTAGGTAGGGCTACGACGTGTTGATCTTCCGAGGCCAGGCATGACCCAGGAAAGTGTGTCCGGGCAAAGGGGATCGAGCGTGTTGGGAAATGTGGTGCACCCCTGCAGGGAAGTTAATCTATTCGAATAGCCGTGATCTTCGGTAACAGGACGACTTGGTGTTGCACCTTGACCTTATGACAACTAGAACCGGTTACTTAATAAAACACACCTTCCAAGTGCCAGATACAACCCGGTGATCGCTCTCTAACAGGGCGACGAGGAGAGGATTGCCGGGTAGGAATATGCTACACGATGCTACTTGGTGAACTTACCATCTACTCTCTTCTACATGCTGCAACATGGAGGTGGCCAGAAGCGTAGTCTTCGGCAGGACTAGCTATCCCCCTCTTATTCCGGCATTCTGCAGTTCAGTCCACATATGATACCCCTTTTCCATTTGATACCAATGCATACATATGTAGTGTAGCTCCTTGCTTGCGAGTACTTTGGATGAGTACTCACGGTTGCTTTTCTCCCCCCTTTCCCCTTTCCTATATCCGATTGCCGCGACCAGACGTTGGAGTCCAGGAGCCAGACGCCACTGTCGATGACGACTACTACTACTACTCTGGAGGTGCCTACTACTACGTGCATCCTGCTGACGACGACCAGGAGTAGTTTAGGAGGATCCCAGGCAGGAGGCCTGCGCCTCTTTTGATCTGTATCCCAGTTTGTGCTAGCCTTCTTAAGGCAAACTTGTTTAACTTATGTCTGTACTCAGATATTGTTGCTTCCACTAACTCGTCTATGATCGAGCTCTTGTATTCGAGCCTTCGAGGCCCCTGGCTTGTAATATGATGCTTGTATGACTTATTTTATTTGTAGAGTTGTGTTGTGATATCTTCCCATGAGTCCCTGATCTTGATCGTACATGTTTGCGTGTATGATTAGTGTACGATTGAATCGGGGGCGTCAGAAGTTGGTATCAGAGCCGACTGCCTATAGGAATCCCCCTTCCACACTCCTTGGCCGGAGTTGAGTCTAGTCTTTGAAAAACTTTTACTAACATGGTTGTGCGACTTACGGGCCCACGTCGCCATTGGGTGGTATTAGGATCTTTTACTCCTCGTGTATACTCTGGGACTCTGATCTCTCTTCTATTCGGGTTAAATGATTTTACTAAATCTGACTCTAGGTTCTCGTAACTACTTTCTCCCGGAGAGCCCCTTATCACAGATGATCGCATGCTGCACTAGAAGATTCCGAAGATACTCTCCGATGTTCTCTTGAGACTTTGTGCCCGTCGCCTTTGCAATTCCCTACCACCGAAATATCCCTATGGATAAATACATACACCAGCCGTCCTTACTTTTATTCCTAGATGATCTTGTTATTGCAAGATACCCCAAAATTCTCTCTATTGTTCCGAGAATACTTTGTGCCTACCACCTTATAGTTCTTTGCCGCCTGAATGCCCCTATGGATAATTTCTCGCACCTACCGAGTATTCGCTCATCCCCAGTTGTTTATGTGTTTCACTAAGGTCTTCGAAATAATATTCGATCTTCTGAAAATCCTTAGCAGCTTATTGCCCTTGAAATTCTTGCTTGCTTGCATTATGGTTAATCCCATAAGTCTCATAATCATTATTGGCATCCCTTGTCATTGTCATTTTGATTCTTTGATCCAATATGGTTGCGAATGCTCGCAATCCTCAATCAGATCCTAGAATTCATCCTTTCGGCTCAGACGTCATTTTATACGTGAGCTAAATCTCGACCAATCAACTTGTTGTCAATTTTACCCCTAAGTTTACTCAACTTATCCATCCTAAATCAGAGCATTTTCTTCTGATCGTCTGATTTGGAAATCATAATTCCTTTACATGAGGGCTTTGAATTAGCCAATTGCTTCTATAATCCAATGCCTTCGCATTGTTTCTTCCTCTGGTTGTGTGCTGATACTCACATCAGCTTCGCTATGGACCGTCAGATCCTTTGTTGAAATATCATCCCACAATGTCCTTCGCATACAAAAACCTCGAGAAGTTCTTTCCCTGATATATAATGCCTTTGGGAATTTGTATCCTCTGCTTTGATAACCATTCTCTACTTTCGAGCTTGTACTATTTACTCCAAAGTTTGTGGTATCGGTTCCTAAGATGCCCCAGTGGGTTGAACCTATGCCTTCCTTAATCTGTGTGAACCCGGAAGATTTCACGGGTCATACTTATCTGGTATTGCACCAGGTAAAACTTTCAACAACTAATGTCATTTTCGAAAAGCGAGAGGTGAATGAGAGGCTATACATTGAAGAAGTGGGAGTCGACCTTGAACTTTGTGTTCATGCCCATGGACATGATGTATATCCTATCATGGAAGCTTCTTGTAATAATAACTATTTCGTTAATATAATATCATCTGGTATATGTGAATTGATCCTATGCAATCGTGGTTCCGACCATGATTTCTCTTTGATCCCATTTCTCGGACAAGTTAAAGCACTTGTCTTTTGCAAGTCAATACCCCAGTTCAACCTCTACTTTGATCTGTCGCCGAGTATTACACACTGCTATCTCTAGATTATCACGGAACTGCATAACTTCTTATGAGTTCTCCATCAAGTACTACATTCTCATTGATTCAATTTTTTCATGGGCTCTGGGTTATTAAACGATCAAGGACACCGATAACTGAATCGAGTCCGCATCGTGATTAAACAACTATTAGTAATCTTCTTTACTTACAAGTTTGTATTTGATCACGTCAATTCTAGCCTAATCGGCTATATCAGTATCGTGATGATTTTAACTGTGCTACCTGGTTCTTAATCCCGGAGCACAACTTTCGACGATGAGCTAATCTTACGTCGATCTTCGTCATCATATCATTTCGCTTTGGACAGCAAGCTTGGTTTGGAGTTTGTGTCGTACCCTTGGATCCATTAACCTTTCGCTTCATCATTCCTTTGACTTGATGTGATCGCCGATCGATTACATATTCGTGGAGCCTCTCGACAAAATTTGTCGTGATCATCATCAACATTTTGACTCCTTCCAGAATACCAATCAAATTCATGATGAGAAATAACATCCTGGCCCCTCAATGAATTGTGTTACCATCGACAACATTCTTGCCTTCCCCCCAACAAAAACTTGATCCTGTTTCTGTTGTACCTAGAGGTCCTTTCTATCCAACTTATGTTATGATTCTAAGTATTACTGGCTTTTATGTCAAAGGATGTGGTGAGGATTGCTTCACCTTTTACGAATTCTTGAAATAATGATAGTTCTCACCATCACCATCCTTTCTTGGTTCTCGTGTTGATTCTAACCGGGGTACCAACAAGTGAACGGTGCTGCTTGGATTCTGTATTTCTAGCAACCTTATCACTTTGAAGTTAATGGTCGACAGTTCAGTCTTAGACCATTGGTTAATGAAACACCATTCTAACCTCGATCATGCAACCTAATCCCATATTTCGGGTGCACCTTTCAACCAATGTTTAATTGATGTTTTCCTCGAGTATACATCATTATATCATTTGATCAGACAAATGTTATTTCCTTGTTCACATAATTGTGGAATCCATCTTGTTGGTAATCTCGAGGAATTGTCGTTGATTCCACCAACCACCTCCTCATCCTGTCCTTGGTTTAATGATGAACTCTTGTTTTGGAACTTGCTTCCATAGTTCATTGACCGAGAATCTTATAATGTCATTTCGTCAATTGCTTGCACCTTTTCTTTCTTAGGCATCCTAACACCGATCGGATCTGAATCTCGGTCAAATATGATGGTTGGAACATATTTCCAAGAGTTATTACATTGGTCTTTATATAACCCGGTAAGGTGGTGTCATGCCTAGCACACCTGGCCGGAGGACCTATTGTTATAGTTTCCTTTTCTAGGAGGTTATCCATTCTTCCATGAGGAAATTGTAAGCCTTATTCTATAAGTCATCCCTGGTGGATCCTTTGTGTATCCAAAGTCTGATCTTTACCTGATGACCATGTCGATACTATGTTGAAGCATGTCTGTGGTACTCCGATCTACAATAAGGGCATTTGAAGCACAATGCCAAATTATCTTTATCAATTATCCAAACACTGTTGTATGGGTAATGTCATGAAATTCCTCTCCCCTTACCTAAATGGTTTTCTACTTTCAATCGATCATGGATATCATGCTCTGCTTATCCTTGGGAAGGATATACCCTTGAAATATGTGACTAAACACATTTTCCTTTCCATTGTTCTGTTAATCCGATAAACACCTTTTCCTTTCCGTTGTGTTGTTTAACCTTTCTTGTGATCTATATGACATAAGCAGTAATATTCTCCTACTTATGTAAACACCTCGGTGTACAATTCTGTCAGCAAGACCCTATTACTATGTTGATAACATTCTAGTAGCCACCGATGGACGAGAACTTTGCCTATTGGCCCGCCTCGTTCAACGAGCAGGAATATGGTTCTCTTCGTCCCTCGCCCTTGGTACCGACATTGTTGGCGACATAACTGACAGACTATTTTCTGACATGCCTTGCTATCATGACCATGCAAGATGACATCACCCTCCCTATTTTAACCCACATGGTGGGCCCATAACCCACAGTTCCACATGGTCAAAACCTGACTCTCATATACACCCCCGGTTTCCAAAGTTAATTCCTCGCACTTGGCCTCGTATGTGACTCACGAGCCACCTTCCGAGAGATCATCAATTCTGGTATCAGACACAATACTTATTCCCATTGCTTTGAACCCCTTTTCATGCCCTGTTTTAGGCATCGAACGATTTCCTGCCCGCTCGAAACTTCCCATGATACCTCCTTACTTCGCTCTCAATATTTTCGTAAGTTTCAATTTGAGAGTTACTTCCGCCACCTTCCTCGATGTTATTGACTAGATAGTCGACCTTGCAGAGGTCTGTTCTCCTGGAATGCCCACCCTTTATTCTTTTGTAAGTGATGGAGTTCCTGAAGAAAGGACGCCGACTTCATCATGATGACCTGAAGTAGGGAAATGAAGACATCAATGTATTGGACCGGCCTCTTCGAGAAGAGCAAGCCAGGATGAGAAGACCCGCTAGATTCGTAACCAAACCTTCCCCCTTTCACTACCTCTTAAATTTTGGGACAAGATTTCTTGTAGTGGAGGAGAATAGTGACGCCCGGATAATTAAGCTACAGTGATCCTCTGCTAATGATGTCATGACACCTCGATTACTGTTGCTAATCTCGTGTTAGTTTGAAACCGATTCGAATTCAAATTCAAAATCAGGCAAACAACAAAAGTTTTCAAATATCAAGACTAAATTGTTCTAGAGGTGACAAATAATGCATAGGTAATTTAGTGGAGCAACCACACTTTTATAAAATGTTTAAATACTCTAAAATGAATGAAGCAGTAGTGAAAATATTATTTAAATGCCTTTGGTATTTTATAAAATGCTAAACTGTTTTATTTTGGAGTAAAACATTTTATGGCTGTGGGTTTTTCTGAAACGTTAATTTAGGAGCTTTTGTCATATTTTCCTAAACTAAAATTAATGCATAACTAGAAATAAAACAGAAAATATAAATAAAAGAAAAGAAAAGTCAAAACAAGGAAAATGTTAAAACAAAGAAAACCCCTACCTCCCCACTGGGCCTTAGGCCATAATGGGCCGAGGTAGCCCAGCCACCCCCGCTCTAACCCTAGCCCTCACCTCCCGATGCCCTCGTTCCCTCCCGTGCGCTGCCACACGCACACGCATCACAGAACGCTCTGCTCGATCCCCTTCTCCCCCTCCCTCGCTTTCCCTCGTCCTCTCCCACACCTGCATGCACATATCGCGCCAGGGAGAGGAGCTCCTCGCGCCATCCTCTGCTCAGCGAAGGGCCATGGCGTCGCCGCCTCTTCTACTTGGCCTCCTCCAGCAGCGCTACAGCAACCCCCTTGCTCGAGCTCCTCCGTCGCACCTCGCGCCCGAGCTGCTCGTCCTCCGCCTCGTCCCCAGCTGCTGCTCGCCACCAGGGAAACCGCCGGCCTCCCTAAACGCTTCCCCAACCCCTTGTTGTGAGCTCCCTGTCGTCCCCTCCGCTTCCCCCTCCGTCCCAGTGCCGTGGCTGCGCTCGCTCACCGCAAACTGCGCTCACCGCGAGCCCCTGCGCCCGCCATGGCCGTACCCCCCACCCTCGCTCGCGAGCTCCGCCACTGCCGCTCGTCCGCTGGCCGCTTCTCTGCAGCCGTCACGGTCGTGCTCACTGCCGGCAACTTCGGCGGCCTTGGCACGAACCGTGGGCACCACCCCACTCGCCTCTCTAGGGGCGTTCTAACACGCCTAGCCGTGCGCCCTCCCGACACCGGAGTTGGCCGGACGACCAACGCTGCTATGCTCCAGCTAACCGCCGGCCTAACCGGCTTAATTAGGGTGCTAATCACCTTTCCCCCTCTCACTATCAACCGGGCCCGATCCCGTTAATCAACTAAAATGCTAACTGATTTAACTAATGCCACACTGACATATGGGACCCAACACCCTAAGTAACTTAAATAAAATCGGTTAAAAGGCCCTGTTAGATTTATTTAGTGCTAGTTAAATTTTACACCCCATGACATGTGGGTCTATTGACCCTGTTGACCAGTCGAACTTTGACTGGTCAACCTTTTGACTGCACAGTTGACTAGACCCCTGGACCCCCACCTGTCATACTAAGAGGCTTGTTACCCTCTAAGTACACATAGCAGTTTTCTCATTTAGTATTTCGAATTAAATTAAATCCAGAAATTTAGAAAATCATTTAAAACTTTGAAAAATCATATAAAACAAACCATATCTCGGATGAAAAAACTTTGTACATGAAAGTTGCTCAGAACGACGAGACGAATCCGGATACGCAGCCCGTTCGTCCGTCACACACCCCTAGCCTAGCAAACACACAACTTTCCCCCTCCGGTTCATCTGTCTGAAAACGCCAAACACCGGGGATACTTTCCCGGATGTTTCCCCCTTCACCGGTACCACCTCACACCGCGTTAGGGCACCCCTAGCACCGCTACTTGTCATGTCATGCATCACTATGCATCTGTTTGCTTAATATTTATTGTTTCTTCCCCCTCTTCTCTTTGATAGACTACGAGACCGACGGCGCTGCTACCCAGTACGACTACGGTGTTGACGACCCCTCTCTCTTGCCAGAGCAACCAGGCAAGCCACCCCCCTTGATCACCAGATATCGCCTACTCTTCTCTCTACTGCTTGCATTAGAGTAGTGTAGCATGTTACTGCTTTCCGTTAATCCTATTCTGAGGCATAGCCTGTCATTGTTGCTACAGCTGTTGATTTCTTACCTGCAATCCTAAATGCTTAGTATAGGATGCTAGTTTACCATCAGTGGCCCTACATTCTTGTCCGTCTGCCATGCTATACTATCGGGCCGTGATCACTCGGGAGGTGGTCACGGGTAAATACTTATATACATAATACATGATACTTGTGGTGACTAAAGACGGGTCGGCTCATAGGAGTACCCGCGAGTGATTCACGGATAGGGTCCGAAAGAACGTTTCTCCCGACGGGCCTCTGAGTGGATCTTTGTGGCGGAGCTACAGGGTAGGTTGAATCCACCTAGGAGAGAGGTGGGCCTGGCCCTGGTCGGCGTCCGTGGTTATTTCAAAATAACACGCTTAACGAGATCTTGGTATTTGATCTGAGTCTGGCTACTGGCCTATACGCACTAACCAACTAGGCGGGAACAGTTATGGGCACTCGATGTCGTGGTATCAGCCAAAGCCTTCGTGACGTCAGCGACTTAGCGGCGCGCTCCGGATTGGACTGGAACGCCTGGTAGGCTAGGTCTGCTTCCGGCCGCCCTCGCAACGTGCAGGTGTGCAATGGGCGATGGGCCCAGACCCCTGTGCCATAGGATTTAGACCGGCGTGCTGACCTCTCTATTGTGCCTACGTAGGGCTGTGACGTGTTGATCTTCCGAGGCCGGGCATGACCCAGGAAAGTGTGTCCGGGCAAAGGGGATCGAGCATGTTGGGAAATGTGGTGCACCCCTGCAGGGAAGTTAATCTATTCGAATAGCCATGATCTTCGGTAATAGGACGACTTGGAGTTGTACCTTGACCTTATGACAACTAGAACCGGTTACTTAATAAAACACACCCTTCCAAGTGCCAGATACAACCCGGTGATCACTCTCTAACAGGGCGACGAGGAGAGGATTGTCGGGTAGGATTATGCTACACGATGCAACTTGGTGAACTTACCATCTACTCTCTTCTACATGCTGCAAGATGGAGGTGGCCAGAAGCGTAGTCTTCGCCAGGACTAGCTATCCCCCTCTTATTCTGGCATTCTGCAGTTCAGTTCACATATGATACCCCTTTTCCATTTTATACCAATGCATACATATGTAGTGTAGCTCCTTGCTTGCGAGTACTTTGGATGAGTACTCACGGTTGCTTTTCTCCCCCTTTTCCCCTTTCCTATATACGATTGCTATGACCAGACGTTGGAGTCCAGGAGCTAGACGCCACTGTCGATGACGACTACTACTACTCGGGAGGTGCCTACTACTACGTGCAGCCCGCTGACGACGACTAGGAGTAGTTTAGGAGGATCCTGGGCAGGAGGCCTGCGCCTCTTTCGATCTGTATCCCATTTTGTGCTAGCCTTCTTAAGGCAAACTTGTTTAACTTATGTCTGTACTCAGATATTGTTGCTTCCGCTGACTCGTCTATGATCGAGCTCTTGTATTCGAGCCTTCGAGGCCCCTGGCTTATAATATGATGCTTGTATGACTTATTTTATTTGTAGAGTTGTGTTGTGATTTCTTCCTGTGAGTCCCTAATCTTGATCGTACACGTTTGCGTGTATGATTAGTGTATGATTGAATCGGGGGCGTCACAGATATAGAGCATACAGTTCACTCGGATGAACTGTTTGTGATTAGGCAACACAAAAGAAACGGTCAGCCAGATCAAGGTGTGTGTGATTAAGGGCATACGCTTCAGAAGGATTAACTATTTGCGATTAGGCAACAGAACAGAAACGGGTCAGCCGGATCAAAGTGTCTGCGATTGATGGCATACACTTCACATGGATGAACTTTTGCGATTAGCCACAACAAACTGAAACAGTTAGATAGATCAACGTGTGTGCGCTAGAGGGGCACACACATTCTAATTAAAAGAAGCGTGTACGATGGTAATAAAGAGCGCGCATGGTTGTTGGAACAAGACGTGTGCTGACATTGCCTATTGCGGTGCACCCTATGGTGCAAACGCCACGTACGTGGCCAAGAAGACGTACGTGCCCACGTTACGCCTTCCGGGAATAGTGCCGCACTAATAACCGTCAGTAAATTTTGAGCATGCGTCCCGTCATAATCCAAATTGCAAACCTGTTCACATCGATCAAAACCTAAACGGTTTCCCACTTAGGAGCATATTATACTCGGTTATAAATACTACTACTCCAAGATGACTGCACATTCCTCCTCAACTCCTCATCCACAAAAACAAACAAGTCATTCATCATCGTTCCCTTGCGTCTACCATGGCCAGCATGAGTTCTGGGTAGAGAGATTGCCACCAGGGAGAGGAGAGCCTGGAAGCGGAAGCACGATAGATGTCCCGCCTCGCTGCAAAAGCAGCCAACATGTCCCGCCGCACGGCCATAGTAGCAGAGAGGTCCCGCTGCACCGCCGAAGCAGCACGGAGGTCCAACCATGCCGTCGATGCAGCAGACTGGTCCGGCCGCGCCGCGGAAGCAGAAGAGATGTCCCACCGTGCCACGAATGCAGCAGAGATGTCCTCCTGCGCCGCGGCGGCCTGGGAAAATGTCTCGCGGGCAGGCGAGGCCTCTTATAGGCACATGCGTGCCCTTGTCCTTAGGTAGATGGATCAGATCTCCAAGTGGGCGAGGTTGCAGGATGACCTAAAAGCCTTGTTTGAACAGTCTACCGACGTCATCCAGCAACTAAATGAAAGCAATGCGAAGCTCCAGGCCGAGCGTGACCTGCTGAGGGCGAAGATCGTCGGAAGTGTGGAGCAGCAGGAGCAGAGCACTGCCTTGCTGAAGAGGACCGGCGTCATCGTCGAGAAACTTATGGACGAGAATGCCATGCTGCGCATCGAGCGCAGAAGTCCGGTGGAGGAATCGATGGATGCTCTCAAGCAGCATCTTGAGGACAAGAAAGAGCTCATCGCCGCTCGCCGCGGAGACTGGTTCCTGCGGCCTGCAGCAACACATCAACAAAGTGGAGATCAACGAGCCAGATCATTGTCTTCCTTCTTCTTTTGCCCTTACGTATTTTGGGCGTTGCCTCATGTGGCTTATTTTAATTATGTTCCTAAATATGCAAGACAATTATTATCCACTGTCATCGTCCTTATAATCATCATGCTTGCTATAAGTCACAGTCGATGCTATATAGGTCTGTCAGATCTTACATCAAGATCCGTGCAGAACTTTCTTTTCAGATTTTCATTTTTCTCTCTTCAATCTCAGTTTAGTGAGACATATAGCCACGCCGTAGAACAGGTGTTTGGGCGCCATTAATGGGGACGTTGGGAGGGAGGTGCGCGACGGGTAGCGGTCAAAGGGCTCTCCTCCCAATGAGCAAGCGTAGGGGTCTAATCGCACGACTTCCGTACTCAAATAGCTACCCCGCACGACACCTCCTAGCCAATAAAAAAGGGGACGCGTGGCGGCACGTAATTGGTAAGTAGAACACCCACGGTTTCAATAATACTTGTGTTTCTGATTTGTAACGTGACAACACTTGTTCCAAAATGACTATGTTGATTGTTAATGTGTGCGCTTGGCAAATTGGACAGAAAAATTACCACAACATGTTGGTGCCATGTCATGACACCATGCCAAGTTTCATGATTTTCAGGCATGTTTTGGATTTACAGGAATTAAAAAACCAAGTTTCTCAATCTTTTCGGCCGAGCCACGATGCCCAGATGTTTGAATTTCATTGCCATCTCTTGCATAGGACCTAGAAATTCACCCAAGGACACACATGTGGTTTTTCAAACAACTTTGGTGCACTGGAGCCTGTGTTTGTAGTTCAAATTTGAATTATGCACATTAAATGCGCATAAACTCAATTAATTTATAAAAAATGCCAAACGGACCCGGAATAATTCCAAAATTTAGCATGATACTTCTATTTGGTCTAATCTACCTATGTAAAAAAATTAAGGCGGGAGAAGGCAGTGTACGTATGTCGTTTTGCACACGGATGTGGCACGTTCCCTCTTGGAACCACGAGTCTTCTTGACGGAAGCTCCGATTTGCAACAAGCTTACACCGAAGCTTGTCCCAATTCGGCCAAAAAAATTACCGCAGCATGTTGGTGCCATGTCATGACACCATGCCAAGTTTCATGATTTTCAGGCGTGTTTTGGATTTACAGGAATTAAAAAACCAAGTTTCTCAATCTTTCCGGCCGAGCCACGACACCCAGATGTTTGAAGTTCATTCCCATCTCTTGCATAGGACCTAGAAATTCACCCAAGGACACCCATGTTGTTTTTCAAACAAGTTTAGTGCACTTGAGGCTGTGCTTGTAGTTCAAATTTGAATTATGCACTTTAAATGCGCAGAAACTGAATTAATGTATAAAAAAGGCCAAATGAACTCGGAATAATTCCAAAATTTAGCACGATACTTCTATTTGGTCTAATTTGCATGTGTAAAAAAATAAAGGCGGGAGAAGGCAGTGTACGCATGTCGTTTCACACACGGAGGTGGCACGTTCCCTCTCGGAACCACGAGCCTTCTTGACGGAAGCTCCGATTTGCAAGAAGCTTACACCAAAGCTTGTCCCAATTCAACCAAAAAAATTACCGCAGCATGTTGGTGCCATGTCATGACACCATGCCAAGTTTCATGATTTTCACGCGTGTTTTGGATTTACAGGAATTAAAAAACCAAGCTTCTCAATCTTTCCGGCCGAGCTACGACACCCAGATGTTTGAATTTCATTCGCATCTCTTGCATGGAACCTATAAATTCACCCAAGGACACACATGTGGTTTTTCAAACAACTTTGGTGCACTGGAGCATGTGCTTGTAGTTAAAATTTGAATTATGCTACACGATGCTACTTGGTGAACTTACCATCTACTCTCTTCTAGATGCTGCAAGATGGAGGTGGCCAGAAGCGTAGTCTTCGGCAGGACTAGCTATTCCCCTCTTATTCCGGCATTCTGCAGTTCAGTCCACATATGATACCCCTTTTCCATTTGATACCAATGCATACATATGTAGTGTAGCTCCTTGCTTGTGAGTACTTTGGATGAGTACTCACGGTTGCTTTTCTGCCCCTTTTCTCCTTTCCTATATCCGATTGCTGCGACTAGACGTTGGAGTCCAGGAGCCAGACGCCACTGTCGATGACGACTACTACTACTTGGGAGGTGCCTACTACTACGTGTAGCCCGCTGACGACGACCAGGAGTAGTTTAGGAGGATCCCAGGCAGGAGGCCTGCTCCTCTTTCCATCTGTATCCCAGTGTGTGCTAGCCTTCTTAAGGCGAACTTGTTTAACTTATGTCTGTACTCAGATATTGTTGCTTCCGCTGACTCATCTATGATCGAGCTCTTGTATTCGAGCCTTTGAGGCCCCTGGCTTGTAATATGATGCTTGTATGACTTATTTTATTTGTAGAGTTGTGTTGTGATATCTTCCCGTGAGTCCCTGATCTTGATCGTACACGTTTGCATGTATGATTAGTGTACGATTGAATCGGGGGCGTCACAGATATAGAGTATACGGTTCACTCGGATGAACTGTTTGTGATTAGGCAACACAAAAGAAATGCTCAGCCAGATCAAGGTGTGTGTGATTGAGGGCATACGCTTCAGAAGGATTAACTGTTTGCGATTAGGCAACAGAACAGAAACGGGTCAGCCGAATCAAAGTGTCTGCGATTGATGGCATACACTTCACATGGATGAACTGTTTGCGATTAGCCACAACAAACTGAAACAGTTAGATAGATCAGCGTGTGTGTGCTAGATGGGCACACACATTCTAATTAAAAGAAGCGTGTGCGATGGTAATAAAGAGCACGCACGATTGTTGGAACAAGACGTGTGCTGACATTGCCTATTGCGGTGCACCCTATGGTGCAAACGCCACGTACGTGGCCGAGAAGACGTACGTGCCCACGTTACGCCTTCCGGGAATAGTGCCGCACTGATAACCGTCAGTAAATTTTGAGCATGCCTCCCATCACAATCCAAATTGCAAACCTGTTCACACCGATCAAAACCTAAACGGTTTACCACTTAGGAGCATATTATACTCGGTTATAAATACTACTACTCCAAGATGACTGCACATTCCTCCTCAACTCCTCATCCACAAAAATAAACAAGTCATTCATCATCGTTCCCTTGCGTCTGCCATGGCCAGCGTGAGTTCTGGGTAGAGAGATTGCCACCAGGGAGAGGCGAGCCTGGAAGCGGAAGCACGATAGATGTCCCGCCTCGCTGCAAAAGCAGCCAACATGTCCCGCCGCACGGCCGTAGTAGCAGAGAGGTCCCGCTGCGCCACCGAAGCAGCACGGAGGTCCCACCGTGTCGTCGATGCAGCAGACTGGTCCGGCCGCGCCGCGGAAGCAGAAGAGATGTCCCACCGTGCCACGAATGCAGCAGAGATGTCCTCTTGCGCCGCGGCGGCCTGGGAAAATGTCTCGCGGGCAGGCGAGGACTCTTATAGGCACATGCGTGCCCTCGTCCTTAGGCAGATGGATCAGATCTCCAGGTGGGCGAGGTTGCAGGATGACCTGAAAGCCTTGTTTGAACAGTCTACTGACGTCATCCGGCAACTAAATGAAAGCAATGTGAAGCTCTGGGCCGAGCGTGACCCGCTGAGGGCGAAGATCGTCGGAAGTGTGGAGCAGCAGGAGCAGAGCACTACCTTGCTGAAGAGGACCGGCGTCATCGTCGAGAAACTTATGGACGAGAATGCCATGCTGCGCATCGAGCGCAGAAGTCTGGTGGAGGAATCCGTGGATGCTCTCAAGCAGCATCTTGAGGACAAGAAAGAGCTCTTCGCCGCTCGCCGCGGAGACTGGTTCCCGCGGCCTGCAGCAACACATCAACAAAGTAGAGATCAACGAGCCAGATCATTGTCTTCCTTCTTCTTTTGCCCTTATGTATTTTGGGCGTTGCCTCATGTGGCTTATTTTAATTATGTTCCAAAATATGTAAGACAATTATTATCCACTGTCATCGTCCTTATAATCATCATGCTTGCTATAAGTCGCAGTCGATGCTATATAGGTCTGTCAGATCTTACATCAAGATCCGTGTAGAAATTTCTTTTCAGATTTTCATTTTTCTCTCTTCAATCTCAGTCCAGTGAGACATATAGCCATGCCGTAGAACAGGTGCTTGGGCGCCATTAATGGGGACGTTGGGAGGGAGGTGCGCGACGGGTAGCGGTCAAAGGGCTCTCCTCCCAATGAGCAAGCGTAGGGGTCTGATCGCACGACTCCCGTACTCAAATAGCTACCCCACACGACACCTCCTAGCCAACAAAAAAGGGGACGCATGGCGGCACGTAATTGGTTAGTAGAACACCCACGGTTTCAATAATACTTGTGTTTCTGATTTGTAACGTGACATCACTTGTTGCAAAATGACTTTGTTGATTGTTAATGTGTGCGCTTGGCAAATTGGACAAAAAAATTACCACAACATGTTGGTGCCATGTCATGAGACCATGCCAAGTTTCATGATTTTCAGGCATGTTTTGGATTTACAGGAATTAAAAAACCAAGTTTCTCAATCTTTTCGGCTGAGCCACGATGCCCAGATGTTTGAATTTCATTCCCATCTCTTGCATAGGACCTAGAAATTCACCCAAGGACACACATGTGGTTTTTCAAACAACTTTGGTTCACTAGAGCCTGTGTTTGTATTTCAAATTTGAATTATGCACATTAAATGCGCATAAACTCAATTAATTTATAAAAAAGACCGAACGGACCTGGAATAATTCCAAAATTTAGCATGATACTTCTATTTGGTCTAATCTGCCTATGTAAAAAAATAAGGCGGGAGAAGGCAGTGTACGTATGTCGTTTCGCACACGGATGTGGCACGTTCCCTCTCGGAACCACGAGTCTTCTTGACGGAAGCTCCGATTTGCAACAAGCTTTCACCGAAGCTTGTCCCAATTCGGCCAAAAAAATTACCACAACATGTTGGTGCCATGTCATGACACCATGCCAAGTTTCATGATTTTCAGGCATATTTTGGATTTACAGGAATTAAAAAACCAAGTTTCTCAATCTTTCCGGCCGAGCCACGACACCCAGATGTTTGAAGTTCATTTCCATCTCTTGCATAGGACCTAGAAATTCACCCAAGGACACACATGTTGTTTTTCAAACAACTTTGGTGCACTTGAGGCTGTGCTTGTAGTTCAAATTTGAATTATGCACATTAAATGCGCGGAAACTGAATTAATGTATAAAAATGGCCAAATGAACTCGGAATAATTCCAAAATTTAGCACGATACTTCTATTTGGTCTAATTTGCATGTGTAAAAAAATAAAGGCGGGAGAAGGCAGTGTACGCATGTCGTTTCACACACGAAGGTGGCACGTTCCCTCTCGGAACGACAAGCCTTCTTGACGGAAGCTCCGATTTGCAAGAAGCTTACACCAAAGCTTGTCCCGATTCAACCAAAAAAATTACCGCAGCATGTCGGTGCCATGTCATGAAACCATGCCATGTTTCATGATTTTCACGCGTGTTTTGGATTTACAGGAATTAAAAAACCAAGCTTCTCAATCTTTCCGGTCGAGCCACGACACCCAGATGTTTGAATTTCATTCCCATCTCTTGCATGAGACCTAGAAATTCACCCAAGGACACACATGTGGTTTTTCAAACAACTTTGGTGTCACAGCCCTAGAGTACCTGAGTGAAATTGTTGCATCTGCACTCATGCATCATGTCTAAAATTTTTGAAAGTTGAATTGAGGTTTGTTGAAACCCTCAGAAACCAGTTCAAAAATAATCAACATTAAAATGTCTTCAAAGAAGTCCAAGAAAATGTTCCTCTTAGTCTCTAAAAATATTGGCAAGAGGTAAAATTCAAACCAATGTTGTTGGTATCTCAGAAACATTTATTTTGGGCCTTTGAATTAATTCAATAACTATTTGCATTGGATATATATTCTTTATATAATTAATATATGTCCAATAATTCTGGAACATTTTATGTGGTTTTGGATATTTTAGTTCTAGCCACATAATTATTTTCAGGATTTCATAAAATGGTTTGGTGTTAAAACTAAACCCAAAACAATTGCCGAAAAATAGAAAACAGAAACAATTTAGAAAACAGAGAAGAGAGAGAGCTTACCTGGGCCACTGCTGGCCCAACACTGTGCCGGCCCAGCCGACTGGCCAGCGCCAGTCACCCCCTACCTCACGCCAGAAGGCAGGGGCGCATGCTCGCCGCGCGCCGGCCACGCGCCGGCCACCTCCTGCCTCCCTGCCTGCCTCCTCGTCGCTCTGGCCCTCCCTCGCGACGCCACGCATCCCCCGACCTCTCTCGCACTCTCCCTCGCCCTCATCCCCTCCTTTGTCTCTCTCTCACGTGCGCGACCGAACACAGCCGTCGCCGCCGACGAGCTCCCCCATGGCCAGAGCCACCTCCGAGCCTCTCCGACGCGTCCCCGAGCTCCGCCGTGACTCCCCGGTCCTTTCCGCCGAGCCACATGACGCCGGACGCCTCGAAGCACCATCCCCGACCCCTTCATCCTCCTCGGGTCGCCGGAGATTCGCCTCGCCGCCCCGCTCGCTCCGACACCTCCCCGGCCCCGCCGTCTGCACCGGAAGACTCAACGTAAGCCCCTGCCCCTAACCCCCCTCCTCTACGCCTCAGTTGCGCCCCCTAGCGCCATCTCCACCGAGCCCGAGCACTCGGCTCCGCCAGCGACGCCATCGTCGTGGCCACAGCCACGCGGGCTCGAAACCGAGCGCGTCACCGCGTTTGCCACACTCCCAGGAGGCCGTAGCCCCTCTCCACGCCCCTGATGTGTATCCCAGCGCCGAACCCGAGCACGCCCGAGGTCCGGCCGCCGCGGCCGAGCTCCCCGCCGTCGCCTCCGGCCGCCCCAGGCCCGGCTGGCGCCACCATCCGACGCACGCTGGTTTGGGCTCTCGAACGAGCCCAACCACGCTGCGAACGGGGCCCCAGAGCCCGTTTCCGCGGCCCTCCACCGTGTCTGGTCATCGCCAGCGGCTAAACGCCGGTGGTTTAGCCCCGGTTGACCAGGGGTTTGACCTCGTCTGACCAGGGTTTGACCACCCTGGGTCACTGATGCGTGGGGCTAGCCCTCCTAATTAACCTAGGTTAGTGTTAATTTATTTAGTTAGTTCTAATTAGCCTCTGACATGTGGGCCCAGGCCTTAGCTAAACTAGATTAGGTTTAGTTTAATTTTAGTTAACCTTGTTAGTTAACTGTGTCACTGACGTGTGGACCCCACACGTCAGGTTTGACCTGGACCGAGCCGTTGACCTGCTGACGTCACTGTGAGGTCATGCTGACGCAGTAAAGCACTTTCTGGATTTAAGTTTATTCAGAAAATTCCAGAAATTAGTATAAACTTCTAAAAATCATAGAAAATCAACCGTAACTTTAAATGAAATAAATTATATATGAAAAATTATCAGAAAAATTCAAGGAATCCATATGTACCATTTTCATGCGTGTTTGAGCAAGTTAACCTCACTGTTTAGGATGAAACATGATTAGGGAAAATTTCATAATAGGTTTGGAGTTGGAATTGATATAGTTTTGAATTCCCCTTCAATTAAAATGACTTTCTGTTGCATTAGCCCAAATCACAGCATATTGCCATGTCATGATCATGCATCATATTGTTGCATTGCATTGATTGTGCTCTCCCTCGCTGTTGCCGGTATTCGTCCCCTCTCGATAGACGTACTTCCGACGATGAGTTCGATGACACCAATGAAGAGCTATAATATCTTTAGAAGTGCCAGGCAAGCAAAACACCCTTGTTCATTCCGATACAATCCCACTCTCTCGCTCCTGCTCTCTTTTACTGCATTAGGAAAACAACGATTCAACTGTTACATATTGCGGTAGTTGAACCCCTTTCCTCTGCATGACCTGTCATTGCCACAGTAAATAGATGAAACCCACTAGCATGAGTAGGAGTTGTTTGAGCCCTGATGTGCCTACTCATTCATGCTTATTTGTCATGCCTGCTACTGCTTAGAGTTGAGTCAGGTCTGATTCATCGGGGATGAATTGGAACAGTGATGAACATGTCCTACTGTGTGTGAGCTAAGTGTGTGAACACGATTTGGTAAAGGTAGTGGTGAGAGGCCATGTAGGAGTACATTGTGGGTTGTCTCATTGAAACCGTCCTTAGGAACTGAGTTCTGTGTTTGTGATCCATGAAACAGTTACTACCACGCATTGGGCCCGAAACCAATGGACCCTCTCGGCTTCTTGATCACCCTTGTCCTCTATCCAGGAGTTGCAACTAGTTTTTGGTGTTTATAGGATATGTGTTGGCGGCCGTGCGTAGCGCTGACCCTAGGGGTGGTCTATGATGCGGTGGATACACCGTGGCCGGGCATGCCGGGCGCCCGTTTGGTGTCTCGGAACCCTGTACACATCATCCGGGGCCGTATGTGGAAACCTCGGCCGGACTCCCTGCGGATGGAACCTGGATAGGCGATAAACCTGGACTAGAGACTTGAGTGTTAAGGTAGGATGTGGCCGACACCCTCGTTGGGCTTCCGCTTGAAGGTTGCCGAGTACATGTCGTGTAAACGGCGGTAAGTGGTGAGAGCGTGTGTGAAGAAGTACACCCCTGCAGGTTTAACATCATCTATTCGAATAGTCGTGTCCGTGGTAATGGACTTCTGGGTTGCCTATAACAGTTCATAGACAAGTGAAAGTGGATACTCTAAAAATTGCAAGATAAGTGTGAGTGCTATGGATGGCCTTCTCATAGGGAGACGAGAGCAGATCCATAGTGGTGTATTGAATGGTGAACATGTGGACTCATGTGCGCCACCTCAAAAGAGTTGCTTGCAGTCGTAGTTCAGATTAGCCACTGAGTCAACGCTGGCTTGCTGCAGTTAAACTCCACCACCCCCTTTGTTGATACCGGTGCATATGTAGTTAGTTCTGATGTAAGTCTTGCTGGGTACATTTGTACTCACGTTTGCCTATTCTATGTTTTTGCAGAGAGATGTCAGTCTCGCTAGTAGTTCTGTGTGGACTTCGACGTTTAGCTTGATACCTCAGCTACGATCTTGTGCCCTCGGCAGGATCTGGTAGATAGTCAGGCTTCTCAGCCTTTTTCATTTGTAGATGTCTGTACTCAGACATGTTAAGCTTCCGCATGTGCTTTGACTTGTATGATATGATTGTTGGGTCATGAGACCCATGTTTGTAATATCTCGCTCGTCGGAGCCTAATGGATAAATACTTGAGTTGTAGGGTTATGTTGTGATGCCATGTTGTATTTACACATATCGAGCATATTGTGTGTATGATTGAAATGCTTGGTATGTGTGGGATCCGACAATCTAGTTGTTTATCCTTGGCAATCTCTCTTATGGGGAAATGTAGTCTAGTGCTTCCATGAGCCATAGTAGTCCGCTACAGCCCGGTTCACCGGAGTCCTGTTAGCCCAGCACTACTGCTCAGGACACTTGACTGGCCGGCATGTGTTTCACTTCGTTCCTGTGTCTGTCCCTTCAGGGAAATGTCACGCGGTGACATCTCGAGTCCTGCCTAGCCTGCTACAGCCCGGGTTCCCGGAGTCCTGTTAGCCCAGTGCTACAGCCCGGATTCACACGCTGCTGACCGACATGCTCGATGTGATTCATGTATGCCTGTCCCCATAGGTTAGTGCCGCTTTGGGTTCACGACTAGCCATGTCGGCCTGGGTTCCTTGTCATATGGATGCTAGCGACACTATCATATACGTGAGCCAAAAGGCGCAAATGGTCCCGGGCCATGGTAAGGCGACACCCGTGGGAATACCGTGCGTGAGGCCGCAAAGTGATATGAAGTCTTACCGGTTAGATCGATGTGACTTGGAATCGGGGTCCTGACAGCGTTGGTATCAGAGCCTGACTGCCTGTAGGATTACCAAGCCAAATCGGTCGAAGTTGAGTCTAGAAATGCTTTAGTTATATACGGGAATTGATTGTGGAATGGAACGTAAGCCTCTTTTTGCTCCTTATACCTTATGCCTTCTGATCTGAGTCATTCTCTTCTCATTCTACGCGGGTTAAGAAACTAGGCCTTCTCATCTATCTATCAGGATGACGTGTTACTAATCCGTAGACTTATAGGATTGTTGGATTCAAGTCTCAGTTCAGTTCCTTTTACCTCCATATGCTCATAGCTGGCCTCAGAACCTTGATATTGTGTTGTTGAGTGGTTATGCCACCATTTTGCAGGATGTCTCAAATCGTTTTGAGCATTTACAGCCGTTATGCTGTCCGAGTCATCCCAGGTTTCTAAGTAGTCTGATGCATTTGCAAATCCTTTCTTTCCATTTCTGATATCCTTTTGGGCCAGATTAATCACACTAATCGGTGAGTTGAGGTACTATGTTGTCTCGACATATATGTTGGAGCTATCATTATGACCCTAGGTGTTTTAGGGAGTCACCTAGTAATATAGCCATGTTTTGTGTTCCGGTGTGATAATTCTGGCCACCATTCTCGAAAGCATCCCGTGATGCCATTTAGTAGTAGGTATTCTATTCCTGGGTTCTTGAACCCGAGATTCACCGTACTTATCTCATGTTGATAGTGTTGCTAGTTCCTTTAAGATACTAGTAACCTTTGCGATAGTCCTCGAGATCCATGGTATTTCCTTCTTCCAAATACCATGAACCATTAATCCAGAAGTTCTTTGAACCAAAAGATCACCATTAGAGTACTCCTGAGGAGTTCTCCATTCATAATTGTGTCTCTGCCAGTCCTACCTCTCAGCATGGGTCATCCGGAAGAAATATGTTGAACTTGTTCGACATACTAACCTATGCATCCACAACTCAGAAAGATATATGTTCCTTGAGTTGTCCCTCTGTAGTTGTATTCCGATCCTTGTCTATTAGTTGATAGCCAAGTTTATGTCATGCATTCGTGTTATCGATGCCTAGTATTCTTGTGGTTCGTCAAGCCGTTCTATTTCAGAATGACTAGGAGAAACAAACTCCAGTACCTCATCCATATCCAGGATTGGGTCAAAGCAGTTGTATTCTGCAGATCAAATGCAATCAAGCTTTGATTCTGTTCCACCTTGAAGTATTACCCACTTTTATGTCACGAACGTCATGAGAATTCCACCTTATCTTATGAATTCTTGATGCAGTGATACTCTCGCCATCATCGTTCATTCCTCGGTCCTGTGTTGCCATAACCGGAATGCCGACAAGTGAACTGTGATGTGTGAAATCAATACTCCTAGCAACCTCGATGCTTGGTAGTTAATGGACAATATTCTCATTCTTAGCGTGTTGGTTATTGAATCATCATTCTAAGATTGATTGTGCTACCTAGTCCATTTCCCTGGTGCACTCTTCGATCAAGAGTTGGGACTGTGTCTATCCTTGCTTATTTGATCATATCGTCTTGCCCTGACAAGCAAGATTTTTCTCGAGCTTAATAACATATCGGTGGTTCGTGATTTCCGAAGATCTTCTTGGAAGTATTACCTGGTTGTCACCTGACAGGTATGTTGAGTTCGTGATTAAATGGGTTTTCTTATAAATCACCCCTTCTCCAAGAATCTGTGTTGGATATCCCTGAGCTAGTTGGTTGAGCTAAACAACAACTTGGAGAGTTGGAAGATAAAGCTTGTCTGACTTAGTTCATGTTAAGGGATATCTTTTTGTGTGTGTGTGTGTTGAAGAAAGATGATATCTCCATCGATTGGTCCTCGTGATCAGTTGTTGGATCTATTGCCTTGTCAAAACCTTGACTTGAGTATGGGCTATCGTCAAGTCAAATCAGAACCAACGATGTTCGTAATGTTGCCTTACTCGTGGTTGATCCCTCGAGCATACATCATTACATCTTCTAGTCTGACCAATACTATCACCGTGTTCACATGATGGTGGAAGTCCAGTGATATGGAAATTCGGATGAGTTGCTGTTGAGCCCATTAGCAGCATTCTGTCTTCCCCCATGACTCATGTTGAACATCAACCTAGTGTTGGAAACTTGTGTAAGCATTTCTTCGTGTTTCGTTCATGAAGCATATGTTTGGATGAAAGAAGCGACTTTCTCTGATTCAAGTGCATTTGGTGCAAGTTGCCGCTATAAATTCGAGAAAGCTTGTTTTTGCTCCCTCTGGAATCATCCCAAGTTAGTCATGCCTATGTGCGAAGTACTCTATGGTATGATAGGTTGGCCGTCTCCATTCTGTATGTGTTCCTAGCACACCAAGCCACTGATTGATTTGTTCAAGGAGAAGAAGTTCCTTCTTAAGAGCTAATGATGACTTATGCAAGGACTTTGTTATCCTTGATGATGGTTCCCCACCTGAACTCGGTAGTGTTTTATTATAAGACTACTATGTGGTCATGCTTGTCTGGAACAGCGTGTTCACCAGTTTGTACAAAACCAGCTCATGTTTTGGAGCTTACTATCGTAGTTCATTCCCTGAGAATCTCGCAATGTCATCTCGTCGATTTGTGTTGCAAACTTTAATTTTTCTTTCTAGACTCGATGAGTCTGGAATGTCCTGACACCAACCAGATCTAAATCTCAAGCAGATGTGATGGTTGAAACGTTTCCCCAAGAACTATAATATTGGTCTCACCATAACCGGTAAAGTGGATGTCGTGGCCAACACACCCAACCGGAAGACCTATTATTCTAGTATCTTGATTTAGAAAGTTGGCCACCTCCCCATAAGGATTTCGTAGGATTTACCCCCTGGATGTCCCTTATGGATTTTGTGTTCCTGAAGTCCGACCTTTACTTGATGTTCTAGATATCAAACCATATCTATGATTGGGATACGCTAGTACCTCAAGGAGAACATTAGAAGCGGAGTGCTAAATGTCTCTCGGTCGATTATCCAGATTTTGTCCCCTTGGCCTCGCTAAGGTGAAATCTAAGAAAGTGTTATCTTCCTTTGCATCCGCATCCTCCACCAATATCCATCATGGTGGTATGTTGTGTTGCCAGGATCCTTGTCATGGATATTGGTAAAACCTTGATGAATATGGAAATGCTCAAGTTCTTGAGAGCACGTGCAAGCACTAGGATTTATCTTCGGCATTAAATGGGATCCGCTCTCGGTTTCCTCGGTTATGCTATAACCATTCAAACAGGGGAATCACTCTCGTCTGTTGAGCTTTTTCCCAGTCACTAGAATCATTCCCAGTATTTGCATTTTGTTCCCAGCTTGCACCCGTCATTGTGTCGGTCTACCATGGGTCCCATCCATTTCCGGTGATAAGCAAAAATCATCCATTGCGTTGTCTTCAACAAGGTAGTCCACATCATCCATCCTAGTCCAAGTATGCCATCTCTTCGAGCTATCTCAAATGATCAATTGTAAATTTCCTTAAGCCGGTATGAAGAGTTTCAATGATCTCTAAGTCAAAAGTAATTCTTTTTGCCACTTAAGGGAATATTTCTGCGAGTCACCTTCCTTAAGATGTCTCCTTATGGTATCATGGCAATTATCTCCTCACTACCTTGGAAACCATGCACCGTCCTACTCCAGCATGGAATTATCGCCTACCAATTTGAACCTTTGTCATATGTTTCTCTTCCATCATCTCTGATGCATGTTTTGCCTCTCAGATCCAGAGATGTTTCCATGTCTCATTCCACAAGTTGATCTTGTGATCATTAATACGTTGCTCGAACCTCAAGAAGATCGTTTCTTCTTAAATTCTCCCTTTCTACTTGTTGTCATGTTGGATGTAGTTCTCAAAGCAAGACGTCGAGATCAAGATGATGCAATAAATCAACATCCTCAAGAAGACATCTGGACCGTGAAGATTTTGTTAGCTTGTGTTTCCCCCTTCACCTTACCCTACGCTTGAATCTCGGGACGAGATTCTTGTTTAGTAGGGGTGAGTTGTCACATCCCTAGAGTACCTGAGTGAAATTGTTGCATCTGCACTCATGCATCATGTCTAAAATTTCTGAAAGTTGAATTGAGGTTTGTTGAAACCCTCAGAAACCAGTTCAAAAATAATCAACATTAAAATGTCTTCAAAGAAGTCCAAGAAAATGTTCCTCTTAGTCTCTGAAAATATTGGCAAGAGGTAAAATTCAAACCAATGTTTTTGGTATCTCAGAAACATTTATTTTGGGCCTTTGAATTAATTCAATAACTATTTGCATTGGATATATATTCTTTATATAATTAATATATGTCCAATAATTCTGGAACATTTTATGTGGTTTTGGATATTTTAGTTCTAGCCACATAATTATTTTCAGGATTTCATAAAATGGTTTGGTGTTAAAACTAAACCCAAAACAATTGCAGAAAAATAGAAAACAGAAACAATTTAGAAAACAGAGAAGAGAGAGAGCTTACCTGGGCCACTGCTGGCCTGACACTGTGTCGGCCCAGCTGACTGGCCAGCGCCAGTTACCCCCTACCTCGCGCCAGATGGTAGGGGCGCGTGCTCGCTGCGCGCCGGCCACCTCCTGCCTCCCTGCCTGCCTCCTCGTCGCTCTGGCCCTCCCTCGCGACGCCACGCATCCCCCGACCTCTCTCGCACTCTCCCTCGCCCTCATCCCCTACTCTGTCTCTCTCTCACCCGCGCGACCAAACGCAACCGTCGCCGCCGACGAGCTCCCCCACGGCCAGAGCCACCTCCGAGCCTCTCCGACGCGTCCCCGAGCTCCGCCGTGACGCCCCGGTCCTTTCCGCCGAGCCACATGACGCCGGACGCCTCGAAGCACCATCCCCGACCCCTTCATCCTCCTCGGGTCGCCGGAGATTCGCCTCGCCGCCCCGCTCACTCCGACACCTCCCCGGCCCCGCCGTCTACACCGGAAGACTCAACGTAAGCCCCTGCCCCTAACCCCCCACCTCTACGCCTTGGTTGTGCCCCCTAGCCGCCATCTCCACCGAGCCCGAGCACTCGACTCCGCCGGCGACGCCGTCATCGTGGCCACAGCCACACAGGCTCGAAACCGAGCGTGTCACCGCATTTGCCACACTCCCAGGAGGCTGTAGCCCCTCTCCACGCCCCTGTTGTGTATCCCAGCACCGAACCCGAGCACGCCCGAGCTCCGGCCGCCGCGGCCGAGCTCCCCGCCGTCGCCTCCGGCCGCCCCAGGCCCGGCTGGCGCCACCATCCGACGCGCGCTGGTTTGGGCTCTCGAACGAGCCCAACCACGCTGCGAACGGGGCCCCAGAGCCCGTTCCCGCGGCCCTCCGCCGCGTCTGGTCATCACCGGCGGCTAAACGCCGGTGGTTTAGCCCCGGTTGACCAGGGGTTTGACCCCGTCTGACCAGGGTTTGACCATCCTGGGTCACTGACGCGTGGGGCTAGCCCTGCTAATTAACCTAGGTTAGTGTTAATTTATTTAGTTAGTTTTAATTAGCCTCTGACATGTGGGCCCAGGCCTTAACTAAACTAGATTAGGTTTAGTTTAATTTTAGTTAACCTTGTTAGTTAACTGTGTCACTGACGTGTGGACCCCACACGTCAGGTTTGACCTGGACCGAGCCGTTGACCTGCTGACGTCACTGTGAGGTCATCCTGACGCAGTAAAGCACTTTCTGGATTTAAGTTTATTCAGAAAATTCCAGAAATTAGTATAAACTTCTAAAAATCATAGAAAATCAACCGCAACTCCAAATGAAATAAATTATATATGAAAAATTATCAGAAAAATTCAAGGAATCCATCTGTACCATTTTCATGCATGTTTGAGCAAGTTAACCTCACTGTTTAGGATGAAACATGATTAGGGTAAATTTCATAATAGGTTTGGAGTTGGAATTGATATAGTTTTGAATTCCCCTTCAATTAAAATGACTTTCTGTTGCATTAGCCCAAATCACAGCATATTGCCATGTCATGATCATGCATCATATTGTTGCATTGCATTGATTGTGCTCTCCCTCTCTGTTGCCGGTATTCGTCCCCTCTCGATAGACATACTTCCGACGATGAGTTCGATGACACCGATGAAGAGCTATAATATCTTCAGAAGTGCCAGGCAAGCAAAACACCCCGCGCGACCGAACGCAGCCATCGCCGCCGACGAGCTCCCCCACGGCCAGAGCCACCTCCGAGCCTCTCCGACGCGTCCTCGAGCTCCGCCGTGACGCCCCGGTCCTTTCCGCCGAGCCACATGACGCCGGACGCCTCGAAGCACCATCCCCGACCCCTTCATCCTCCTCGGGTCGCCGGAGATTCGCCTCACCGCCCCGCTCGCTCCGACACCTCCCCGGCCCTGCCGTCTACACCGGAAGACTCAATGTAAGCCCCTGCCCCTAACCCCCCACCTCTACGCCTCGGTTGCGCCCCCTAGCCGCCATCTCCACCGAGCCCGAGTACTCGGCTCCGCCGGCGACGCCGTCGTCGTGGCCACAGCCACGCAGGCTCGAAACCGAGCGCGTCACCGCGTTTGCCACACTCCCAGGAGGCTGTAGCCCCTCTCCACGCCCCTGTTGTGTATCCCAGCACCGAACCCGAGCACGCCCGAGCTCCGTCCGCCTCGGCCGAGCTCCCCGCCGTCGCCTCCGGCCGCCCCAGGCCTGGCTGGCGCCACCATCCGACGCGCGCTGGTTTGGGCTCTCGAACGAGCCCAACCATGCTGTGAATGGGGCCCTAGAGCCCGTTTCCGCGGCCCTCCGTCGCGTCTGGTCATCGCCGGCGGCTAAACGCCGGTGGTTTAGCCCCGGTTGACCAGGGGTTTGACCCCGTCTGACCAGGGTTTGACCACCCTGGGTCACTGACGCGTGGGGCTAGCCCTACTAATTAACCTAGGTTAGTGTTAATTTATTTAGTTAGTTTTAATTAGCCTCTGACATGTGTGCCCAGGCCTTAACTAAACTAGATTAGGTTTAGTTTAATTTTAGTTAACCTTGTTAGTTAACTGTGTCACTGACGTGTGGACCCCACACGTCAGGTTTGACTTGGACCGAGCCGTTGACCTGCTGACGTCACTGTGAGGTCATGCTGATGCAGTAAAGCACTTTCTGGATTTAAGTTTATTCAGAAAATTCCAGAAATTAGTTAAACTTCTAAGAATCATAGAAAATCAATCGTAACTCCAAATGAAATAAATTATATATGAAAAATTATCAGAAAAATTCAAGGAATCCATCTGTACCATTTTCATGCATGTTTGAGCAAGTTAACCTCACTGTTTAGGATGAAACATGATTAGGGCAAATTTCATAATAGGTTTGGAGTTGGAATTGATATAGTTTTGAATTCCCCTTCAATTAAAATGACTTTCTGTTGCATTAGCCCAAATCACAGCATATTGCCATGTCATGATCATGCATCATATTGTTGCATTGCATTGATTGTGCTCTCCCTCTCTGTTGCCGGTATTCGTCCCCTCTCGATAGACATACTTCCGACGATGAGTTCGATGACACCGATGAAGAGCTATAATATCTTCAGAAGTGCCAGGCAAGCAAAACACCCCGCGCGACCGAACGCAGCCGTCGCCGCCGACGAGCTCCCCCACGGCCAGAGCCACCTACGAGCCTCCCCGACGCGTCCTCGAGCTCCGCCGTGACGCCCCGGTCCTTTCCGCCGAGCCACATGACGCCGGACGCCTCGAAGCACCATCCCCGACCCCTTCATCCTCCTCGGGTCGCCGGAGATTCGCCTCACCGCCCCGCTCGCTCCGACACCTCCCCGGCCCCGCCGTCTACACCGGAAGACTCAACGTAAGCCCCTGCCCCTAACCCCCCACCTCTACGCCTCGGTTGCGCCCCCTAGCCGCCATCTCCACCGAGCCCGAGTACTCGGCTCCGCCGGCGACGCCGTCGTCGTGGCCACAGCCACGCAGGCTCGAAACCGAGCGCGTCACCGCGTTTGCCACACTCCCAGGAGGCTGTAGCCCCTCTCCACGCCCCTGTTGTGTATCCCAGCACCGAACCCGAGCACGCCCGAGCTCCGTCCGCCTCGGCCGAGCTCCCCGCCGTCGCCTCCGGCCGCCCCAGGCCTGGCTGGCGCCACCATCCGACACGCGCTGGTTTGGGCTCTCGAACGAGCCCAACCATGCTGCGAATGGGGCCCCAGAGCCCGTTCCCGCGGCCCTCCGTCGCGTCTGGTCATCGCCGGCGGCTAAACGCCGGTGGTTTAGCCCCGGTTGACCAGGGGTTTGACCCCGTCTGACCAGGGTTTGACCACCCTGGGTCACTGAAGCGTGGGGCTAGCCCTGCTAATTAACCTAGGTTAGTGTTAATTTATTTAGTTAGTTTTAATTAGCCTCTAACATGTGGGCCCAGGCCTTAACTAAACTAGATTAGGTTTAGTTTAATTTTAGTTAACCTTGTTAGTTAACTGTGTCACTGACGTGTGGACCCCACACGTCAGGTTTGACCTGGACCGAGCCGTTGACCTGCTGACGTCACTGTGAGGTCATGCTGATGCAGTAAAGCACTTTCTGGATTTAAGTTTATTCAGAAAATTCCAGAAATTAGTATAAACTTCTAAGAATCATAGAAAATCAACCGTAACTCCAAATGAAATAAATTATATATGAAAAATTATCAGAAAAATTCAAGGAATCCATCTGTACCATTTTCATGCATGTTTGAGCAAGTTAACCTCACTGTTTAGGATGAAACATGATTAGGGCAAATTTTATAATAGGTTTGGAGTTGGAATTGATATAGTTTTGAATTCCCCTTCAATTAAAATGACTTTCTGTTGCATTAGCCCAAATCACAGCATATTGCCATGTGATGATCATGCATCATATTGTTGCATTGCATTGATTGTGCTCTCCCTCTCTGTTGCCGGTATTCGTCCCCTCTCGATAGACATACTTCCGACGATGAGTTCGATGACACCGATGAAGAGCTATAATATCTTCAGAAGTGCCAGGCAAGCAGAACACCCTTGTTCATTCCGATACAATCCCACTCTCTCGCTCCTGATCTCTTTCACTGCATTAGGACAACAACGATTCAACTATTACATGTTGCGGTAGTTGAACCCCTTTCCTCTGCATGACCAGTCATTGCCACAGTAAATAGATGAAACCCACTAGCATGAGTAGGAGTTGTTTGAGCCCTGATGTGCCTACTCATTCATGCTTATTTGTCATGCCTGCTACTGCTTAGAGTTGAGTCAGGTCTGATTCATCGGGGATGAATTGGAACAGTGATGAACATGTCCTACTGTGTGTGAGCTAAGTGTGTGAACACGATTTGGTAAAGGTAGCGATGAGAGGCCATGTAGGAGTACATGGTGGGTTGTCTCATTGAAACCGTCCTTAGGAACTGAGTTCTGTGTTTGTGATCCATGAAACAGTTACTACCACGCATTGGGCCCGAAACCAATGGACCCTCTCGGCTTCTTGATCACCCTTGTCCTCTGTCCAGGAGTTGCAACTAGTTTCTAGTGTTTATAGGATATGTGTTGGCGGCCGTGCGTAGCGCTGACCCTAGGGGTGGTCTATGATGCGGTAGATACACCATGGCCGGGCATGCCGGGCGCCCGTTTGGTGTCTCGGAACCCTGTACACATCGTCCGGGGCCGTATGTGGAAACCTCGGCCGGACTCCCTGCGGATGGAACCTGGATAGGCGATAAACCTGGACTAGAGACTTGAGTGTTTAGGTAGGCTGTGGCCGACACCCTCGTTGGGCTTCCGCTTGAAGGTTGCCGAGTACATGTCGTGTAAACGGCGGTAAGTGGTGAGAGCGTGTGTGAAGAAGTACACCCCTGCAGGGTTAACATCATCTATTCGAATAGCCGTGTCCGCGGTAATGGACTTCTGGGTTGCCTATAACAGTTCATAGACAAGTGAAAGTGGATACTCTAAAACTCGCAAGATAAGTTTGAGTGCTATGGATGGCCTTCTTGTAGGGAGACGAGAGCGGATCCATAGTGGTGTATTGAATGGTGAACATGTGGACTCATGTGCGCCACCTCAAAAGAGTTGCTTGCAGTCGTAGTTCAGATTAGCCACTGAGTCAACGCTGGCTTGCTGCAGTTAAACTCCACCACCCCCTTTGTTGATACCGGTGCATATGTAGTTAGTTCTGATGTAAGTCTTGATGGGTACATTTGTACTCACGTTTGCCTATTCTATGTTTTTGCAGAGAGACGTCAGTCTCGCTAGTAGTTCCGTGTGGACTTTGATGTTTAGCTTGATACCACAGCTACGATCTTGTGCCCTCGGCAGGATCTGGTAGATAGTCAGGCTTCTCAGCCTTTTTCATTTGTAGATGTCTGTACTCAGACATGTTAAGCTTCCGCATGTGCTTTGACTTGTATGCTATGATTGTTGGGTCATGAGACCCATGTTTGTAATATCTCGCTCCTCGGAGCCTAATGGATAAATACTTGAGTTGTAGGGTTATGTTGTGATGCCATGTTGTATTTACACATATCGAGCATATTGTGTGTATGATTGAAAGCTTGGTATGTGTGGGATCTGACAATCTAGTTGTTTATCCTTGGCAGTCTCTCTTATGGGGAAATGTAGTCTAGTGCTTCCATGAGCCATAGTAGCCCGCTACAGCCCGGTTCACCGGAGTCTTGTTAGCCCAACACTACTGCTCATGACACTTGACTGGCCGGCATGTGTTTCACTTCGTTCCTGTGTCTGTCCCTTCGGGGAAATGTCACGCGGTGACATCTGGAGTCCTGCCTAGCCTGCTACAGCCCGGGTTACCGGAGTCCTGTTAGCCCAGTGCTACAGCCCGGATTCACACGCTGCTGACCGACACGCTCGATGTGATTCATGTATGCCTGTCCCCATAGGTTAGTGCTGCTTTGGGTTCACGACTAGCCATGTCGGCCCGGGTTCCCTGTCATATGGATGCTAGCGATACTATCATATACGTGAGCCAAAAGGCGCAAACGGTCCTGGGCCATGGTAAGGCGACACCCGTGGGAATACCGTGCGTGAGGCCGCAAAGTGATATGAAGTGTTACCGGCTAGATCGATGTGACTTGGAATCGGGGTCCTGACATTTGGTGCACTGGAGCATGTGCTTGTAGTTAAAATTTGAATTATGCTACACGATGCCACTTGGTGAACTTACCATCTACTCTCTTCTACATGCTACAAGATGGAGGTGGCCAGAAGTGTAGTCTTCGGCATGACTAGCTATCCCCATCTTATTCTGGCATTCTACAGTTCAGTCCACATATGATACCCCTTTTCCATTTGATACCAATGCATACATATGTAGTGTAGCTCCTTGCTTGTGAGTACTTTGGATGAGTACTCACGGTTGTTTTTCTCCCCCTTTTCCCCTTTCCTATATCCGATTGCTGCGACCAGACGTTGGAGTCCAGGAGCCAGAAGCCACTGTCGATGACGACTACTAGTACTCGGGAGGTGCCTACTACTACGTGTAGCCCGCTGACGACGACCAGGAGTAGTTTAGGAGGATCCCAGGCAGGAGGCCTGCTCCTCTTTCGATTGTATCCCAGTTTGTGCTAGCCTTCTTAAGGCAAACTTGTTTAACTTATGTCTGTACTCAGAAATTGTTGCTTCCGCTAACTCGTCTATGATCGAGCTCTTGTATTCGAGCCTTCGAGGCCCCTGGCTTGTAATATGATGCTTGTATGACTTATTTTATTTGTAGAGTTGTGTTGTGATATCTTCCCGTGAGTCCCTGATCTTGATCGTACATGTTTGCGTGTATGATTAGTGTACGATTGAATCGGGGGCGTCACAGATATAGAGCATACGGTTCACTCGGATGAACTGTTTTTGATTAGGCAACACAAAAGAAACGGTCAGCCAGATCAAGGTGTGTGTGATTGAGGGCATACGCTTCAGAAGGATTAACTGTTTGTGATTAGGCAACAGAACAGAAACGGGTCAGCCGGATCAAAGTGTCTGCGATTGATGGCATACACTTCACATGGATGAACTGTTTGCAATTAGCCACAACAAACTGAAACAATTAGATAGATCAACCTGTGTGCGCTAGACGGGCACACACATTCTAATTAAAAGAAGCGTGTAGATGGTAATAACGAGCGCGCACGGTTGTTGGAACAAGACGTGTGCTGCCATTGCCTATTGCGGTGCACCCTATGGTGCAAATGCCACGTACGTGGCCGAGAAGACGTACGTGCCCACGTTACGCCTTCCGGGAATAGTGCCGCACTGATAACCGTCAGTAAATTTTGAGCTTGTGTCCCGTCACATTCCAAATTGCAAACCTGTTCACACCGATCAAAACCTAAACGGTTTCCCACTTAGGAGCATATTATACTCGGTTATAAATACTACTACTCCAAGATGACTGCACATTCCTTCTCAACTCCTCATCCAAAAAAACAAACAAGTCATTCATCATCGTTCCCTTGCGTCTGCCATGGCCAGCGTGAGTTCTGGGTAGAGAGATTGCCACCAGGGAGGGGCGAGCCTGGAAGCGGAAGCACGATACTTCTATTTGGTCTAATCTGCCTGTGTAAAAAAATTAAGGCGGGAGAAGGCAATATACGTATGTCGTTTCGCACACGGAGGTGGCACGTTCCCTCTCGGAACCACGAGCCTTCTTGACGGAAGCTCTGGTTTGCAAGAAACTTACAACAAAGCTTGTCCCAATTCGGCCAAAAAAATTACCACAACATGTTGGTGCCGTGTCATGACACCATGCCAAGTTTCTTGATTTTCAGGCGTGTTTTGGATTTACACGAATTAAAAAACCAAGTTTCTCAATCTTTCCGGCCGAGCTACGACACCCAGATGTTTGAATTTCATTCCCATCTCTTGCATGGGACCTATAAATTCACCCAAGGACACATGTGAGTTTTCAAACAACTTTTGTGCCCTGGAGCATGTGCTTGTAGTTCAAATTTCAATTATGCACATTAAATGCCCAGAAACTCAATTAATGCATAAAATGCCAAACAAACCCGGAATAATTCCAAAATTTAGCACGATACTTCTATTTGGTCTAATCTGCATGTGTAAAAAAAATTAAGGCGGGAGAAGGCAGTATATGTATCTCATTTCGCACACGGAGGTGACACGTTCCCTCTCGGAACCATGAGCCTTCTTGACGGAAGCTCCGGTTTGCAAGAACCTTACACCAAAGCTTGTCCCAATTCGGCTAAAAAATTTACTGCAGCATGTTGGTGCCATGTCATGACGCCATGCCAAGTTTCATGATTTTCGGGCGTGTTTTGGATTTACAGGAATTTAAAAAAATCAAGTTTCTCAATCTTTCCGACCGAGCCACGGTGCCCAGATGTTTGAATTTCATTCCCATTTCTTGCATGGGACCTATAAATTCACCCAAAGACACACATGTGATTTTTCAACCAACTTTGGTGCACTAGAGCATGTGCTTGTATTTCAAATTTGAATTATGCACATTAAATGCCCCAAAACTCAATTAATGTATAAAAAAGGCCAAACGAACCGAGAATAATTCCAAAATTTAGCACGATACTTCTATTTGGTCTAATCTGCGAGTGTAAAAAAATTAAGGTGGGTGAAGGCAGCGTACCTATGTCGTTTCTCACACGAAGGTGAGACGTTCCCTCTCGGAACCAAGAGCCTTCTTGAGGGAAGCTCCGGTTTGCAGGAAGCTTACACCAAAGCTTGTCCCAATTCAGCCAAAAAATTTACTCAAACATGTTGGTGCCATGTCATGACACCATGCCAAGTTTCATGATTTTCAGTCGTGTTTTGGATTTACAGGAATTAAAAAACCAAGTTTCTCAATCATTCTGGCCGAGGCACGATGCCCAGATGTTTGAATTTCATTCCCATTTATTGCATGGTACCTATAAATTCACCCAAAGACACACATGCGATTTTTGAACAAACTTTGGTGCATTGGAGCATGTGCTTGTAATTCAAATTTGAATTATGCACATTAAATACCCAGAAACTCAATTAATGCATAAAAATGCCAAACGAACCTGGAATAATTCCAAATTTAAACACGACACTCATGTACTAGTTGCATGTTCACTATACGTAAATGTTCTAGCAATTCAAACACCATCCTTTCCCTCCATAACACCACTTTGTCTTTCAAAACATAAAGAAAAAAAAATCAGGTATACCACAAACAGTTTACTAGAAAGAATCATGTGGGATGCGATATAAAATATCTTGGCGCACCATCTTGTCTGGCTTACGCAGGAAGCTTCATCGTCTACAGTCCACCGCCCCCGCTTGAACCACACTTGCGTGCTAGTTTCTCGCGGCACCGAGCGAAATTGTTTTGCCACCGCAGAAATATCTATCTCCCCGCCCCCTACCTCCTACAAAAATCCACATTTCCATTGTTCCACCTTGCTTTCGAAGTTCAAACCTTCACTGCTGCTTACTGGCCGCTCAACCTCCTCGTCGGCTACCCTTCTTCTTGCAGCACCGCCTCCTTGCCGGCGACCCTTCTTCTTGCAGCGCCGCCTCCTTGCCGGCGACCCTTCTTCTTGCTGCGCGGCCTCCTCGCCATCGACCCTTCTTCTTGCTGCGTGGCCTCATCGATATGGTCAGGTAATCCACACCCCACACACACCATCCTCCTCCTTTCCCGTCCCACATGCCCCGACCGATGGAGCGACACCTTCCACCATAATTACTGCCCCCTCCTCCAATTAAGCGTCGCCCACCGCCATTTTGCACGCATTATAACATGGAGCTCAGTAGCATGCGGCCGCACATGCGTCACTATGGTTGCCATGCATGTCGACCGCCAGACCTTGGAGGAGCACCTCATCTTCGAGGCCACCGTCGACACCGCCACACGGTTGTCCACTTTAAGATACAGTTCGTGATGTTTTCTCGAGGCCACCGCCAGTGCCTTCTAGTGATTTGTCCTTTGTAATGTTAATATGCAATCTGATGTTCAGTTAACAGTTTGGTCCTCTGAAATGTAATGTTCAGTTAACACTTTGGTCCAACAATTGCTACATTTCATAGTACTGTTCTCAAGCATTCTTTGTTTTGTTAACTGTCTTATCTTCTAGTATATGTTTCTATTCTGCAATGTCGTGCTCAGTTAACTATTTTGGTTCATTTGGTCTGCTGTCCATTTAACTGTTTGGTTCAGTTCTGCAATTTGATTTTCATTTGCTGTGGGTACAATTTTGTATTGTTATGCATGTGACACCAATCGAATTTGGCTTTACTCAATACATATTCTACTGATAGTATGACAACTCTCAGTTAACCTGATCAAGATCTTCCTTATGTGTGTTGCAGGGAAACAATGGGAGACACTGCGGTTTACCATCGAGGTTTGTTCAAGCAGGGTCCTTTGGCTAATAGCACATTATTGTGCAGTTGCAGGAATCATTCTAATATTTAGGTTTCTTACAATTTGGTCTTGCACATGTAGGCCCTGCCGTCAGAGGCTCAGACCCACTATTTGACCCATTTTGCATATGGGGGAATGAGATGTCCATGAATATAAGTCAAGTCAAGAAACTCAGAAAGATTGTTAGGATGAAGAAACTTGCGACGAATAACAACAAGATCTTTGTTTGCACAATGAAGAAGACATCAGTCAACTATAGGATGATACCAACTCTTTTACCTTGTTTTTACCCCTTACGCCACTTCAAAATTTACAACAGGGATTTATGCATAGCTTTGTTTTCAGTACTTTTCAAAGTAGTTCACCGATGATTATCTCTCAAACCACCTGCATGGTCAAGAGGCGAGGAAGGTATTCATTCAACACCCACGGTACAATATTGAAGTCTTGCTGAAGAGGACAAAGGTTGCGCGGGCAATTATCCATAGCCACTGGCCTAAAGTTGCAAGGACATTCAACATCACTGAAGGCTCAATATTTGCCTTCCGCTTCTGCATTTTCCCAGATGAGATTCATCTATCTATTTACCGTGTATGATGCTACTTTCCAAAGGTTTTTGATGCTGCATGTGAAACTTGGTGCTGTTGTGTAATGGCGTAACTGAGTGCCGGCTATCTGATGTAATTCAATTATGAAATCTTGTTTGCTTTTATACGGATCTGAAATATATGGCGTGTTTTATAAGAAATATCAGTTTGATTAGTACATGCATTATCAATAATAGGCTATTTACCCTGCTTATTGGGGTTTTCTATTACAAACGGTTACTCACACAACACTGTGGGCGATGAACTCAAACAACCCGCATGGTTTCTAGAAAGTAGGCGTGTTCGATCAACTAACAATCACACACGGCTTCCTGCAGCGAACTGTTTGCGTTAGGCCACCTTGCACAAACGTTTCCACACAAAGAACTGTGTGTGATATACATACCTACGGAAATGTTTTTCTAGGATTCACCGTGTGGGATGTACATACCGGAAATGATTTTCTGGGATTCACCGTGTGGGATGTTCATACCTACGGAAATGATTTTCTAGGATTCACCGTGTGGGATGTACATACCTACGAAAATGATTTTCTGGGATTCACCGTGTGGGATGTACATACCTACGGAAATGATTGGGTTTCAATGCCTCACCCGATCGCACATGGCCCCAGCCTGGGTCCCAGGAGGGCCTATCCCGACGATTTCTGGGTCATGTGGGAAGGACACCCTATCGCACACACTCACTTGGCGACGGTTCCAAATGCTGTCATGGAAAGGGGTTAAAAACCATTTGTTTAGCACATCGCTGTACCAGTGAGAGTCTTCCTTTTTCAGACAAACAGTGACACACAAAATGAGCATGCTCATCTAAAGATTTTCCCTCAGCTAAACTAGTTGGGGTTTCAGGACGAGCACATATGGATCGAAGATGATCCAAGTATAAAACTTTAAGTGGATCCATATCAATATATTTTTAGCAAGCAAAGATGCAAGCAAATAGAAGGCACATGGCAACATAAGCAAAGATATCAAACGACCAAAAAGGCATACAGAAAGAAGGCGGATAAAAAGGCATATCTTTTGTGTTTTTCTGAAAATCGTTTTAGAATTGGGGGAGAGAAAAACAAGAGGCAAATGGAAAATAATGCAATGCAAGAGATGAGAGTTTACGGTGGGTACTTGGTAAGCTTGATGTAGACCTCCCCAACAATGGCGCCAAAAATTCTTCCTGCTACTTCTTGAGCTTGCATTGGTTTTTCCCTTGAAGAGGAAAGGGTGATGCCTCAAAGTAGAGATAAGTATTTCCCTCAGTTAGAGAACCAAGGTATCAATCCAGTAGGAGGTACAAGCAAGTCCCCAATCTATGCACCTGCACAAACAATCAAACACTTGCACCCAACGTGATAAAGGGGTTGTCAATCCCTTCACGGTCAATTGCAAAGGTGAGATCTGATAGAGATAGGTATTAAAGATTGCTAAAACGTAAAGCAAATTAAAAGTAAATAAATTGCAACAAGATATTTTTGGTATTTTTGGTTTAGAGATATGAAAATATATAATGGAAAATAGACCTAGGGGCCATAGGCTTCACTACAGGCTTCTCTCTCGAAGGCAAATAATATGGTGGGTGAAAAAATTACTGTCGAGCAATTGATAGAAAAGCGCAAAGTTATGACGATATCCAAGGCAATGATTATGCATATAGGAATCACGTCCATGTCAAGTAGTCCGACTCCTGCCTGCATCTACTACTATTACTCCACACATCGACCGCTATCCAGCATGCATCTAGAGTATTAAGTTCATAAAGAATGGAGTAACGCCTTAAGTAAGATGACATGATGTAGAGGGATAAACTCAAGCAATATGATGAAAACCACATCTATTATCCTTGATGGCAACAATACATTACGTCACTGGGTGAGCACATGATACGTCTCCAACGTATCTATAATTTTGGATTGTTCCATGCTGTTATATTATCAATCTGGGATGTTTTACAATCATTTTGTAGCAACTTTATATCATTTTTGGGACTAACCTATTGACATACTGCCCAGTGCCAGTTGCTGTTTTTTTGTTTATTTTTACTTCGCAGACAATCAATACCAAACGGAATCCAAACACAACGAAAATTTTTGGAGATTTTTTCTGGACCAGAAGGCACCTGTTGGGCCAAAGAAGTACCAGAGGGGTGCTCCGAGGGGAGCATGATACGTCCATTTTGCATCTTGTATACCTACTGTTATTTATAATGTTTTATGCATAATAATGCTTTTTGGAGTAATTCTAATGCCTTTTCTCTCATAATTTGCAAGGTACACACAAAGAGGAAGAATTCCGGCAACTAGAAATCTGGGCCTGAAAAAGGTAGGTCAGGCTACCTATTCTGCACAACTCCAAATGAGATGAAACTTCACAAGGAATTTTTATGGAGTAAATAAGACATATTGGAGCAAATAACTACCGGAGAGGGCCACCTACTGAGCACAAGACACCAAGGCACGCCTGGGCCCCCAGGCGCGCCCTGGTGGGTTGTGCTTAGCTCAGCCCACCTTCAGTGCCCATCTTCTGGTGTATAAGTCATTTTGACCTAGAAATAAGAAGAAGAGGACTTCCGGGACAAAGCTCCAACGTATCGAGGCGAAACTTGTGCATGACCACTTTTGCCCTCCGGTGGAGTGATTCCACCGGGGGAACTTCCCTCCAGGGGGGATCATCATCATCATCATCACCAACAACTCTCCCATATTGGGGGGGGGGGGCAATCTCCATCAACATCTTCAACAACACCATCTCCTCTCAAACTCTAGTTCATCTCTTGTGTTCAATCTTTGCACCGGAACTATGGATTGGTACTTGTGGGTGACTAGTAGTGTTGATTACATCTTGTAGTTGATTACTACAGGGTTTATTTGGTGGAAGATTATATGTTCATATCCAATATTCTATTTAATACCCCTCTGATCTTGAACATGATTATCATTTGTGAGTAGTTACTTTTGTGTAGGATCGAGAAGAGGTGTCTAGAGGGGGGTGAATAGACTCTTAGCAAGAAAAGTTGCAGTTTTTAATTCCTTTAAGTTGAAGTGGAGTTTTGGCACAAGTTTGAACATTCACAATACATCTCTAGCAAGCATGAAAAGAGTATATGAGCAGCGGAAAGTAAGTCATGCAAGTTGCAAGAATGTAAAGGGATGGGATTGGACTGTGCAAACACAATTGGAGACACGAAGATTTTTGGCGTAGTTCCAATAGGTGGTGCTATCGTACATCCACGTTGATGGAGACTTCAACCCACGAAGGGTAACGGTTGCGCGAGTTCACGGAGGGCTCCACCCACAAAGGGTCCATGAAGAAGCAACCTTGTCTATCCCACCATGGCCATCGCCCACGAAGGACTTGCCTCACTCGGGTAGATCTTCACGAAGTAGACGATCTCCTTGCCCTTACAAACTCCTTGGTTCAACTCCACAATCTTGATGGAGGCTCCCAAGTGACACCTAACCAATCTAGGAGAAACCACTCTCCAAGAGGTAACAAATGGTGTGTTGATGATGAACTCCTTGCTCTTGTGATTCAAATGATAGTCTCCCCAACACTCAACTCTCTCTCATAGGATTGGATTTGGTGGAAAGAATATTTGAGTGGAAAGCAACTTGGGGAAGGCTAGAGATCAAGATTTATGTGGTAGGAATGGAATATCTTGACCTCAACACAAGTGTAGGTGGTTCTCTCTCAGAAAATGTATGTTGGAAGTGTAGGCATGTTATGATGGCTCTCTCCACGAATGAAGAGTGGGTGGAGGGGTATATATAGCCTGCACACAAAATCTAACCGTTACACACAATTTACCAAACTCAGCGGGACCGATTCAGAGAACTCGGTCAGACCGATTTAGTTCATAATGTGACCGTTAGGAATTTTGGTGGGACCGATATGATCAACCCGGTGGGATCGATGTGCTAGGGTTAGGGTAAAGCCTCATCTCGGTTGGACTGATTACACAAACTCGATAGGACCGATTTGGGTAATAAGCGAAATAGAGAGTTGGCTAAGCAAACTCGGTGAGACCGAGATTATTGCAATAAGCAACAGAGAGTTTGCAAGCCCATCTCGGTGAGACCGAGATCCCATCGGTGAGACCGAATTGATTAGGGTTTCTGGCAGTGGTCATGTCAAGAGAACTCGGTGGCGCCGGATAGAAAGTTTCGGTGGGGCCGAGTTTGACTTTTGGTTTGGGACAAATGTGGATATGAGAAAGTGGTTGAGGGCTTTGGAGCATATCACTAAGCACTTTGAGCAAGAAACTCATTAAGCAACACCTCATCCCCTCTTAATAGTATTGGTTTTCCTATGGACTCAATGTGATCTTGGATCACTAAAATAATGTAGAGTCCTGAGCTTTGTGCTTGAGCCAATCCTTTGTCCTCAGCATCTTGAAGGGGTTCCACATCCTCTAGTCCATGCCACTCCATTGTTGAACTTATCTGAAACATACTAGGTAGAAGCATTAGTTCAACAAGAGATATGTTGACATTAATTACCAAAAGCACCCAGGGAGCACTTGTGCTTTCAATCTCCCCCTTTTTGGTAATTGATGACAACATACATCAAAGCTTTAGATAAAGATATAGAGAATAACAAGTAAAGCTTTGGAAAGACATGTAACATGCATAGGCCCCCCTACATGTATGCAATCATGTAAATATGGAATATAGGAGCATGTGAATGCATAAACATGACAAAGTAAGCGATGTGTTACATGTATCTTGGCTATATGCATCAGAGCAAATTATGTGAATATAGGGAATGTACCTTCATGCTCATGAGTCCTTCTTGCAAACAGTATGTAAATAAGAAAGAAGTCCTCATATACATGACTGTGATGCATAAACTTACCTTGTGGTCTTGAGTTGGCTTAGGAAGGAATGAACCTGAGTAAACAAGGTTAGATAACACAGACACACCTACTAGCCAGAGCAAACAGAAGAAACCACAGGGGTACCAAGACTGGGATGACATGTTGAGAGTGAGTATTGAGTACCCAATTGGATATAGACATGTCCCCAAAGGTAAATATGTGCAATGAATTCAAGGATTTCCTTCCCTTAGATGTCTTCCTCCCCCTGAATCTAGCATGGGATACTGGGAGAAGATAAGGAACATAAAATCAGAGCAAATGATAAAGAAACAGAGCTAATGCAAACAATCAAATATGAACATGTCTTTCCCCTCTTAAAGACATGTGGCTTCTTGAACACCAAGCATTTGGGGTTTCTTACACTCTCCCCTGAGTATTCTCTCCCCCGATAGAAATGATTAAGCTTTGATGTGATCTCTCTCTCCCCCTTTGACATCAATTTCCAAGAAGGGTTCTTTTGGATTTTTGTTACAAATGGGTTTGGTCCTTGAGTCACAAAGCAAAGCAGCAAGTCGAATGTGATGCTGGTAGAGGACAAGAATCATTCAGTGGAGCTGGAGCAAAAAGAATGCAGAAAAAAGTGGCAAGCTCTCTTTCCTGCAGTGAAATCGGTGGCACCGAGTTGTGTGCTTCGGTGGCGCTGAAAGGATTCAGTTGGACCGAAGGAAACAAACCGGTGTGACTGAGTTCATCACAGTGAAAACACTTGTCACCTTAGCTCACTACACTACAAAAAAATACACTTCCGTGATGATACGTGTTTGTCACAGTAGGTCACGTTTTCTGTCATGCATGTACATCCATGAAAAATTTATGAGAGAATCAAGATAGTCATACCTATGCTGTCGTAGAAGTGTTCCATGACATTACCAAAATTATCATCACGGAAGTGTCCACTTCCATGATGATAAATCACGCGTCACAGAAGTGCTTTCGTCAAGGGTGACCGACACGTGGCACCCATCGTAACGGAATGTTGTTAAGCTATCGGGTCCGGTTTTGGATCCGATAACCCGTTAACAGCCCCGACCAATGGGGATTTTTCCACGTGTAAAGTCATCATTGGCTGGAGGAAACACGTGTCGGCTCACCGTTGGGACAGATGTCATCCACTCATTGGACCCATAGCGCCTACGATACGCCGACACGTGGCATTGCCCAACAGAGGCCCATTCCTATGAAAAGGCCGGCCCGTTTGACTTGGTCAAAAGGTGGCGGGCCGGCCCATGGCAAGCCTGTTAACGGCCTGTTCGCATATAGCCCATTTACAGCCCGCTATCCCAGGGCCCGTTTACGGCCTATTCGAATTAGGCCCAGTAGCGTCATCTGGACCGTCCAATATAATTCCAGCCCATTTTAACTTCCATCCCATGTATGGCCCATGATGTCTTTTGGCCCATATGAGGCCCTTAGTAACCCTCGACCCCTTAACGGCCCGTGGTAAAACTGGCCCGTAATGAATAGTGTATCACTTTAGACCCATTAACGGCCCATTATTTCGTTGGGCCATTTCCAGCCCATGATATCTTTCGGCCTTCTCAGGGCCCATTTATTCTTGGGCTCATTTCCAGCATTCGATTACTTACGGCCCGTTACTGTCATTTTTTGCTTGTGGGCCAAATTCAGCCCGTGGTTACAATCGGCCCGTTTGTGGCCCGTTAATACGTTGGGCCGTTTTCATGTCAAAAAAACCCGTTGGTTGTTTTCATAGAGTTATCAAATACGGCCAATTAATGGCCCGTTATTGTCCATGAATAGTACGGCCCATGATTGGCGAAATGACGATACGCTCCGTAGAAGGCCCATGGATGCTACGGCCCGTAAAAGGCCCATGGATCATATGGCCCGTAGAAGGCCCATGGATCCTATGGCCCCTATAGAAGGCCATTGGATCCTACGGCCCGTAGAAGGCCCATGGATCCTACGGCCGGCAGGAGGCCCATGGTTACAACAGTCCGCGTGTTACCATGATTATTTTGGCCTAGTTTCCAAAAATAGGTTATTGTGGCCACTAGAAAAACACATAAAAAGAACTGAAGTGACTACAAGAAAACAACTAAACAAGACCATAAGGAAATAAATAAGCAAGCAATTAACGCTAGCCTATTACCGCTATTACACATATTACATCCACTGTTCATCAAAGTTCGCCACCAGTGCAAATATAGGGAACAAAGCAGCATATTACATACACTGGCCGTCAAAATTGGCCACCAGTGCAAATAAACATGGCAGCAAAACAAGAGCATAACTGAAACAACTTCAGAAGAGCTCAAGAAACGTGGTATCCACCATGCTGGCGATAAGCTTAGCAAGCTTATTAGCTTTGTCTTGTTTGGCACTAAAATCTACAAACGCTTGCTGTTGCACCAGAAAGTATGCATATGAATGCTCCAGGGACTTCCGCAGTCCTTCCGCTTCTTGTCGCATCATAGCTGGTCGATGTTTTTCAGCTTGTAGTTGAGACTCAAGAAACTGAACTGATTTACACAGTGAGTTTGAATAGCTTGTCCAAGCGGTAGTGGCCAGTAACTCCAACACTAAACCAAGACAGGGCTTTGGGGTTGTCTCACTGTCTTCGAGATAGTCTTCCTTAGTTGTTTTATCAGCTTTGTTGGAGACCAACAAGGATGTGTCACTATCCTGAACCTTATCTGCATTACTTCCTTTACCATTGCTTAATAAGGCACTCTTCCCCAATATTCTGTCAGCATTCTAAAAGAAGAAGCAAGCAGACACATAACAGTTTAGCATGTACTAGTGTATGAAACTCATTTCGGTGAACCAGTTCATTACTAAGGTGGACAGGATTAAACTACCATGTCTTCTATTGCCAAGTACTAGTACATAATAAAAGCATCAAACAAACATATATCTATGTCCTATGGTCACTACATTGTCTTGCCAAATCAAAATAGAGACATGGTTCAAATCATATCAGTTCAAGACAAAGCAGCAGTGAAAGAATACAAAGTGTGGGAAACTACACGGCACAACAAGATTTCAGATGGGTACCACGGGTCTACATGTACAACAACACTATTGGCTCTGTTGTGATGCTAGTAATGTGCATGATATGAGAAGTCAACTGTATACACAATTGAAATTGAAATCAACAGAGCTATTGATAAGAGCAAGCCTGTTAAAGAAACATGCGTGAACATACCTGCTGTGCCATTGAAGTTTCGACTGGATCCTTCAATTTAAAAATAAGTTTGTATTAGTAAATATAGTGATACAAGAGCAAAGCAGTATGCACGATAGCAATCATAGTTAAAAAAGGCGCGCCTAAGCTAGCGCTTAAGCGCGCCTAGGCTCCAGGCGTTGGCGAAACGCATTGCGCATAACTACGCTTAATCTGTGCATAACTACGCATAAGCATGCGCTTTGGTCAGTAAAGTGCAAGGCGGTGGCAAAACGCACAATTAACGCCTAGCGCTTTTTTGAACTATGATAGCAATGGAATCTTAAATTAGAACAGTTGTTCTTCAGGTTTAGGCACTTGTTCTGCATTAATAGAGTATAGTAAGACGCAAGAATATAGTACTTAAAAATACAAAATGAGCTCATAGGCCTTACCACATTCTTGGTTCGGGACCAGTACAGAATAAGGCGTTCCTAGTCATCGTCCAGTAAATGTGTCTCAGGAGAACATAAGGGAATTTCATGAGTTTCTTTGTCGGTGAAGTATGTTTTCTTCAGGTAATTCCGATACTGCCACCAAGCATTCTTGAAGATAGCAGAGGTATCAGCAGAGGTTATCTCATCCTACGTTTCCAAATCGGTCCTTCTCTATAGAGAAAAATGGGAAAATTGTTGTATTATAACCATCATGGAGGTAGGATGTATGGGACAAAGCAAAGTAATTGCCATGAACAACATTACTTACACGTAACTCCTGGACAAACACCTGCAACTGGCATTTTCCTTCATCTTCAGTATAATATTTCCAAGATGGTAAGATACGCACATACGATTTAACAACATCAAATGTGATAGATGCTAAACTACGACTATCTGGTTGTGCTTCCTCCACAGGAATAGGCGTACTAACTAGTGGAGTTGGGGTTCGCCGTGGTAGTACTGGCCCTTTGGGCACTGGAGCTGCCTTACTAACTGCTCTTGTTTGGGAGCTCTGTGGTGGAGATGGTGCTGTGTCAACAGGAACTGGGTTACTATCTGCTGGGGTTGGGGTTAGATTGGGTGAAGCTGGTTCTCTGTCCATCGCAGTAGGGGTACAATCTGCGAGAGTTTGGGTTATGTGTGGTAGGGCTGGTTCTCGTGCATGTACAACTGGGGTGCTATCTCCACCAAGAGGTAGCACTATTTTATTTGAAGACCGTGCTTTTAGTCCGCTAGATGCTGGCATCACCCGCTCCAATTCAAATGGCTAATAAATAGGAAACATAGTTGAATGTACAGACATTGTATGAGAGACAAATGCAATAGATAGTGTGGAAAAAGAGGGCATGAAATAGTTGACATGTATATTGTTTAACTAAAACAGATAGCATGACACAATTTCACATATATGATGTCTATCTAAACTGGATAGCATAGCATAACATAATTCAAAGATATGATGAATAACTAAACATGATCGCATGACATAATTCACCTACATGTTATCTAAGTAATCAGTATCGCATCATTTAATTCACATATGTGATTTATATGCTAAACAGAGGGCATTAGATATGATGTCTTAACTAAGAACATGGTGTTGAATATTGTGTATATGATGTCTCATCTATGCAATGCAAGACACCATATGCATGATATGAGCAGTATAACTGTGCCAAGTTAGAGCATACACCTCGGTGGGGGAATAGGACTGGTCATCTATCTCTGAATCCATCTCTGAGGAGCTATCGGGACCCAACAAGAGATCTACTTTGACAGGTAGCACTGTCTGCGCTGAAGGCCTTGTTTTCACTCCAGATTTTTCAATCTCCCACCCAAATGGCTGATTCACAGGAAGAGTAGTTTAATGTACAAACATTGTCGACAAATGGAAATGTAATGAAGAAAAAGATGGGCAAGATATCATTCAAATATATGATGTCTGGTTAAACAGGATGGCATTGCACATTTCATGTATATTATGGCTGGCTAAAAGACATGAGACTGCACAATTCCCATATATGATATAGAAACTAAACAGGTGGCATTATAAAACATGTCTAAACTAAGCAGATGACATATATGATGTCAAAAGTAGGCACTGCAAGGCAACATATGCATGATATGACTAACATCATCATGCCAAGGTAGATCAAACACCTTGGGGGGTAAATAGGAGTGGTCAGCGGCGTCCGAATCCGCCTCAGAACAGATATCTTCCTCTGGATTACAATCTAGAGAGGGGTGGGGAGGGTTTGCCGTTGAACCCACCATGGAGCGATGTCTGCATGACATTGTATTGCCTCGCAAAACTCTTCTCTTTTTCTCTACATGTTCAACATGACTGTGTACAATATTTGACATGCATACGAAAAAAATATGGTGAGATTATGTAAGGAGAGCATGTAGAAATTTAGAGGGATGGTAAAAACCAGTGGATGGATCCAAAAATAATGATAGCAGGCTGATGATTGATTTAATTTAATAAAAAGACAGATGATGATTGATTTACTATTTGTTTCCCACCCAAGATGAACAACATATGCATACCCTAGGTGAACCAGATATTAGACAAAGATACTATTCATTGCTTCCTCGATATGTGTCCCACAACTAATTTAGAACTCAAGTTTGAACATTAATTTGGACCTGACTTGGAGTCCAAGAGGTGAACAGGACGATAAAGTACCAGGTAATTTTAAGCAATGCATAACATAAGCAGAAACAAAATAGTGCGACCTCTCTTGTGGACCCGTGTACTCCTCAGGTTCATCTGCTGAGTCGATGATGGTGATGCCGTTGCAGTGGGTGCCGGCGGCAGGGAGGGAGATCTGAGGTGGCAAAAGACGGTCAGGAGTCGTGATGTCTGGTTTGGTGGATGTTTCTGTCGATGGAGCAGCTTAGTTGAGGTGGACAATGTCGTGGCAGGAGCAGGACAAACCACACAAAGTTCCCTTCGACACCTACCTGTAACTGAAGTAATTCTGTAAGGGCTCATTTGGCTTGCATGATTCTAAAAACGCAGGGATATGAAAAACACCGGAATAGGATAGGAATGCACATGGTAAACAAAGCATTTGTAAACACAGGATTTCTGTCAACTTGAGTGTTTGGTTTACAGGAATTGGAAGAGCAGAGGAATGCAAAGAAACATGGCTAAAATAAAGTGAAACCAAATGAAAGCGTGTACAGTTAGAATGTTATTCTACCACTAAGGCACTTGGTCTTGTTTTCATGCATATGATTTTGAAAAGTAGGTCCAGGTGGATGTTTTGCTTCATTCCTTTCAACAAAATGCATGAATAATTGAATAGTAGAATGCCATTGGAAAATTCCCTATTGCTATGTTTTTCTGTTGAACCAAAATAGCCCTAATGGATCGACATGAATGTATAGTAATAAGTGATGCAACAAGTGTACAACCTCTAGGCCCTAGCCGTGTCGACCTCAGCATCATTGGGTTGGTCGCTGAAGCAGTTGAGGCAGAGGTGTCTGTCGGAGGTGTGGAGGAAGATCTGAGGAATCTGTAGACGACGTCCAGGGCACTGCTCTGTTGTGATGGATCGTAAAGGGCCTTACCAACCGGGACAAAAGCCCCTTTTTCTACTAGTGTGCTAGTCCATACTCCCTCCTTTTCGGTTAATATGGCTTAATATTTTTTGTGGGTAAATGAGAGAGCTTTATTCATATATAAGCATTCTTAGGACGATCGGCCAAGACACTGGTCACTAGGAAGCGAGGTACCCCGCAAAAAAAGAAGTAGGAAGCGAGGTGTTTCATCAAACCAGCTCTCGGCCACATTCAAAGTGCATCAAGCACGGTTCGCACAAAGATGCGCCGCAAGGTTTGCTGACCTGTTTACATGCTGAATAACAAAAAAAAGAGGAAATATTACCGAGCGCTCCTATTTGTAACAGGATATGAGCCAGAATTAAGCGAGAATTGTGGCGAGTGTTCCATGCAATCAACTTCCATTATCACATGCAAGAACCCTCGAAGAGAACCAAATGTGTTGAAGATTGCTTTATCACATTTTAAAAATATAATAAGAGTGCAGACGCTCCTCCATCCGGTTCCTAGTACTAGTATAGTACCTCTATAGACTATAGTAGTAGTACTAGTAAACTTTGCGCTTGCTGTTCGCCCCTTCGGGAAGTGCAACAATAATAGTACTAGTATAGTCGATGCTTCTGGCAATCTGACACCGAATTAACTGTTGCACGTCCACCGCCTGAGCGAAGGACATCTTGCATTAGTCAAAAGTTTCTCCTTGTCCTGCGAGCCACTGCGCGCAAGCTTCTCCCGTCCTGCAATCTTCTCCTTGTTCGGCAAGTTGACAGGACACGACAAAGTAATGCTAGTCCATACTGCCTCCTCTCCGGTTAATATGGCTTAATTTCAAACGAGATAAATACACTGTCTGTCATTGTATATTTGTAAAAATACGGCCAATGGACTTCATAATACACTCATTGCGCTCAATATATACATTTTCCGGTGTTTATACGGTCACTAGCTCACCCTAGCTGAGTATGTGTGTGCATGCACGTGTAGGTTGAGCACTTGAGCATGACCGTGTGTGTTCTTCGTGTGCTCGGACATGCATGCATTAGGGCGTCGCGCGTGTTTTTGCATCCATGTGTACGTGTGACTGTTGCATACACGTAATTACGTGTGGGGGACACTGAAGGAGGAGTCAAATCACACAGTAAGTTAGTCGGAAGAAGCAACCATAATTTCACTCTTCAATGACACGTACGCAATATAAAATGGTTGATATGGAGAGAAAAAGAAAACCACTATATATACACTAGCAGGAGCCTAAGCTACAAGCTTGCTTGCTTGGGTTGCTCTCTTCACAAGCATAAAAAGATGGTGGCCACACCGCTGGTCACATATCCGGCCTGATCCCGCACCTGGGGGAAGGGAACAATGTTCTGCGTAGACGCGGTCGACATCGGCGAGGGAGAAAATCCACAGTCAATGCGTCCCAATCGGGGGTCACCGCGGTATGGGCCGCTGTCGCATCCCAACCGCCCTTCTAGCTACAGCCCGACGTCCCAGGTAGTCCATCTTCCTTTAGGAGCCGGCTTGCTCCACTGCCGCAGCTCCCCACGTAGCTCCATCTACATGTCGATCTTTCTCTACTTCTACCGGCTTCTACTTGTGATGAGCTCATGTCTCATGAACTAGTGCCAGTACTATTATTCTAATCACACGTCTTCAATATCTTTGCCATCAGGGATGCTCAGCTTGATTTTAGCAGAACTGCACAAAAGCATCGTATGATCCGAGGGTGCCAGCCGTCTTTCCTTCGTGTAACATCCCAAATTTTTCAATTTGGAATGTTATACATAGATCATTCTTTCATATCATATTTTATTGCATTTCATCTCACGATCCTCGAAATCCTAAGCAACTCAAGGACCCTTGGAGAGAGTTGGGGATTTCCCCGGTTTTCAAATTTGATTTTTATCAAATTTTGAAACGAGGATATTGGTTTTAATTATTTTTCTCTCCGAAAATATTTCATAATAAAATATATGAGAGGAGACAATATGACTTCTCCAAAATAATTGAAATGTTGGAGGGAAAATATTAAAATCAACATTTGTTTTTATTTGGATTTTATTTGTAATTTTGTTTGCATTAGAAAAATTGCACGTTTTCTAAATTGCATTTTAGGGCCAAGAAAATGTTCATCTCATTCTAAATATTTTATTTAGACGATGAAAATCTGTTTTGGCATTTTTAGATTTTTATTTTATTTTCTAGGATTTTTTTAGTTTTGGCGGAATTAAAAAAAGAGCGCACGCTAACTAGGCCGAAGCCCAGCCGCCGGCCCGTCCCCTCCCGCGCGTCGTCTCCTTCCAGGAGACCGGCTGCGCCGCCGCCGCCCGACTCGAGGAGTCTGGCTAGGACTCCTCCCCGCTGCCTTTGCCCCCTCCCCAAGGCACACCTCCCCCTCCTTATATACTCCCCCCCCGCCGCCACCACCACCCACCACCGCCGCCTCGCCTCGCCCCACAGCCGCGCCCGATGCCCGCTGCCGTGCCGCGCCGCCGCCGCCGCCTCGCCCACTACCGCGCCTCGCCTTGCTGTCGCCGCCACGCCTCTCCGAACCGATGAGGTAGTCACCGGTTTTAAAAAAATGATCCGTTTTTTAAAGAAAACCCTAACTCGTTTTTTCGGTTCGCCGGTTTTTCCCGGTTTTTCTTTTCAGCGGACGTTCGTTCGTACGTTCGTTTTAACGAACGGTTTTTGCTCGTTAGTTACAGATAACGAACGCTCGTTCATTAGCCTGTTCGTCAGTTTTCTTTTATCGGATTTTTCCGCGGTTATTTCTGATCGCGATTTCTGATCCGATTTTGGTTCTAATTTATCTTTTCGCTCGTTAGTCGGAATCAGGCGATTCAAGCGACTAGATCTTCGTCTCGAGGCCCTCTTTATGCTTAACTAACTTGAACAAGTTTTTGCTACTGTAAAATTTAACCTAGGTCCAGATTAGTAAACGGATCTTGTTTCTTTCGCCATTTGAGTTTCGGTACGCCGTTCGATTTGATTCTTTTTGCAAACCGGAGTTCTTAAGTTGAACTTTCTAGTTAGATCTTCTTATTTGAGTTTTACCCGTGCTTCTTTGCTTGATTGCTTATGTATGCTATTGTTTGTTTGAGATAGAATTCCTGGAGTGGCGTGTTATTGGGAGTCTCTAGGTTACGTGGATCGTCAGCAAGGCAAGTAACACTTTGATCATATCCCTTTATCACCCAGCTTTATGCATTAGTTCCAATCCTCAAACATTGCATGATTAGCATGTTATTAACATGTGGGTTGGGAAGTAGTTGTTGAGGTAGAACCTATTGCCATGTTACATTCAATCCCTTGGGAGTTACTCTCACGAATTGCTTATATTGCTATGCTATGCTCATAGACGAGGTTTGGGTGAGTGAAATCCATGACAGATGTGAGATTGATAATTAATGGTTCAACTTAAGGTGGCAACTTAAATACACATCTGGGTGGATTGAGGCACCTGGAGTACCCAGTGTTGCCTGTATTTTTGGAAACCCGGAGTACCCCTGTGATCTTCCTATGGACCGCCAACCAGGCTCAAAGGGAACTGAGATGATTCATGCTAGAAACTTCTGTGTGCAGCCACAAGCTATTATGGGCTCTAGCATAGTTGAGTAAGTTATGTGAAGCTTTTTGAAGAGGTGGATCAGCAGGTAGTGGGTTGTAAGTTTGGTAAGGTCTGCCCGGAGTAGAAAGTTAATGTTTCTGAAAGACTGTGTCTCGGTCATCTGTTTCTCAAACATCATGTAGTGCGAGAAATTCAACGGAGGCGATCGAGTCTTGTGGGGGAAAAGTGTGCAAACCTCTGCAGAGTGTACAAACTAATCATGGTTAGCCGTGTCCCCGGTTATGGACACTCTTGAGTATCTAGTACTTGGAGTATCTTAAGTATCTCATCACTCTAAATTAATGTTGTTGGGTTAATAATTACCTTAATTGGGATTGAGTTGGAGGAACCTTCTCAATGATGTTTCGACTACCATGATGTTAAATTAAAATCTATTCCTTTGTTGTAGGGAAAAATTGGCTTTTCGCAAAAACTATAACCATAGAGCTTTCCACCAGCCAAATATGCATGTAGTGATAGCATTATTCTGTTCTTGCTCTACTGTGTTATTTTGCCAGCATATTCCATGTGCTGACCCGTTTTCGGGCTGCAACGTATTATGCTGCAGACTTTTCAGATGAGGAGTTAGGTTCGTTAGGTCGTTGCCATGCAGCTCAGCTATGCCGTTGGAGTTGATGGACTCACTTTATCTTCCAAGCCTTCCGTTGTTATCGTATTATATGGCCTTAAGCCATATTTATTGTAATAAGTTCTCTTTTGAGACATTCGATGTAATAAGTGTGTGATTGCTACTCTGTTATTAATCCTCGAGTACTGTGTGTGTCAGCATTTCCGATCCAGGGATGACACTGAGGCACAGAGACTTGACCGTTTGAGGTCGGGTCGCTACAAGATGGTATCAGAGCACACGCTGAGTGTAGGACACGACCACTAAGCTAACAGCCATAGATCACTATTCTCTCCTCATTTCTGACTCCTCTCCATTTTCTACTCTTTAGGATGGCGGATGCAAGGAACAAATTTGCACAACCAGATGAAGAAGCACCTTTTGGATGACACTTGAAGGAAGTCACTAGGTACCTGAATATAGGAATACCAAGCTTCGCCGAGACCTACAACGCCACTTTACCAGAAGAGGAACGATGGATGATTCAAGTTCAAGTTCCAAGAAGAACCTTCACGCCAGTCACTAAACCCATAGAGTTTTCCTTCGATGCACCAACCTGGAGTTTAGGAAAGAGTATGGCAGCTCACATCACCATGGGACGCATTGGAGAAGTTTACCAAAAGGAGCTTAAGGATACTATCTACCAGATCTATGGGCGCCGAGATGAGCAATGGGAGATGATCAGCACCAGGAAGGATAGATCAATTGCAGCTTTCATCCAGGAACTAAACCAGCACATTCGACGCCAGGAGAATCAGATGTGCGCAGGCATGATAGATCTGAAGAAGGCAATGACTAGGATCGTGGAACTGGAGGAAGAACTCAAGGCTACACGTGAAGATTATGAGGAGGAAATCGTCGTACTAGTGGAGAAGAATGACGACCTGATTAAGAAGATCGGAATATTCATGGGAGACCCCACACCAGTAGAAGAAGATGAAGAACCCAAGGAGATTCGCCCGGAGGACTACATCATCATCGACGACACCGACTCCGACCTTAGTGATGATGACTTTGAAGATGAAGCTGGAGTAGATATCATGGAGTCTGCAACCGAGGAATATTTTTAGTAGACCACCACATCAGTAGTAGTATTCCACCATGTAAATAGTATAGTTCGAGCACTTTTACGATAGTTAGACCGATTGTATGCCTTGCTTGCTTGATTGAGTGAAATGATTGTCTTGTCTCATGTGCATACGGGTAGTGCTTTCTCATTAGACCTCATTCTATTCTAATCTCTCCCCTCTAAACCCATGAGATGCCTCCGAGACGTGACCCCGGATTTGCTTTCCCACCGGAGCTCACTCAGTTGATCCAGCAATAGAATACCCTGATGCAGTTGTTAGTTCTGAACCAAGGCAACAACAACAACAACAACAACAATCCACCACCACCACCACCAGTGGACAACTTAGCCCGTTTTCTGAGGTTGCAGCCGCCGGTGTTTTCCAGTAGCACCGAGCCTATAGTAGCGGATGATTGGCTCCGCAGGATTGGAAGGGAGTTAACCACTGCAGGATGTACTGATGCTGAGAAGGTGCATTTTGCCGCACATCAGTTGGATGGACCAGCAGCATCATGGTGGGAGAATTACACTATCACCTACCCTATAGCCACAGTGACATGGGACCAATTTCAGCAAGCCTTCCGTACAGCCCATGTCTCAACTGGAGCCATGAATTTGAACAAGCGTGAGTTTCGCAACTTACACCAGGGGAACCATACTGTGGCTCAGTACGCGGATGAGTTTAGCAAGTTATCTCACTATGCCCCTGATGATGTGGCCACAGATGCCGCAAAGCAGGAGAAGTTTATAGAAGGGTTGAATGATGAGATGAGTATGCAGTTGATGGTGGCAACATTCACCAACTACCAGGAGTTGGTAGATAAGGCTCTTATGATTGAAGGGGAGCAGCAGCAGATTGAGAGCCATAAGAGGAAGTGGACAAGGTACGTATAACTTAGGAGCTCAGCAGAAGCCTCGCGTAACCCCGAACTCGGGAGGACTTGTTCATAACCATGGAGGCCACACCCATAATGGAGGAAGTAACCATAAACATACTGGCCCTAGGAATGGGATCGGGAATGGAGCAAGCAACAATCAGAACCGCCCCAATCCAGCCACACCCACCAAGAGAGACCTAAGCCACGTTACTTGTTTCAAGTGCGGGAAGACTAGACACTATGCCACGGAGTGCCCTGAAGGGAAGAATGGAAACGGAAATGGGAGCGCTGGAAAGAAGCCCAATCCATTCAACAAAGGACAAGTGAACCACGTTAACGTGCAAGAGGTTGAAGAGCAATCAGACGCGGTCATAGGTAAGTTTTTGGTTAAGTAATTTACCGCTCTTGTTCTTTTTGATACTGGTGCATCACATTCATACATATCAAGGGAATTCGTGGATAAGTTTAAACTACCGATCCAAACCCTTAGGACCCCTCTGTTAGTAAGCTCACCCGGAGCCGAGTATATGGCTAGTCGATGGTGTGACCAGATATCCTTAACCATTGGCAACCATGTTTTTCCGTCCGACCTAATTATCTTGGAGTCACAAGGATTGGATGTGATATTAGGAACGGACTGGATGTCAAAGTACGGAGGGAGCATTGACTGTGTTAGTAAGTCAATTTGTCTCACCACCCCGGAGGGAAAAATGATCAAGTATATATCTAGGCATGCGCCAAGAAGTAGCCAAGTAAATACCCTCACGGGAGTTGTTCAGGAAGAAGTGCCTGTAATAAAGGATTACCAGGATGTTTTCCCAGAAGAGTTACCAGGCATGCCACCGGACCGAGATATTGAGTTTTTGATAGAGCTATTGCCAGGCACAGGGCCAATATCCAAGAGACCCTATAGGATGCCTGCGAATGATCTGGAGGAGATTAAGAAACAGATCAAGGAGTTGTTGGAGAAAGGTTACGTTCGACGGAGTTCATCACCATGGGGAGCCCCAGTGCTTTTGGTTGAGAAGAAGGATAAGTCCCTAAGAATGGTTGTTGATTATTGGGCCTTGAATGAAGTGACGATCAAGAACAAGTACCCATTGTCGATGATCAATGATCTGTTTGACCAGCTGCAAGGAGCTAAGGTGTTTTCGAAGATCAATCTGTGATCAGGATATCACCAGCTGAAGATACGGGAGAAGGATATACCAAAGACAGCATTCACCACACGGTACGGGCTATACGAATATACGGTCATGTCATTTGGACTAACTAACGCCCCTGCCTATTTCATGAGCATGATGAACAAAGTATTCATGGAATATTTGGATAAGTTTGTTGTGGTGTTCATTGATGATATAATGGTATATTCGAAGAATGAAGAGGAACACAAGGAGCATTTGCGTTTAGCTCTCGAGAAACTCAGGGAACATCAGTTGTATGCCAAGTTCAGCAAATGCGAGTTTTGCTTGAAGGAAGTCAGATTCCTTAGACATGTTATATCAGGAGAAGGTATAGTAGTAGATCCCACCAAGGTTCAGTTAGTCACGGAATGGTTGGCACCCACTTCAGTTAGCGAGATCCGCAGTTTTCTTGGACTCGCAGGATACTACCGGAGATTCATTGAGAATTTTTCCAAGATCGCGAAGCCCATGACAGAATTATTGAAGAAAGATACCAAGTTTAAATGGACGGAAGATTGTGAGGCAAGTTTCCAGGAGCTGAAGAAACGTTTGACTACAGCCCCAGTGTTGACACTGCCAGATATACGTAAGGATTTTCAAGTGTATTGCGACGCCTCTCGCTTAGGACTTGGAAGTGTGCTTATGCAGGACGAAAGGGTTGTTTCGTATGCTTCACGACAACTAAAACCACACGAGTTAAATTATGCCACACATGATTTGAAGCTAGCAGCCATAGTCCATGCGTTGAAGACTTGGAGACATTACCTTATTGGAAACCATTGTGATGTGTACACGAATCATAAGAGTTTGAAGTACATTTTCACCCAGAAAGAACTGAACCTTAGGCAGAGAAGATGGTTGGAGCTTATAAAGGATTATGACATGAAGCTTCACTATCATCCAGGAAAGGATAATGTCGTAGCAGATGCTTTAAGCCAGAAGAGTTATGCTAATACCTTAGAGAGCACGGGATTGCCGAAGGAGTTAGCAAAGGATCTTCGGGAATTGGAGATAGAGCATATCTGTGAGTATCACCTTTACAAGGAGTGAAACGTTTTGGAGTTAAGGGAAAGTTAGCCCCGAGATTTGTAGGACCGTATCGTGTTTTGGAACGGATGGGAGAAGTTGCCAACAAGTTGGAGTTACCTGAAGGACTATCAGGATTTCACGATGTGTTTCACGTTTCCCAGTTGAAGAAGTGCCATGCTGAGATGGCCGACATACCGCTAAGAGATACCGTACCCTTGGAGGCGATTCAGTTGGACAATGACTTGACTTATGAGGAGAAGCCAGTCAAGATTTTGGAGTTTGCTAGTCGAGTCACCCGCAACAAGGTTATTAAGTTTTGCAAAGTTCAGTGGAGCCACCATACCAACGACGAAGCCACATGGGAATGAGAGATGATCTTTGCAAAGACCACCCACACCTATTTTCTAGCCAACCCGAATCTCGAGGGCGAGATTCATCTTAAGGGGGGTAGGTTCGTAACATCCCAAATTTTCAATTTGGAATATTATACATAGATCATTCTTGCATATCATATTTTATTGCATTTCGTCTCGCGATCCTCGAAATCCTAAGCAACTCAAGGACCCTCGGAGAGAGTTGGGGATTTCCCCGGTTTACAAATTTGATTTTTATCAAATTTTGAAACGAGGATATTGGTTTTAATTATTTTTCTCTCCGAAAATATTTCATAATAAAATATATGAGAGGAGATAATATGACTTCTCCAAAATAATTGAAATATTGGAGGAAAAATATTAAAATCGATATTTGTTTTTATTTGGATTTTATTTGCAATTTTGTTTGCATTAGAAAAATTGCACGTTTTCAAAATTGCATTTTAGGGCCAAGAAAATGTTCATCTCGTTCTAAATATCTTATTTAAATGGTGAAAATATGTTTTGGCATTTTTAAATTTTTATTTTATTTTCTAGGATTTATTTTAGTTTCGGCGGAATTAAAAAAAGTGCGTAGGCTAACTGGGCCGAAGCCCAGCCGCCGGCCCGTCCCCTCCCGCGCGCCATCTCCTTCCAAGAGACCGGCCGCGCCGCTGCCGCCCGACTCGAGGAGTCCGGCTAGGAATCCTCCCCGCCGCCTTTGCCCCCTCCCCAAGGCACACCTTCCCCCTCCTTATATACTCCCCCCACCACCACCACCCACCACCGCCGCCTCGCCTCGCCCCGCCGCCGCGCCCGCCGCCCGCTG